>NW_027415430.1:0-358112 GCF_964106895.1 Numenius arquata | reverse complement strand
ACAACCCCTCTATGACATCACAACTCCATTCTATGACGTCACAACTCCATTCTATGACGTCACAACCCCAAACTATGGCGTCACAACATCCATGACCTCACAACGCCCAATGACATCACAACCCCACTCTATGACACCACAACCCCCCTCTATGACATCACACCCCAAACCTCTAACCTCACAACCCAAACCTATGACATCACAACCCTTCCTCTATGACATCACATCCCCCTCTGTGACATTGGGCGACGAAACCCCTCGTCTCCTCGTTTTAGGCAAACCCCCCCCAAAAGCATCTCGGGCTTTTGAGGGACAATTTCCATCTCCTGCTGCCTCCAGCCACAGTTTCTGGGCACAAACAAGGGCAGGAGGGGGTTTTCTGCCATCAGCCAAGTCAAAGACATCCAAACTTTGCTGGTCCATGGGGGCTGCCCAGCCAAGGAGATGTCCCTTAATTATATCCAGTGGCAACTTCTATTATCATCAGAAGGTTGATCAGACTTGGTCCATAGACCCCAGCTCCAGCATCACCACCCCAACGGGCTCCAGTCTGTGAGACTCGCACAGGCTCAGCTGAGAAAATGATGGCTCCAAAGGAAATGTAGCTCCAGGAGACAGAGCTCCACGGCCTGAGCGCAGCACTAACCAGAAGCTTTACTGACTCAACCGCTGCTTTTCTACCCAAACGCTGCTCATCTCCAGGGAGAGAAAGCTGCTTTAGCCACTTCTCCTCCAAAGCCCTCACAGGGCTAAAGCCACACAGTCAGGAGCACCCCTCTGCACAGAGACACAGCCAGCACAAAGGAAACCCTTTGGGAAATCCATCGGGACACCCATTCCAGCAGAAAAGAGAATCCTTACCAGGCTGGTGGCAAAACTCCCCGCGTCTCTGGGCCAGGGGGATGTCACCAACGCGTCCGCACCTCTGAGGGTTGGGGTCCACCACAAGGCTGGTTTCCGTTCTGTCACATCCTCGGAGCTAAAACTGTCGGCAGGAGATGCCTCATCCGGGGACTCGGAACCACCCGGGCACCTGGCCTGCAGAACACAAGTACCTCTCAAGAGACCTTGATATCCTGCATTAACACACCAGCCCGCTCTTGAGATCACACAACCACACAATGGTCACAGTTGGAAGGCACCTTAAAGCCCCTCCAGTCCCACCCCCTGCCCTGGGCAGGGACACCTCCCACCACACCAGGCTGCTCCAAGACCCCTCCAACTTGGCCTGGAACCCCTCTGGGGATGGGGCAGCCACAGCTTCTCGGGGAAACCTTGGCCAGGCTCTCACCATCCCCCCCAGCAAACCATTTCCTCCCCACATCTCATCTCAATCTCCCCTCTTCCAGTGGCAAACCCTTCCCCCTCCTCCCACGGCTCCCCTCCCTCATCCAGAGTCCCTCCCCAGCTTTCCTGGAGCCCCACCTGTTTAGGAACTGGAAGGGGCAGAAAGGTCTCCCCGGAGCCTTCCCTTCTCCACGCTGAACCCCCCCAACTCTCTCAGCCTGTCCTGACAGCAGAGGGGCTCCAGCCCTCCCAGCATCTTTGTGGCCTCCTCTGGCCCACACTCCACATTGTTGGCTCGTGTGGAGCTTCTCACCCACCAACACCCTCAAGCCCTTCTCCTCAGGGCTGCTCTCCAGCCATTCTCCACCCAGCCTGGATTTGTACCCGGCATTGCTCTGACCCAGGGGCAGCACCTTGCACTTGGCCTGGTGGGACTTCAGGGTGTCACAGGAGCCACCTCCATCCTGCCCATGTCCCTCTGGCTCTGGGCAGATGGTGGAGAAGCAGGACAACTGGCACACTCATCACACAGGACTGCGGGAGAGCTGATCCCACCTCGCTGAGGAGCTGCTGGGACCGTCCCAGAGGCAAAAGGGGCTCAGTCTCTCCTGCATCTTCAGGGATAACGTTCCTCAAAGCCCAGGAAGAAACAGGGCCTGACCAGCGCGGGGGAAAGGAGACCCCATGGGGCAGGGGACGGGGGGACAACGACAGGACAAACACAGTCATTCCTCGGAACAGAGCGCCTTCCTCGGCACTCTTGCTCAGAAATGTGGTTTCTGGAGGAACTGGGTGTTTTTACCCTCTTCCGCCACCAGCACCTCCCGGTGGGATTCTCTCGGTGACAGGAGGTCGAGGTGACAGGGACAGTCCAGCGCAGGGAGCGCTTTGGGGCCCTGAGCTCTGTGCAAAACCCCAAAACTCGCTTTTTGAAGGTTGTTGGCCCTGCTGTGAGGGAAAGTTTGAAAATAGTTTTTAAAAATGAAGCCACAAGAAATAGAACGAAAGACGTCGAGTGAAGGAAACGTCTCCTGGCGACGTTAAGCTGCAAACGGCGTTGGTGGTTTCAACCTCCTGGCTTGGTTTCCTCTTGGCAACTTCATCCTCAAAACCACCTTTTCTTCCTCAAAACCACCTTTCTCCCTCTCCCCAGGGCCAGGCTCAAAAGGAGCACCCAAGGGTCACAGCACTCAAGGGCCGGAGATTGCTCCCACACCCAAGGGGACAGGTTTTCACAGCACAGGGGGGTGACACTGCTTTGGGGGTGATCACAGCACTGGGGGGGGGACTGCTTTGGGGGTGATCGCAGAAGAGGGGGCGGGGGGGCATCGGTGACCCCCGTTTTCCCCCCATCCAGGTTCTTTGCGTGGAATCCATCTGCGTCGACCCCGCCATCATTGAAGGGAACATCAAGGTGAGACCCTGGGGGGGCAGAAGCGACACCGAGGGGAGAACCTTGAAGTGGGGGGGGTCCCCCAAAAATCGTGCCCACCCCCCAAAAAAAATCGGTGCAGACAACCTCGCCCAGCAAGTGAAGCTCAACTCGCATCGAGGGGGACACGGGGGTCTCCCCTCGGGGACAGCGGGGGGGGCAGGACATGTCTGTGAGCTGGGACCAAGCAGGGACAGGCTGGGGGCGGGGGGTACAAGGAGGAGGGTGGGAGGGGCGGGTACAGGGGCAGGGCTGAGGCCACACCCACCTGGCAGGTCAGGAAGGGGTGGGGCTAAGGGAAAGGGGGTAGGGCTAAGGAGACCACACCCACCAGGGTCACCCCAGGGAAGGGCAGGGCTAGGGGGAAGGGGGTGGGGCTCTGGGAGGCCACGCCCACAGACTCAGGGAGGAGGTGGAGCTAAAGGACAAGGCCATGCCCACCAGTGGGAGTCACCCCTAGAAGGGTGGGGGTAGGAAAAGGGGGTGGGGCCAAGGGAGGCCACACCCACCACTCACACAAGGGAGGGGCTGGGCTATGGGCAGGGGCGGAGCCACAGGGAAGGGGTGGGGCCAAGGGAGGTCACACCCATAGGGAACACCCTGGGGGGCGGTGCTAAGGGAACAAGCCACACCCCCAAGGGCTACTACAGGCAGGGCCAGAGGGGCGTGGCTAAGGGAGAAGGGTTGGAGCTGAAGGGAAGGGGCGTGGCTAAGGGAGGAAGCCACACCCCCAGGTGAGACAGAGACACAAAGGGGTGGAGCCAGGGGAAACAAGCCACGCCCACAGGGCCTCCTGCAAGAGGCAGGGCTGACAGTGAGCCCCGCCCACTAGAGCTGGGGGAGGCCACACCCACAAAGGGGTGGGGCTAAGGGGGAAGACCACACCCACAAAGGGGTGGGGCTAACAGGGCCAAGACACAGCCCCAGCAGCCCCCATCATTTCAAGGGAGGGCATGGCCAGGGGTTGCCCCACCCCATGGCAGTGCCCACCCTGTCTGACCCCAAAAAAGGAGACAACCTTCCCAAAAAGGGGACTGTCCCCTCCCCGGGTGTGCCCCCCAAAACAGGGACACCACCCCCAAAAAGGGGGCTGGCCCCCCCCCCAAGCGCTGTTGCCTCCCGGGGAACCAGGGTACGAGGGGGAGGCAGTGAACACCCACCGCGAGCGGCCACAGGTAAGGGAGGAGCCCAAAAAAAAACCCCAAAAGAGGGGACAGATCTCATTAAACCCCCCTTAAATTGGGGGGGTGGTAGATTTTGGGGAACCTCCCCCAGAACCCCATTTTTGCCCCGTAGAACATTGACATCAGCCGCCCCCCTTGCCAAAGCCCTGGTCACCGTCCCCAAGCATTATTGGGCGTGGGGGGCATTAATTTTGGGGGCTTCCAGGGGGGTCCATCAGGGTGATGGGGGGGATCTCCAGGTACCTAAGAGGGGGATGAGAAGGGGGTGTGTGTGAGGTGGTGACCCCCTCCCCTCCAGCACCTTTTGGGGGGTACCTGCACCCCCTCGGCCCATGACAGACCCCTCCATTCACTTGGTTTGGGTGTGTGGGGGTGGGGGTGTGAGTGTGTGTGTGTGGGGGGGGGGGGGGGGGGGGGAGGTGTGTTTCTCAGTGGTTTTCAGGTGTTTTTTCTCTGCAGTGCAGTATAAACGACCCGGACGGGGCGGGCGCTGCTCTGTGTGCACCGGGAATGGGAAGGGGGGGGGGGCACTACAAAAACACCCGTTTTCCCAACCCCCTCACCCCAAAACCCACCAATTCTCTCACCCCCCACCCCAAAACACACTTCCTCACCCAAAAGACCCCTCTCCCAACTCCTCCATCCCCCAAAAAACCCTCTCCCACTCCAAACTCCCCTCTCTCCCAACCCAGACAGCCCCAAAACCCCCCATTCTCCCACCACCACCCCCAAAAAACCCTCTCCCAAGCCCCCCTACCCCCAAAGAACACCCCTCCTCCCAACCCTGCACCCCCAAATCCCCTCCCATCACAAACTCCCCTTACCAGCTCAAAAAACCCAACCCCAAACCCACCCTCTCCCAAACCCCTCTCGCTAACCCCCCCAAACCCACCCTCAACACCCCCCATCCCAAAAGACCCTCTCCCACCCCAAACCCCAACTCACTTCTGCTGCACAAGCTCTTCCCTCTTCCATCACCAGCTTCTCCATATCCCCAAAACCCTCCTGTCACTCCCTGGAAGGGAAGGGCTCTGGTGGTGCCTTTTGAGGGGCGGGGTCAGCACAGGTGCTTTAAATCCCTTCTTTTGGTAGAACTGGCTATTTGGGGTGGTTTGGGGGAGTTTTTATCTTGTTTTTAACGGTTCAGGCCAAGCGGCGCGGCCATTTTGTGGCCCTGAGGGGAAAGGGGGCAGGGGCGCCTTTCCCGCCTTTTTCACCACCTGAGGGGAGCCCTCGCAGGAGAGAGGGGGCGGGGCGAGTGCAGCCGCTGGCCCAATGGGCGGCTTGAAGAGGGGGCGGTGGGCGGGATGAGAGCAGTGAGCGGGCCAATGGGCAGCGGTGTTTTCCAGGGTGGGCGGTGCTGGCACGAGCGCATGGGCAGAAGGAGAGGGGTCATATTTTGGGAGGCAGGCAGACCCCGTTAGAGCTTCCCCCTCCCTATTCAGGGGGGTGATACCCCTCTGCCGTCCCCCCTCAGGCCCCAGGGACACCCAGACGGCCAAGCTGGGGCTCCTCATGGTCATCCTCAGCTTCATCTTCATGAAGGGCAACTCACCCAAAGATGGTGAGGCCTCCCGCCCGAGACCCCCTTCCCCCCCTATATCCCATTTCCCATTGGTGGCCCTCTCCCCCACATTGACACCCCCTTTTCCAGGTGCCGTCTGGAAATTTCTTTGCCGGCTCTGGCTGCAGCCAGGGTAGAACATAATGGGGGATGGGGCTTGTTAGTGCTGCCCCTCGTTAACCCTATTGACCCCCGGGAATGACAGGAGGTTTTTGGGGCTATCAAGAAGCTGGTGACAGAAGAGGGAAGAGCTTCTGCGTCAGAAGTGAGTTGGGGTTTGGGGTGGGAGAAGGGCTTTTGGGATGGGGGGTGTTGAGGGTGGTTTTGGGGGTGTTAGGGAGAGGGGGTTGGGGAGAGGGTGGGTTAGGGGTTGGGTTTTTTGGAGCTGGTAAGGGGAGTTTGTGATGGGAGGAGATTTTTGGGGTGCAGGGTTTGGAGAGGGGTGTTTTTTAGGGGTATGGGGTCTGGAAGAGGGTTTTTTGGGGTTGGAGGGTGGGAGAATGGGTGGTTTTAGAGGGGGTGGGAGAAGGAATGATTTTAGGGTGTGAGAGGGTGTGTTTTTTGGGGTCCCCCTCCTTTCCAATCTACGGTGTGCACAGAGAAGCGCCAGCCCCGACCGAGCCGTTTATACTGCACTGTAGAGAAAAAATACCTAAAAAACACTGGCACCCCCTCCTCCCACCCCAGTGACTGGAGGGGTCTGTCACGGGGCCAGGGAGCGCAGGCACCCCCCAAAAAGTGCTGGAGGGGAGGGGGTCAGGGCTGCTGGAGCCCATCTGCTGTGAGGACAGAGAGTTGGGGGGGTTCAGGCTGGAGAAGGGAAGGCTCCGGGGAGACCTTTGTGGCCCTTCCAGTCCCTAAAGGGGGGGGCTCCAGGAAAGCTGGGGAGGGACTCTGGATGAGGGAGGGGAGCCGTGGGAGGAGGGGGAAGGGTTTGCCACTGGAAGAGGGGAGATTGAGATGAGATGTGGGGAGGAAATGGTTTGCTGGGGGGATGGTGAGAGCCTGGCCCAGGTTGCCCCGAGAAGCTGTGGCTGCCCCATCCCTGGAGGGGTTCCAGGCCAGGTTGGAGGGGTCTTGGAGCAGCCTGGTGTGGTGGGAGGTGTCCCTGCCCAGGGCAGGGGGTAGCACTGGAGGGGCTTTAAGGTGCCTTCCAACTGTGACCATTGTGTGGTTGTGTGATCTCAAGAGCGGGCTGGTGTGTTAATGCAGGACATCAAGGTCTCTTGAGAGGTACTTGTGTTCTGCAGGCCAGGTGCCCGGGTGGTTCCGAGTCCCCGGATGAGGCAGCTCCTGCCGACAGTTTTAGCTCCGAGGATGTGACAGAATGGAAACCATCCTCGTGGTGGACCCCAACCCTCAGAGGTGCGGACGCGTTGGTGACGTCCCCCTGGCCCAGAGACGCGGGGAGTTTTGCCACCAGCCTGGTAAGGATTCTCTTTTCTGCTGGAATGGGTGTCCCGATGGATTTCCCAAAGGGTTTCCTTTGTGCTGGCTGTGTCTCTGTGCAGAGGGGTGCTCCTGACTGTGTGGCTTTAGCCCTGTGAGGGCTTTGGAGGAGAAGTGGCTAAAGCAGCTTTCTCTCCCTGGAGATGAGCAGCGTTTGGGTAGAAAAGCAGCGGTTGAGTCAGTAAAGCTTCTGGTTAGTGCTGCGCTCAGGCCGTGGAGCTCTGTCTCCTGGAGCTACATTTCCTTTGGAGCCATCATTTTCTCAGCTGAGCCTGTGCGAGTCTCACAGACTGGAGCCCGTTGGGGTGGTGATGCTGGAGCTGGGGTCGATGGACCAAGTCTGATCAACCTTCTGATGATAATAGAAGTTGCCAGTCGATATAATTAAGGGACATCTCCTTGGCTGGGCAGCCCCCGTGGACCAGCCAAGGAGAGCTCCCCGAGGTGGCTTTGGGGCGCCTTTGGATGGGATTGTGCCATCTCTGTGCGGTCTGACCGACCGGCTGACACAGACCCGTCCTTTCCGTACACAGCTGGACGTGTCTCCAAGGGTTGGTGATCCGCCAGCAGGTACAAGCAGTTGGTCACGGGTTTGCGTGTGCGAGTGGGTCCGTGCAGCGGTGTGAGCAGTGCCATCAGGCTGTCACTGTCCCATGCCATGCCCGAGGGCAGGCACCTTTGTTTTGTTGAGACTTTGGCAAAGGTTGCAGGGGCCGTGGGAGGAATTGATTGGAAATACGTCCCCCGTTAATCACCTGGAGCTGCAGGAAAAGAAAAGGGGAGGTGGGAAGTGTCAAGGGGGATGGGAAAGCTGGGGAAATCCTTGGGCTTTGAGGAGGAGATTTGAAGGATTTCAAGACAATTTGGGAAATGACTTTTATTCCTTTGAGCTCTCTCTCTGGCCACACAAAAGCTGGTGGGGGCTTTCTTCTCCCCAGCTCCTGTTCTCAGGAGAACTGGAAAGGAATCCAGCCGGCTGCCATTAAATGGAGCAACTCCACCCGTTTGGAGCCATTTTCTGCCAGAGAATTCCTAAATTCAAACATTGTCCCCCTTCCTGGGGGATCAATGACCGCAGTGGAAACCCGGGCGTTGACAGGGAGCAGTTGAAGCTCCTCCTAAAGCCACCACCTGTTTTTTATGGTACGAGTTTGGGGTTCAAAATTGAATCCAATCATTAAAAGAGGTGGTGGTTGGACCCAAACCATGGGCATGTCCGGGACGCAGCTGCCCACTCATCCCAGTTTCCCTACTGGGCTTGGCTTCTGCTGACTGGTTTTACCACCTGGAGTTCCTGGGAGCCGAGGATTTGAGCCCCCAGGCCCCGGCTCTCCTTTTGCCTCCTAAAAAAGCTGAAAACAGATGAAGGAGGGGATTTTTCCCTGGGGATTGGGGGAGGAGGGATGGAAATGGCCCCCAGGGTTTCGCTTTGCTACTTTTGCTTCTAGAAAAGCCCCAAATGGCTCAATCCCCGCCTTCTGCCCCAGGGCAGCCGCAGGGGTGAAGTGGTAGCCGGAGGGTCCATCTCCAGAGCCCTGATTTCCCTGAGAAGAGGGAAATTTTGTGTGGGATGTAGTGGTGTGTGAGGAGGAGGAGGGCAAGGAAGGTTAAAGGACGGTCTGTAGAATGAGTTTTATACCCAGTGTGGTGGTGTTAGATTTTTTGGGCAGAACATCCAGGATTTTTGTTTTTTTTGATGGAGGATGAGGCAAAAATCCACGTTCAGCCATTGGAATGAGGACTAATGTTGGGAAAACGGGAGGAGGGAACCGGGGTTGGGGATGAGTGTCACTCGGCCCCTTCTCCACAGTGTGTTTTTGGGTGGAGGGTACCCCATTTTGGCCAGAAATGCCCAAAAATGCCAAGTGCTGTCCCAGTAAAGCACTGGTTTTGCTGACATCACAGCCCGTTGCCGGCCTCCCGCGTTCCACACAACATTCCGACGCGGTGGTCGCTCGCTGGCCGTGGCTGTGGCAGCTTCCTACTGCTGTGGAGAGTGATACTCACCAGTTGCACTGTTTTTTTGGGGAAAAACCCAAATTTTCCTTCCCGATGGGGCCCAAAAAGCCTCCAGTGGCCGAAGGGTAACGCTGGGGGTGGGAAGGGGCGGTGGAAGTTGGTGGCGGAAGACTGAGTGATGTTTTGGTGGGAAACAGGGACCGGTTTTGCCCCAACTCATCACGTTTTCCCTCTTTTGAAGCGTTTGTTGCACCGTATCCGTTCCTGACGTGCCTTCCTCACCCTCCTCTTCGTCCTTTCAGCTGCATCAATGTCGGGGAGCAGTTTCAGGCGGAGCTCCCTGCCCTGCGGGACAGATCCTGCTTGGGACAGGAGGAAGAAGAGCGAGCCTCCCTTGTCTGGAAGCCGTGGGGTGACATTGAATCCAACCCCGAGACGCAGGAGAAGGGTTTGTCTTAAACCTTTTCTTTGGGGAAAGGGGCAAATTCCACCTTTTCAGAGTTACTTGATAGGGCGTTTGGGTTCTCTCCCGTCTTGTCTTGGCCCCGTAGCGTTCGAAGGAAGGAGATGGCTCGTTTGGGAGTTTCTCTCTGGAGATCCCGCTCCAAAAGCTGCTCTTCCTGTGGCAATAGTTGGAATATGGGATATTTTTCTGGGCGTTTTGTGGTTTCCGTTCTGTTTTCTGCCCTTCCTCCATTTCCCATCCATCTCCTGTGGCATCTTTTCTCCTTTTTGGAGGAAAACCTGACTCGTTGGTGTTTTTTCTTGCCTTTGTAGTTTCAAAGCTGCTGAAGATGGCCTCTTCCAGCGGCAGAGCCGGGGCAGGGCTGAACGCGGAGCTGGCTCTGCATTGCCTGCACGAGGCTCGGGGCAACGTTGCGGTAGGGAGCAGCGCTTCCCCCTGAAGAACCCGCTTTGTGACTGGTTTGAGCTGGGAGTTGCTCTGAGTTGGCTCTTCCAGGGGCCGGAATCTCTTTGCTCAAGGCGCCGGGTGCTGCCTGTGGCGGCGTTAAGGTCTGGTGGGGTGACAGAGCCCATCCCGGTGCATCCATTGGAGCTTGTTTGGATTCTGGGACAGTTGGGAGAATGGAATTTCTCTTTTTTCTTTTTTTTGCCCTTTTTCCTCCTCTGCCAGAGGAATTGAAGCCCTTTTTTCCCATTAAATCTGGCAGGAAGCTCTGGAAATGCTGCGCTCTGGGCCCCCCCGGAGACCTGAATCCCACCCCTTGGCTGATTACCATTATGCAGGTAAATGGGAGGAGAACAGATCCCTTTGCTATTGGAATTATTCTTTAAAAGGTGGGGTTTGGGTGGGGAAAACAGTAGTTTTAATCCATTTGTGGGGCTTTTTGAGGCAGGGAAATGCGTCTTGTAATAATTTGCCTGTGGCTGTTTATCCCAAGGCTCGGACACTTGGACCCCAGTGGAACAGCAGCTCTTTAAAGAGGCTTTTTACATGCATAAGAAGAATTTTCGCCTCATCCAGAAGGAGGTAAAGCCGTTGGACCGGGGCGGAGCTGGTTAGCGGGGACGCTTTTAACCCAGAAAGCCCTATTTTCAATCCCACGTTGGAATCCTGTTCTTAGGACCCTTCTTCCTGCTAAAAACCTACCGGGACAAGGCATCGTTTGCCCTCATTTGTAATGACAAGAGAGTATTTAATATCCCTGGATTTCTCCCCTTAGATCTAGACTAAGGCCGTGGCCCAGTGTGTTGAGTATTACTATACATGGAAGAAGAAGATCCGTTTTGGCAGCACTCGGCCTCGCCTGATGGAGAAAAGGGCCAAGAGAGGCCGGGATGAGGTGGGAAAAGGCGAAGGCGAGGTAAAAAAACTGCTGGGGGGGTTTGTTCCCTTGACAAATCCATCTGCTCAAACGTTCCTTGCCAGGAAACAGGGATTTGGTTCATGAAATATATATATTTTTAATTATCTGGGGGGGAAACAGGGTTGCTGTGTGGCTTCAGCGTGTTGGAATTCCACATTTTCAACCCCATTTGTAGATTTTCATGGAGGTCAATTTCTTAAGAGAAAGATCTGGGGGTCCTGGTAGACAGCAGAATGACAATGAGCAAGCAGTGTGCTCTTGTGGCCAGGAAGGCCAACGGGATCCTGGGCTGCCTAGGGAAGAGTGTGGCCAGTAGGTGGAGGGAAGTCATTCTCCCCCTCTACTCTGCACTGGTGAGGCCACAACTGGAATACTGCATCCAGTTCTGGGCTCCCCAATGCAAGAGGGACAGGGAACTACTGGAAAGAGTCCAGCAAAGGGCAACGAGGATGATTCAAGGATTGGAGCATCTCCCTTATGAGGAAAGGCTGAGAGAGCTGGGACTCTTTAGCCTGGAGAAGAGAAGGCTGAGGGGAGACCTTATCAATGCTTAATAGTATCTGAAGGGTGGGTTGAAGGAGGAGGGAGCCAGACTCTTTTCAGTGGTTGCCAGTGAGAGGACGAGGGGCAACGGGCACAAGCTGGAACACAGGAGGTTCCACTCAAATATGAGAAGAAACTTCTTCACGGTGAGGGTGCCAGAGCCCTGGAACAGGCTGCCCAGGGAGGGTGTGGAGTCCCCTTCTTTGGAGATTTTCAAGACCCGCCTGGATGCAGCCCTGAGTAACATGCTCTGACATGCTCTGGGCAATCCTGCTTCAGCAGGGGAGTGGGACTAGATGATCTTTATGGTCCCTTCCAACTCTAAAAATTCAGTGAAATTCAGTGAAAATGCTTTTCTGCTTGGGATGGTAGAAATAATATGTTTTTTCGTCCAAGTTTTGGCTTTGCACCCTGTTTTCCCAGTGGATTTTTGACGTTTTGAGACATTTCAAGCTATTTTTTGCCCGGTTTTCAGGCCGTTGGTAATCCAAAGAAGAAACCCCGTGGTGTTCCCAAAGAAAAGCCCACGCCGGGGCGTCACCACCTTCAGCCCCACAGTGCCTGCAGCTCCTCCGGGGATCCCGGGACCTCCCTGTGCTGGGACTTGCCCTGAGGTGAGTGCGGAAGGTCAGCCCTCCCTTTTTCTTCCCAAAAAGCCTACTTTGGGCTCAAAAAAACACCCGGGGGGGGGGGGGGGGGGGGGGGGGCAGAGGGGAGAGCTGGAGGATTGCCCTTGCCCAGGTGCCACTTGATTTGACTTTCAACCCCCAACATTCTGTCTTTTTGGAGTCGGGGAGACCTTCCCCGGAGCCGTGAGGTTCAGAGCGGCCCCTCCTTGTGCAAAAGCCTCAGGTTTCCCCTTTTTGCCCAGGACAAACTCAAGTTCCATTGAGTTTTGTGGCCCGAGGCTTGCCCACTCCAGTCCCTCACAGCCAGCAAAATGCCTCCAGTTTTAATTTCACCTCATTTGCAGTGATCAACCAATTATTGTCACATTTTAACCGGCAACAATTCATCTTCTTTAACCACTGACGTCCAGAACGGTGTCGTTTTGCCAAACAAACCAGGAATTCACACAAGTAGGAAATGACGAAGCTCGGTCTAATGAATTTCTAGAGAAAGGATGTAAAAACCCCTTTTTTTCTCTCATTTCCAGAGTATTTGAGAAGATCCTGATGAGAAACACCCCGATGAGGTTCCATCCCCCCCGGGCTGTTTGAAAGGCCCCGGGCACCGACACCGACCCACCGGCGGGGCCATTTTTCCCTGCATGGCGGGCCTGTGCTGGTGACTGGGAGCGCTCCCTGCCCTCCCTGCCAACAACAGCCCATCCCAGCAGGGAGAGCTCCATGTGCCCCTTGTCCCCCCCAGACCTCCAAGGCCCCCGGCCCTCCCTCCCATCGTTGCCACCCCTCAGCACTGGCAGCTCCCTGTCGTCCCTGCACCCCCCAGAAAGCCAGCCCCCCCAGCCCCAGAGCCACCAACTGTCCCGTGATGACAGCCTGTCTCTCCTGTCCCTTCGGGAGCCCCTGGACTCCTGGCCGCCCCTGCCACCCCTGAGCCATGGCCAGGGCCAGGCGTGCTCTCCCAAGGAAGACAGAGCAGAGGTGCCAGGCTGGATGGGAGGGAGAGGAGCCGGCAGGGACAGGGACAAGGCTGCGGAGGGACATGGCCTGCTTTGGGCCGGGGACACAGATGCTTCTCCTGGAGGGAGGGCAAGAAGAGAGACAAAGGAGAGCGACTGGGAGATGGAGACGAGCTCCTGCACCCTCCTCGGACACCTGCCAAAAAGAAAGGGTTTTCCCTCTCTTAATGAGGAATAGTCAACCCGCCAGCCCTGACGAGGGCACCGTGTTCCACCAAGTCAAGCTCAGTGTGTGCCAGGAGGTGCCGTGGTCTCTGCTGGCCACGTGAGGGTCACGGCCACCGTGTCCAGTGCTGCCAAGTCGGTCATCCAAGTCCTCATGGAGAATCAAGGTAGTTCCTCCTCGCAATCCAGAGGTGGCAGCTCCACCAAGGGCGGATGTACCTTGTCCGTGTTGCTGTAAACACCAGGCAGAACCTGCTGCCCTCAATAAATGGTTGAGCAAAGCAATTGTGCATCCAAACTTGTGCTGTGTTGCCCTAAGACAGGAGGGGAAGAAGCCCCAAGTAGGATGGAAGATGGTTCTTTTGTCTCCTGATCCCCTTTTTTGTCAGCTCGGAGGACTCCCTGTTGAGTGGTGAGGAAGGGGAGTGTGGTTTGAAGGTCCCGTGGGTGGGTTGAGCTGTGTCTGGGGCTTGGGATCTTGCTTGGATGCCAGGTCGGGTGGAAAGCTGCTCCCCTGAAGTGCTTTTTGGTGTGAATTCCAGCTTGGGTTTAGTTTTGATGTTTGTCCAGCTGGGGGTCCTGGTGTAGGGGGCAGAGACCTTCCTGTTCTCCATCCTCTTCTCCAGCCCCTTGAACCCCATTTTCTAGGTGGAGGTTGGGTTCAGAACATGGAACCTGGCCCTACATCTGTCAGACCATCCCTGCGTTTCCCTTCCTGATGTTCCTGCAGAGACTATGCCTGTCTGTGGGTCATCTCTCTCCTGACCCAACCCACCTCTGCGCTCTCCATCCATCTGCCCGCCCATCCCTCCATCCAGAGGGGACGCATTTTGCTGATAAAACCTGGTGTAGCTGGAGCACCTCCAGCCGAGCACTGGGAGCACTGGGACAGATCTCTTCCTTTTGCTCTGCTTTCCTTCCCATGTGGCAAAAGAGAAAACAGCTCTGGTGGCCTTCACGTGCCACGTTATCTGGTGAGAGGTTGGTGGTCACCATGAGCTGTGTCACGCCGGTGTCTGGGCCTGATGTTTCCTGCCAGTGAACAGATTTTTTGGGGGAACTTTATTTTTTTTTAATATTTTTATTTTTGGTTTGCGTTTGGACGTGTCAGCAGCAGCCAAAGCAGGAGACAAGAAGGAATGTGGTGGGGCAGCAGAGGTGGATGGGGCCTCCCTGGGGCTGTGGTTTGGTGGTGAGGGCAGGATGAGGTCTGCTGGGCTTTGTGGGGAAGAAGGGTGTGAGGGAGCTCTGAAATGCAAATCAAAGCCTTTTTGGTGACTGGCTGAGGAGTTAGAGGCAGCTGAGAGGTGGGAAGGGGCAAAGCCATGCAGAGATGTCTCCATCAGCCCTCTCCAACACCTCCCATCCCCTCGGCCTCCCTCCCTGCAGACAGGGAGTGGGTGACACCAGCCCCAAACCCACCTTTCCCTTTTCCCTTCACCCCTTAGTCCTTCTCAAAGGTCTGGTGGATCAGATGGGGCCTTTGGTGGACCTTCCTGATGAGAAGGCCCTCCAGATGTATCCTCTCCCATGCTTGGGTGCTGCTGGCAGCAGGTCCCGGTGCTGGACGTGCCTTTGGGCAAGGTCTTGTTGGGCTCCAACCAAATGAGGCGAGGTCCCCAGCCAAGACTTGGGAGGGACTCCGGCTCCTACCTCCATGTGGTGGAGGATTAAGCACCTACGAGGCCCTCAGAGACCCACGCAAAGGGCCGACAATCAGAGGCAAAACAGATTTTGATTAATGGACCTTTTTAATTTATGATCAATAAACACCACGATGATGTTGACAGCTGGAGCCAACTCTTCCCTGCAAGTGGCTTGGGCAGCGGGTTTTGGCCAAGGGCTGTGTCTCTGCGGCTGCAGATGAAGCAATTGGGTGCCCAGGGCTCTGGAGAGGTGCTTGTGGAGGTTGGAGATGCAGTGCAGGTGGCTTTGAGCCAAGGGATGCCATCTTGGGCCAAGTTCCCCCAGCCAGGGCCCGCGGGAACTGGCAGTTCAGCGTGGTCCTTGCCAGGGATTGCCCAGAGCATTTCTCTGGTCTCACCACAGGGAGGGAGCAACAAGCTTGTGGGGGAAGCCCAGGGGATCTCCAGAGTTCTAAGGAGCCTTTGCCTGCTCCAAACCAGCCTGGGAGCTCCACTGCGTTTGCTTGATTAAACCAAGCGTGGAGCTCCACTGGCAGGAGCTCAGAGAGGTGGCGAGCGTGGAGCTGAGGCTTGTAGAACCCCCGTCTGCCCCAGGAGCAGTGGGAGACGGCTCTTCAGTCCAGTCTCCTCTGAGCTTCCATGGGTGGAGAGGGGTCTCCGTGGTCCCGTGCGCATCCTCCCCTGCTCCAGACCCTCCCAGACCCGTGTATCCTCCCCGGTTGCTGCACAATCACTGGGCTCAGTCCCTGCGCTCCGTCCCCAGGGGGGCTGGATTCACCTGGTTGGGATCCCTCATTCCCTGGTGGGTCTTTAAACCCCCTCTGTGGGGCAGGCGTGGAGATGATGTCCTCCAGGGAGAAGCACCTTTGCCTCTGAAGCCAAAGGAGTGCGCCCGCCAGAAGATCCTCAGAGAGAGACCTCTGTCTGCCCTTTCTCTCCTCTCCTGCACGTTTCTATTGTGGGCCGCTCGCTTTTGGTTTCCTTTTCAAATCTCCAGTTGTATTTCCTGCTCTGGGACGTTTCTCTTCTCTGGTACCCCAAGGGTAGAACGTGACTTGGGGGGGGGGCTGAGGCTTGATGTTGGGGAGAACGTGGAGGGACCAGAGCTTCTCCAGCGCTCTGCATCTTCTCTAGCCGTGAGGAAGCTTTGGAAAATCGGGGAGAACATGAAGCTGACAAGCTTTGAAGAGCAGAAAACAGCTCCAGTTAATCCCAGAGCCCAGACAGCCTGGGAAATTCCCAGTGTTGAAGGGAAAATGCAACCACCAATGAGGCAGAGGCCTTTTGCAGATGCTTTTCCCCAGCTGCACCCAAGCTGGTTCAAGAGAGGGTGTTTGAGGGGAGCAGAGCCGCCCCCTCAAACACTGCATTATGAAGGGAGGGCTTGTTTCCTACCACAAGGCTTTTTTTTTTTTTAAGCCCGTCAAAGCCCTGAAGAAAGGCCAGGGCTTGTCTGTCTTCTCGAAATAGCCTCGGGGTGGGGTTTGCTGGTGAGTCCCGCACCTCCAGCATGTCAGGGCTTGGGGGGGTTTAGCAATGCGACTTGCAAGCCCCTGTGCTCTGGTGGTGCTTGGAGGGGGGTGTCCCTCCTTCAGGGTTTGGGGGATGGCTGCAGCCTGGGGCTGAGCTGGGAAGGTGGGACCTGGTGGGGTGCAGGCACCCGAACTGCGCTTTGTTCTCCTCTGGCTCCATCCCTCTCTCCAGAGGATGCTGTTGACCCCATCAACCCTTGCCCTGCCTGGCAGGGGGGTGCGTGGTTTGGCTGGAGTGCCCTCCCCGTCAGGGATGCGGCATTTGTGAATGGGGATGAAGCTCCTTTGGGACAATTTGGGAGGAGGTCGGATCTCCCATCCCGACCTAATGGGGGTGCTGGCACTGCAGAGCCTCCCAGGCTGTGCTGAAAAGGCCTTCCTAAGGAGGGGGGAAAGCTGCAGCCTGTCTCCTTCCTCAGGCAGTGGGGAACACAGCCAGCTGGGCTCATGGCCATGGGAAGAGCTGGTCCAGTTGCCAGCCCTCCAGCCCCCTGCCCTCCCCCCACCAATTTTTGGCCCCGCGCTTGGAGATTTGCAGCCGCTGCTGCTGCTGGTTTCAGTTCTGCTCCAAGGCCAGCTCAAGCCCAGCAAAGCCTGGGGGGGACACGGGTCTTTGTGAAGGAGGGGTTGGGTTGATGTTGGGGAGCGGGAGGGAAATGTCCTTTCTCAAGAGAAGAGCCCCTGCTGCGCGCACAGAGGAGTGCTCTGGCCAAGCGGTCGCGGGGTCGACTTGTGAGGCTGCAGAGCGAGCAGGAGGCGAATACCTCGCTGCTGAGAGAGCTGAGGGGGGAAAGGGAGGGCTTTTTTTAGAGCCAGGTCAGCCGAGGCCCAGCAGCTGCAGCGAGGAGCAGTGGCTGGGCTGAGCTGAGATGGTGCAGAGCTCGGCTGAGACCATGCTGCGTGGTGGAGGCCACTGTTGTCTAGCAGTAAGTCCCGAGAGTCTGGGATGCTGAAGATCCCTGGAGAAGTCATGAGCATCCTCCTGCCCTCATCTTTCTGCCTGGCATTTCCTACTTGACTACTCTATATTGGAAGAATCCTTCCATATTTCCCCCTGTCTTCTCCAGGGCAGACACACACGACCGTGTCCAAGGCACAGCTGAGACCCTGGTTCCTCACAATCCCTTGTGACTTCTCAGATGCTGCTGTTCTTCTCCCTGGGCCAAGAGAGTCACTCCTGGTGGAAAAATCCCCCCCTCCTCCATGCAGAGACACGGGCTGCCACCAGAGTCCTGCTCCACCACCTTGACCCGGTCATTACAGCTGCTCTCCAATGGCTCCACCTGCAAAAACCCTCTTGGAGATGCTGTTGCTCTGCTGCCCTCCCAATTCCCAGGCTCTCAGCACTGAAACGTGGGTCTTCCCAGACCCAGGAGTCTGCTCTGTTTGCAGGGTCAGATGTACGGGGCTGGGAGGGAGAGGACCCATGAGGAAACTGTGACTTGGTAAGACCCACATCTGGGACCAAAGGGCAGGAGAGGCTTCTTGTTGAGAGCCCCTGACATCCCATGGCCAAAGACGAGCTCAGGAGACTCAGCCAGCCCACAGGCACGAGAAGGAGGCAGGGGAGGCAGGAAGAAAAGCCCCAGAGGATGCGCAGGGGTCAGCAGAGGACCGCCAAGAGACTTTGCGGCTCCTCTTTGTGGGGAAGCGCCTGCGGCCACACGTGGGTTGTTCCCAGGCGCAGCAACGCCCAGAGCGGACACCTCTTGTGCCGCTGCCTCAGCTGCTCAGAAAGCAGAGCCTGCCAGCTCCGGCCAGCCAGGGATGGGGAAGGGGCCGTCGGGCAGGGCCAGTTGGGCGCCCATGGCCCATCTCCCCACCGTCGCCTTGCTGCTGTTGGGTGAGTGGGAGCTGGGCACGTGTTGGGGACGGGGCTGGGGCTGCCAGGCTTTGGGAGCGGGGCCTGGGGACTTGGCAGAGAAAGGGTCTTGTGGGGCTTGTGCATGGGGAGGGGGAAGAGGCAGAGCTTTGTCATTTTTCTTGTGCTGAATGGAAATGAAAGTTCTTTTCCTGGTGGTGATGGCAACTGTCTTCTAACTAACGCCCTCTCTGCCCCACGGTTCAGGTGCCAGCGTGACCACCCAGGACATCTGCAGCTCCCCAGGTGATGGTGAGCACAGGGATGGGGGCAGAAAAGAGGGCTGAAGGAGTGGAGATGGGAAGGGAGAGGGGCTTCACATCCCATTTGTGAAACAGGAGACTCTTCCACTCTGTTTGCACAAAAGTAACTCCACCCCGGGGCATCCCTGTGCCATCTCTCCAGGTGACCTCCCGGCTCCTGAACTCTTCCTGAACACCTCCAAGGCTCAGGAGGGAGAACGGGTTTTGCTTCGCTGCTCCATTGGAGGACACTCTCCTCCTACACGAATTGTCTTCTGCAAGGATGGGGTGGAGGAGCACAGCCTGAATGCCACATGGGGACAGTTGACCTACTCCAAGCATTTGATCATGACGAATGGGAATGTGGGGACGTACAGGTGTGGGTACCAGCACAGGAACGAGAGCAACTGGGTGAGGAACTCTGCCCTCAGCAAAGCACAGAACCTGGTGGTCACAGGTGAGACGTGGCACTGGTGCATGAGCAGGCACCCCGGTGAATGCCTGCCTGTGCCCAGACTCCAGATTGCAGTGAGGACCCTGCTGTGCCCCATGGCGTGTCCCTGGGCAGTTGAGATTGTTGGGGTCAGGATGCAGTTCAGCCCAGCCTTTGCCACCGGGGCAACTCCTCCCAGTCCCGGGGGAGCATCCTGCTCCTCTCCTGCCCCAGCATCACGCAAAGGGCACAGTGGTGGTGCCAGATCGAACCCAGAGCCACAGCTGTGCAATGCAGGGATGGATTGATCCCCAGGGTTGAGAGATGGTGGGTGAGGGGGTCCCCACAGGTGCTTGGTCTGTGCAGTACCTGGGAGAGCTGGAGACTCTCACCCTGGCCCTTTCTTCTACTAGTCAGCATGGACGAGTGTGTCCTTGCCTGTCTGTCTTTTCTCCACTAATGGATGCTCTGGAGACAGACCCCATTCCAGGGGTTTGCCATCTCCCTCCATCCCACACCTCTGCTGCAGACAACGCCCAGGATAAGAAATCCAGGGCTGGGGTTCCCAACAGAGCCCAGGCTGTGCCAGGGATGCTCCAAGGTGTCCCCTCTACCTCTATGAGCTGGTGTCAGGGAAACTGGGGACATTTGCATGTGCTGGGTGGTTCCCCAGGAGTCTGGTGAAACCAGAACGTGAGCTGGGGGTCAGCTTGGTGTCTGGGATGGTCCCAGTGCAGGAGAATGAGACTCAAAAGGACTTCATTTCTCTGACAGTCTTCTCTCACCAAAACCAGTGATCCCACCCACAGGTGAGCCATTGTTTTTAACCTTTCCCACCGTCTCCTTCCACCTGGATATTCCTTGTCCACACTGTGACCCTCCTCTCTTCCAGCACCAGCCATACCCCTCTGGATCTGGATCCTGCGCTCTGTCCTCACCCTGCTCCTCCTGACTTCTGCCCCCATCATCACCCTCGTCCTGGAGAGATGCAGCCCCTCTCCCTGCGCACATCCCTGTCCCCGGTGTCATCTGATGGCCTCACTGCCCCGGGCTCCTCGCTGTCCCCATATCATGAGGGTGGTGGGAGTTACACTCCCCCCAGACTCCCAGCTGGGGTCTGGTCACTGAGGGGATCGTGCCCAAGGGAGGTGCTACCATCGCTCTGCTCTCTTTTGCTCAGCCCCCGCTCTGTCCCCTGAGGAAGGACCCTTGAATCTCACACCCACCCGGGTGCCTTTACCCCCGCAGATGCCCCTCCTGCTCCCAGGCAGCAGCGTCTCCATTCCAGGTCCATCCCTGCAGCCCAGGAGGACGCAGGGGGATGGCTGGGTGGCTCCAGCCTCACAGAGTGATGCTCTCAAGGTCCTGCATCCCTCCAACACTTCCCATTTCCCGGGGAGGTGCCGGTAGCCAGGGCCAGTTCCCGGGGCACTGGGCATCTTGTTGCAGTGACCAGTGCAGAGGCGCGTGTGTTGGCAGAGCGTTTGTGGGAGGTGAATTATAAAGGATTTGTTCTGAAGTGGACACTTGGTGTTTCTCCTCTGTCTCGGAGTGAATTTTCTAAAGGGCGCTGGGAGAGCTGCCAAACTCCTAGCTGGAGGAGCCCGAGTGCTGGGAGGGAGCTGCCATCCCCTGCGCCCACCGACCCGAGGGGTTCCCTCCCTGCTGCCATCACCCTGACAGACGTGTCCTGGAAATGTGCCCACCTGACAAGGACTGAGCCCGTCTCCCCACGCTCAGCTCCAAGGGGCAGTCGTTCCTGGCCCTCTGCACCCTACACCCACCCATCTGTGGGGCACGGGAACCGGGCTGGAAACCTCCCCCGTGAGACGGGAGCGGGGTTGCCCAGCTGCGGGACAGATGTTGTTGGGGCGTCGGCATCAACAGCCCCCGACATCTGCCCCAAGCTCAACCTCCCCCCTGTCGAGTCTCAAGCCTCCCGCACCAGCGCCACCCAACACTGGCCCTGGAGCCAAGTGTCTCCCTGAGGTGAAACTCCTGACGCTGGACTCTGGGCCCTTGGTGTGTTCTGGGGAGCTCAGGGGGAAGGTTGGGGTGCAGGCAGGAGGGGGGCACCTTGGCTGGGAAGCACAAGGCAGCACGGCTCCACGGTCGGGAAGGGGGGAAGGAGGGTGGGAGCCGAGCTCACAGCCAGAGGCTGGGAGGCAGGGCTGGAGGTGATGCCTCCTGCCTCCATCTTGGAGGTCCATGCGCGCACTGGGGGGACGTGGAGCAGCAAGACCTTGGCCGTGGGAAAAGCCACGGTCATTGTGTCTGCCCAGAGGGCACCGCAGCGCTGTTATTGACAAAACCAGGCCACAGGGGGAGGAGAGCAAGGGGAGAGCTCTTCCACGGACCTAAAGCCCCAAGGAACATCAGTCCCGGCACAGCTATGGCACGCAGGGCTTCAGCAAAGCTCCCGAGGGGATGGAGGGCTGACTGTTCCTCATCCTGGTGCAGATGGCCTCCAAGTTGCCAAGGCGGATCTTGGGCAGGGACATCTCCACGGTCACCTTCATCTAGAAAACATTGTCCTTCAAGGGGCTGGGGAGAAGAGGGTGGCCAGCATGAAGGTGTCCATCTCGTACACCAGGACCCCCCAAAGCCCCAAAAATGGGTCATGGAGTTAACAAATTGGTAAGTCTCCGTGACACCCGGTGGGATCCTGGGGCGGGGATGGTGACATCACCAACAAAATGTAATAAATGAAGAGAGACAAAACCCTTTATTTTTGGCAGGTGTGCGAGGATCTTGACAGGCCTGTGCACAGATCTTTGCCCAACGCTGTGCAACCCATGGTCTTGAAACCTCTCTCCTGATTTAAGGCAGCTCTCCACAAAGCCGAGTCCCCAGGCCCCGCTCCCAAAGCCTGGCAGCCCCAGCCCCGTCCCCAACACGTGCCCAGCTCCCACTCACCCAACAGCAGCAAGGCGACGGTGGGGAGATGGGCCATGGGTGCCCAACTGGCCCTACCCGACGGCCCCTTCCCCATCCCTGGCTGGCCGGAGCTGGCAGGCTCTGCTTTCTGAGCAGCTGAGGCAGCGGCACAAGAGGTGTCCGCTCTGGGCGTTGCTGCGCCTGGGAACAACCCACGTGTGGCCGCAGGCGCTTCCCCACAAAGAGGAGCCGCAAAGTCTCTTGGCGGTCCTCTGCTGACCCCTGCGCATCCTCTGGGGCTTTTCTTCCTGCCTCTCCTGCCTCCTTCTTGTGCCTGTGGGCTGGCTGAGTCTCCTGAGCTCGTCTTTGGCCATGGGATGTCAGGGGCTCTCAACAAGCAGCCTCTCCTGCTCTTTCTGCCTTGGCAAGACCCACATCTGGGAACACTTGCCCCAGGGATCCTGTCCAGTCAGCCCTGAACATCTGGCTGAGTTGGTGGAGCAGGACTCTGGTGGCAGCCTGTCTCTCTGCATGGAGGAGGGAGGGATTTTGCCACCAGGAGTGACTCTCTTGGCCCAGGGAGAGGAACAGCAGCATCTGAGAAGTCACAAGGGATTGTGAGGAACCAGGGTCTCAGCTGTGCCTTGGACACGGTCGTGTGTGTCTGCCCTGGAGAAGACAGGGGGAAATATGGAAGGGCTCTTCCAATATAGAGTAGTCAAGTAGGAAATGCCAGGCAGAAAGATGAGTGCAGGAGGATGCTCATGACTTCTCCAGGGATCTTCAGCATCCCAGACTCTCGGGACTTACTGCTAGACAACAGTGGATCCCACCACGCAGCATGGTCTCAGCCGAGCTCTGCACCATCTCAGCTCAGCCCAGCCACTGCTCCTCGCTGCAGCTGCTGGGCCTCGGCTGACCTGGCTCTAAAAAAAGCCCTCCCTTTCCCCCCTCAGCTCTCTCAGCAGCGAGGTATTCGCCTCCTGCTCGCTCTGCAGCCTCACAAGTCGACCCCGCGACCGCTTGGCCAGAGCACTCCTCTGTGCGCGCAGCAGGGGCTCTTCTCTTGAGAAAGGACATTTCCCTCCCGCTCCCCAACATCAACCCAACCCCTCCTTCACAAAGACCCGTGTCCCCCCCAGGCTTTGCTGGGCTTGAGCTGGCCTTGGAGCAGAACTGAAACCAGCAGCAGCAGCGGCTGCAAATCTCCAAGCGCGGGGCCAAAAATTGGTGGGGGAGGGCAGGGGGCTGGAGGGCTGGCAACTGGACCAGCTCTTCCCATGGCCATGAGCCCAGCTGGCTGTGTTCCCCACTGCCTGAGGAAGGAGACAGGCTGCAGCTTTCCCCCCTCCTTAGGAAGGCCTTTTCAGCACAGCCTGGGAGGCTCTGCAGTGCCAGCACCCCCATTAGGTCGGGATGGGAGATCCGACCTCCTCCCAAATTGTCCCAAAGGAGCTTCATCCCCATTCACAAATGCCGCATCCCTGACGGGGAGGGCACTCCAGCCAAACCACGCACCCCCCTGCCAGGCAGGGCAAGGGTTGATGGGGTCAACAGCATCCTCTGGAGAGAGGGATGGAGCCAGAGGAGAACAAAGCGCAGTTCGGGTGCCTGCACCCCACCAGGTCCCACCTTCCCAGCTCAGCCCCAGGCTGCAGCCATCCCCCAAACCCTGAAGGAGGGACACCCCCCTCCAAGCACCACCAGAGCACAGGGGCTTGCAAGTCGCATTGCTAAACCCCCCCAAGCCCTGAGATGCTGGAGGTGCGGGACTCACCAGCAAACCCCACCCCGAGGCTATTTCGAGAAGACAGACAAGCCCTGGCCTTTCTTCAGGGCTTTGACGGGCTTAGAAAAAAAAAGCCTTGTGGTAGGAAACAAGCCCTCCCTTCATAATGCAGCGTTTGAGGGGGCGGCTCTGCTCCCCTCAAACACCCTCTCTTGAACCAGCTTGGGTGCAGCTGGGGAAAAGCATCTGCAAAAGGCCTCTGCCTCATTGGTGGTTGCATTTTCCCTTCAACACTGGGAATTTCCCAGGCTGTCTGGGCTCTGGGATTAACTGGAGCTGTTTTCTGCTCTTCAAAGCTTGTCAGCTTCATGTTCTCCCCGATTTTCCAAAGCTTCCTCACGGCTAGAGAAGATCCAGAGCGCTGGAGAAGCTCTGGTCCCTCCACGTTCTCCCCAACATCAAGCCTCAGCCCCCCCCCAAGTCACGTTCTACCCTTGGGGTACCAGAGAAGAGAAACGTCCCAGAGCAGGAAATACAACTGGAGATTTGAAAAGGAAACCAAAAGCGAGCGGCCCACAATAGAAACGTGCAGGAGAGGAGAGAAAGGGCAGACAGAGGTCTCTCTCTGAGGATCTTCTGGCGGGCGCACTCCTTTGGCTTCAGAGGCAAAGGTGCTTCTCCCTGGAGGACATCATCTCCACGCCTGCCCCACAGAGGGGGTTTAAAGACCCACCAGGGAATGAGGGATCCCAACCAGGAGAATCCAGCCCCCCTGGGGACGGAGCGCAGGGACTGAGCCCAGTGATTGTGCAGCAACCGGGGAGGATACACGGGTCTGGGAGGGTCTGGAGCAGGGGAGGATGCGCACGGGACCACGGAGACCCCTCTCCACCCATGGAAGCTCAGAGGAGACTGGACTGAAGAGCCGTCTCCCACTGCTCCTGGGGCAGACGGGGGTTCTACAAGCCTCAGCTCCACGCTCGCCACCTCTCTGAGCTCCTGCCAGTGGAGCTCCACGCTTGGTTTAATCAAGCAAATGCAGTGGAGCTCCCAGGCTGGTTTGGAGCAGGCAAAGGCTCCTTAGAACTCTGGAGATCCCCTGGGCTTCCCCCACAAGCTTGTTGCTCCCTCCCTGTGGTGAGACCAGAGAAATGCTCTGGGCAATCCCTGGCAAGGACCACGCTGAACTGCCAGTTCCTGCAGGCCCTGGCTGGGGGAACTTGGCCCAAGATGGCATCCCTTGGCTCAAAGCCACCTGCACTGCATCTCCAACCTCCACAAGCACCTCTCCAGAGCCCTGGGCACCCAATTGCTTCATCTGCAGCCTCAGAGACACAGCCCTTGTCCAAAACCCGCTGCCCGAGCCACTTGCAGGAGAAGAGTTGGCTCCAGCTGTCAACATCATCGTGGTGTTTATTGATCATAAATTAATTAAAAAGGTCCATTAATCAAAATCTGGTTTGCCTCTGATTGTCGGCCCTTTGCGTGGGTATCTGAGGGCCTCGTAGGTGCTTAATCCTCCACCACATGGAGGTAGGAGCCGGAGTCCCTCCCAAGTCTTGGCTGGGGACCTCGCCTCATTTGGTTGGAGCCCAACAAGACCTTTCCCAAAGGCACGTCCAGCACCGGGACCTGCTGCCAGCAGCACCCAAGCATGGGAGAGGATACATCTGGAGGGCCTTCTCATCAGGAAGGTCCACCAAAGGCCCCATCTGATCCACCAGACCTTTGAGAAGGACTAAGGGGTGAAGGGAAAAGGGAAAGGTGGGTTTGGGGCTGGTGTCACCCACTCCCTGTCTGCAGGGAGGGAGGCCGAGGGGATGGGAGGTGTTGGAGAGGGCTGATGGAGACATCTCTGCATGGCTTTGCCCCTTCCCACCTCTCAGCTGCCTCTAACTCCTCAGCCAGTCACCAAAAAGGCTTTGATTTGCATTTCAGAGCTCCCTCACACCCTTCTTCCCCACAAAGCCCAGCAGACCTCATCCTGCCCTCACCACCAAACCACAGCCCCAGGGAGGCCCCATCCACCTCTGCTGCCCCACCACATTCCTTCTTGTCTCCTGCTTTGGCTGCTGCTGACACGTCCAAACGCAAACCAAAAATAAAAATATTAAAAAAAAATAAAGTTCCCCCAAAAAATCTGTTCACTGGCAGGAAACATCAGGCCCAGACACCGGCGTGACACAGCTCATGGTGACCACCAACCTCTCACCAGATAACGTGGCACGTGAAGGCCACCAGAGCTGTTTTCTCTTTTGCCACATGGGAAGGAAAGCAGAGCAAAAGGAAGAGATCTGTCCCAGTGCTCCCAGTGCTCGGCTGGAGGTGCTCCAGCTACACCAGGTTTTATCAGCAAAATGCGTCCCCTCTGGATGGAGGGATGGGCGGGCAGATGGATGGAGAGCGCAGAGGTGGGTTGGGTCAGGAGAGAGATGACCCACAGACAGGCACAATCTCTACAGGAACATCAGGAAGGGAAACGCAGGGATGGTCTGACAGATGTAGGGCCAGGTTCCATGTTCTGAACCCAACCTCCACCTAGAAAATGGGGTTCAAGGGACTGGAGAAGAGGATGGAGAACAGGAAGGTCTCTACCCCCTACACCAGGACCCCCAGCTGGACAAACATCAAAACTAAACCCAAGCTGGAATTCACACCAAAAAGCACTTCAGGGGAGCAGCTTTCCACCCGACCTGGCATCCAAGCGAGCTCCCAAGCCCCAGACACAGCTCAACCCACCCACGGGACCTTCAAACCACACTCCCCTTCCTCACCACTCAACAGGGAGTCCTCCGAGCTGACAAAAAAGGGGATCAGGAGACAAAAGAACCATCTTCCATCCTACTTGGGGCTTCTTCCCCTCCTGTCTTAGGGCAACACAGCACAAGTTTGGATGCACAATTGCTTTGCTCAACCATTTATTGAGGGCAGCAGGTTCTGCCTGGTGTTTACAGCAACACAGACAAGGTACCTCCTCCACCCCTTGGTGGAGCTGCCACCTCTGGATTGCGAGGAGGAACTGCCTTGATTCTCCATGAGGACTTGGATGACCGACTTGGCAGCACTGGACACGGTGGCCGTGACCCTCACGTGGCCAGCAGAGACCACGGCACCTCCTGGCACACACTGAGCTTGACTTGGTGGAACACGGTGCCCTCGTCAGGGCTGGCGGGTTGACTATTCCTCATTAAGAGAGGGAAAACCCTTTCTTTTTGGCAGGTGTCCGAGGAGGGTGCAGGAGCTCGTCTCCATCTCCCAGTCGCTCTCCTTTGTCTCTCTTCTTGCCCTCCCTCCAGGAGAAGCATCCGTGTCCCCGGCCCAAAGCAGGCCATGTCCCTCCGCAGCCTTGTCCCTGTCCCTGCCGGCTCCTCTCCCTCCCATCCAGCCTGGCACCTCTGCTCTGTCTTCCTTGGGAGAGCACGCCTGGCCCTGGCCATGGCTCAGGGGTGGCAGGGGCGGCCAGGAGTCCAGGGGCTCCCGAAGGGACAGGAGAGACAGGCTGTCATCACGGGACAGTTGGTGGCTCTGGGGCTGGGGGGGCTGGCTTTCTGGGGGGTGCAGGGACGACAGGGAGCTGCCAGTGCTGAGGGGTGGCAACGATGGGAGGGAGGGCCGGGGGCCTTGGAGGTCTGGGGGGGACAAGGGGCACATGGAGCTCTCCCTGCTGGGATGGGCTGTTGTTGGCAGGGAGGGCAGGGAGCGCTCCCAGTCACCAGCACAGGCCCGCCATGCAGGGAAAAATGGCCCCGCCGGTGGGTCGGTGTCGGTGCCCGGGGCCTTTCAAACAGCCCGGGGGGGATGGAACCTCATCGGGGTGTTTCTCATCAGGATCTTCTCAAATACTCTGGAAATGAGAGAAAAAAAGGGGTTTTTACATCCTTTCTCTAGAAATTCATTAGACCGAGCTTCGTCATTTCCTACTTGTGTGAATTCCTGGTTTGTTTGGCTGCAAAACGACACCGTTCTGGACGTCAGTAGTTAAAGAAGATGAATTGTTGCCAGTTAAAATGTGACAATAATTGGTTGATCACTGCAAATGAGGTGAAATTAAAACTGGAGGCATTTTGCTGGCTGTGAGGGACTGGAGTGGGCAAGCCTCGGGCCACAAAACTCAATGGAACTTGAGTTTGTCCTGGGCAAAAAGGGGAAACCTGAGGCTTTTGCACAAGGAGGGGCCGCTCTGAACCTCACGGCGCCGGGGAAGGTCTCCCCGACTCCAAAAAGACAGAATGTTGGGGGTTGAAAGTCAAATCAAGTGGCACCTGGGCAAGGGCAATCCTCCAGCTCCCCTCCCCTCTGCCCCCCCCCCCCCCCCCCCCCCCGGGTGTTTTTTTGAGCCCAAAGTAGGCTTTTTGGGAAGAAAAAGGGAGGGCTGACCTTCCACACTCACCTCAGGGCAAGTCCCAGCGCAGGGAGGTCCCGGGATCCCCGGAGGAGCTGCAGGCGCTGTGGGGCTGAAGGTGGTGACGCCCCGGCGTGGGCTTTTCTTTGGGAACAACACGGGGTTTCTTCTTTGGATTACCAACGGCCTGAAAACCGGGCAAAAAATAGCTTGAAATGTCTCAAAACGTCAAAAATCCACTGGGAAAACAGGGTGCAAAGCCAAAACTTGGACGAAAAAACATATTATTTCTACCATCCCAAGCAGAAAAGCATTTTCACTGAATTTCACTGAATTTTTAGAGTTGGAAGGGACCATAAAGATCATCTAGTCCCACTCCCCTGCTGAAGCAGGATTGCCCAGAGCATGTCAGAGCATGTTACTCAGGGCTGCATCCAGGCGGGTCTTGAAAATCTCCAAAGAAGGGGACTCCACACCCTCCCTGGGCAGCCTGTTCCAGGGCTCTGGCACCCTCACCGTGAAGAAGTTTCTTCTCATATTTGAGTGGAACCTCCTGTGTTCCAGCTTGTGCCCGTTGCCCCTCGTCCTCTCACTGGCAACCACTGAAAAGAGTCTGGCTCCCTCCTCCTTCAACCCACCCTTCAGATACTATTAAGCATTGATAAGGTCTCCCCTCAGCCTTCTCTTCTCCAGGCTAAAGAGTCCCAGCTCTCTCAGCCTTTCCTCATAAGGGAGATGCTCCAATCCTTGAATCATCCTCGTTGCCCTTCGCTGGACTCTTTCCAGTAGTTCCCTGCCCCTCTTGAACTGGGGAGCCCAGAACTGGATGCAGTATTCCAGTTGTGGCCTCACCAGTGCAGAGTAGAGGGGGAGAATGACTTCCCTCCACCTACTGGCCACACTCTTCCCTAGGCAGCCCAGGATTCCGTTGGCCTTCCTGGCCACAAGAGCACACTGCTTGCTCATTGTCATTCTGCTGTCTACCAGGACCCCCAGATCTTTCTCTTAAGAAATTGACCTCCATGAAAATCTACAAATGGGGTTGAAAATGTGGAATTCCAACACGCTGAAGCCACACAGCAACCCTGTTTCCCCCCCAGATAATTAAAAATATATATATTTCATGAACCAAATCCCTGTTTCCTGGCAAGGAACGTTTGAGCAGATGGATTTGTCAAGGGAACAAACCCCCCCAGCAGTTTTTTTACCTCGCCTTCGCCTTTTCCCGCCTCATCCCGGCCTCTCTTGGCCCTTTTCTCCATCAGCCGAGGCCGAGTGCTGCCAAAACGGATCTTCTTCTTCCATGTATAGTAATACTCAACACACTGGGCCACGGTCTTAGTCTGGATCTAAGGGGAGAAATCCAGGGATATTAAATACTCCCTTGTCATTACAAATGAGGGCAAACGATGCCTTGTCCCGCTGGGTTTTTAGAAGGAAGAAGGGTCCTAAGAACAGGATTCCAACGTGGGATTGAAAATAGGGCTTTCTGGGTTAAAAGCGTCCCCGCTAACGAGCTCCGCCCTGGTCCAACGGCTTTACCTCCTTCTGGATGAGGCGAAAATTCTTCTTATGCATGTAAAAAGCCTCTTTAAAGAGCTGCTGTTCCACTGGGGTCCAAGTGTCCGAGCCTTGGGATAAACAGCCACAGGCAAATTATTACAAGAGGCATTTCCCTGCCTCAAAAAGCCCCACAAATGGATTAAAACTACTGTTTTCCCCACCCAAAACTCACATTTTAAAGGATAAATCCCAAAGCCAAGGGATCTGTTCTCCTCCCATTTACCTGCATAATGGTAATCAGCCAAGGGGTGGCATTCGGGTCTCCGGGGGGGCCCAGAGCGCAGCATTTCCAGAGCTTCCTGCCAGATTTAATGGGAAAAAAGGGCTTCAATTCCTCTGGCAGAGGAGGAAAAAGGGCAAAAAAAAGAAAAAAGAGAAATTCCATTCTCCCAACTGTCCCAGAATCCAAACAAGCTCCAATGGATGCACCGGGATGGGCTCTGTCACCCCACCAGACCTTAACGCCGCCACAGGCAGCACCCGGCGCCTTGAGCAAAGAGATTCCGGCCCCTGGAAGAGCCAACTCAGAGCAACTCCCAGCTCAAACCAGTCACAAAGCGGGTTCTTCAGGGGGAAGCGCTGCTCCCTACCGCAACGTTGCCCCGAGCCTCGTGCAGGCAATGCAGAGCCAGCTCCGCGTTCATCCCTGCCCCGGCTCTGCTGCTGGAAGAGGCCATCTTCAGCAGCTTTGAAACTACAAAGGCAAGAAAAAACACCAACGAGTCAGGTTTTCCTCCAAAAAGGAGAAAAGATGCCACAGGAGATGGATGGGAAATGGAGGAAGGGCAGAAAACAGACCGGAAACCACAAAACGCCCAGAAAAATATCCCATATTCCAACTATTGCCACAGGAAGAGCAGCTTTTGGAGCGGGATCTCCAGAGAGAAACTCCTCCCTGGCTGTAGATGAGGTGGGACCGCAAAACCCCCCCCCTTTCTCATGGAAGATGCTCCCGAGAGCACCATCGGTTCTTATTTAGCCACTTTCCTCCCAAAAACGAGCCATCTCCTTCCCTCCAACGCTACGGGGCCAAGACAAGACGGGAGAGAACCCAAATGCCCTATCAAGTAACTCTGAGAAGGTGGAATTTGCCCCTTTCCCCAAAGAAAAGGTTTAAGACAAACCTTTCTCCTGTGTCTCGGGGTTGGATTCAATGTCACCCCACGGCTTCCAGACAAGGGAGGCTCGCTCTTCTTCCTCCTGTCCCAAGCAGGATCTGTCCCGCAGGGCAGGGAGCTCCGCCTGAAACTGGTCCCCGACATTGATGCGGCTGAAAGGGGGAGGAAGAGGAGGGGGAGGAAGGCACGTCAGGAACGGATACGGTGCAACAAACGCTTCAAAAGATGGAAAACGTGATGAGTTGGGGCAAAACCGGTCCCTGTTTCCCAGCAAAACATCACTCAGTCTTCCGCCACCAACTTCCACCGCCCCTTCCCACCCCCAGCGTTACCCTTCGGCCACTGGAGGCTTTTTCGGCCCCATTGGGCAGGAAAATTTGGGTTTTTCCCCAAAAAAACAGTCCAACTGGTGAGTATCACTCTCCACAGCGGTAGGAAGCTGCCACAGCCACGGCCAGCGAGCGACCACCGCGTCGGAATGTTGTGTGGAACGCGGGAGGCCGGCAACGGGCTGTGATGTCAGCAAAACCAGTGCTTTACTGGGACAGCACTTGGCATTTTTGGGCATTTCTGGCCAAAATGGGGTACCCTCCACCCAAAAACACACTGTGGAGAAGGGGCCAAGTGACACTCATCCCCAACCCCGGTTCCCTCCTCCCGTTTTCCCAACATTAGTCCTCATTCCAATGGCTGAACGTGGATTTTTGCCTCATCCTCCATCAAAAAAAACAAAAATCCTGGATGTTCTGCCCAAAAAATCTAACAATACCACACTGGGCATAAAACTCATTCTACAGACCGTCCTTTAACCTTCCTTGCCCTCCTCCTCGTCACACACCACTACATCCCCCACAAAATTTCCCCCTTCTCAGGGAAATCATCGCTCTGCAGATGGACCCTCCGGCTACCACTTCACCCCTGCGGCTGCCCTGGGGCAGAAGGCGGGGATTGAGCCATTTGGGGCTTTTCTAGAAGCAAAAGGAGCAAAGCGAAACCCCGGGGGCCATTTCCATCCCTCCTCCCCCAATCCCCAGGGAAAAATCCCCTCCTTCATCTGTTTTCAGCTTTTTTAGGAGGCAAAAGGAGAGCCGGGGCCTGGGGGCTCAAATCCTCGGCTCCCAGGAATTCCAGGTGGTAAAACCAGTCAGCAGAAGCCGAGCCCAGTAGGGAAACTGGGATGAGTGGGCAGCTGCGTCCCGGACATGCCCATGGTTTGGGTCCAACCACCACCTCTTTTTAATGATTGGATTCAATTTTGAACCCCAAACTCGTACCATAAAAAACAGGTGGTGGCTTTAGGAGGAGCTTCAACTGCTCCCTGTCAACGCCCGGGTTTCCACCGCGGTCATTGATCCCCCAGGAAGGGGGACAATGTTTGAATTTAGGAATTCTCTGGCAGAAAATGGCTCCAAACGGGTGGAGTTGCTCCATTTAATGGCAGCCGGCTGGATTCCTTTCCAGTTCTCCTGAGAACAGGAGCTGGGGAGAAGAAAGCCCCCACCAGCTTTTGTGTGGCCAGAGAGAGAGCTCAAAGGAATAAAAGTCATTTCCCAAATCGTCTTGAAATCCTTCAAATCTCCTCCTCAAAGCCCAAGGATTTCCCCAGCTTTCCCATCCCCCTTGACACTTCCCACCTCCCCTTTTCTTTTCCTGCAGCTCCAGGTGATTAACGGGGGACGTATTTCCAATCAATTCCTCCCACGGCCCCTGCAACCTTTGCCAAAGTCTCACCAAAACAAAGGTGCCTGCCCTCGGGCATGGCATGGGACAGTGACAGCCTGATGGCACTGCTCACACCGCTGCACGGACCCACTCACACACGCAAACCCGTGACCAACCGCCTGTACCTGCTGGCGGATCACCAACCCTTGGAGACACGTCCAGCTGTGTACGGAAAGGACGGGTCTGTGTCAGCCGGTCGGTCAGACCGCACAGAGATGGCACAATCCCATCCAAAGGCGCCCCAAAGCCACCTCGGGGAGCTCTCCTTGGCTGGTCCACGGGGGCTGCCCAGCCAAGGAGATGTCCCTTAATTATATCCATTGGAAACTTCTATTATCATCAGAACGTTGATCAGACTTGGTCCATCGACCCCAGCTCCAGCATCACCACCCCAACGGGCTCCAGTCTGTGAGACTCGCACAGGCTCAGCTGAGAAAATGATGGCTCCAAAGGAAATGTAGCTCCAGGAGACAGAGCTCCACGGCCTGAGCGCAGCACTAACCAGAAGCTTTACTGACTCAACCGCTGCTTTTCTACCCAAACGCTGCTCATCTCCAGGGAGAGAAAGCTGCTTTAGCCACTTCTCCTCCAAAGCCCTCACAGGGCTAAAGCCACACAGTCAGGAGCACCCCTCTGCACAGAGACACAGCCAGCACAAAGGCAATCCTTTGGGAAATCCATCGGGACACCCATTCCAGCAGAAAAGAGAATCCTTACCAGGCTGGTGGCAAAACTCCCCGCGTCTCTGGGCCAGGGGGACGTCACCAACGCGTCCGCACCTCTGAGGGTTGGGGTCCACCACAAGGCTGGTTTCCGTTCTGTCACATCCTCGGAGCTAAAACTGTCGGCAGGAGATGCCTCATCCTGGGACTCGGAACCACCCGGGCACCTGGCCTGCAGAACACAAGTACCTCTCAAGAGACCTTGATGTCCTGCATTAACACACCAGCACGCTCTTGAGATCACACAACCACACAATGGTCACAGTTGGAAGGCACCTTAAAGCCCCTCCAGTGCCACCCCCTGCCCTGGGCAGGGACACCTCCCACCACACCAGGCTGCTCCAAGACCCCTCCAACTTGGCCTGGAACCCCTCCAGGGATGGGGCAGCCACAGCTTCTCGGGGAAACCTGGGCCAGGCTCTCACCACCCCCCCAGCAAACCATTTCCTCCCCACATCTCATCTCAATCTCCCCTCTTCCAGTGGCAAACCCTTCCCCCTCCTCCCACGGCTCCCCTCCCTCATCCAGAGTCCCTCCCCAGCTTTCCTGGAGCCCCCCCTGTTTAGGGACTGGAAGGGCCACAAAGGTCTCCCCGGAGCCTTCCCTTCTCCAGCCTGAACCCCCCGAACTCTCTGTCCTCACAGCAGAGGGGCTCCAGCAGCCCTCACCCCCTCCCCTCCAGCACTTTTTGGGGGGTGCCTGCGCTCCCTGGCCCCGTGACAGACCCCTCCAGTCACTGGGGTGGGAGAAGGGGGTGCCAGTGTTTTTTAGGTATTTTTTCTCTACAGTGCAGTATAAACGGCTCGGTCGGGGCTGGCGCTTCTCTGTGCACACCGTAGATTGGAAAGGAGGGGGACCCCAAAAAACACACCCTCTCACACCCTAAAATCATTCCTTCTCCCACCCCCTCTAAAACCACCCATTCTCCCACCCTCCAACCCCAAAAATCCCTCTTCCAGACCCCATACCCTTAAAAAACACCCCTCTCCCAACCCTGCACCCCAAAAATCTCCTCCCATCACAAACTCCCCTTACCAGCTCCAAAAAACCCAACCCCTAACCCACCCTCTCCCAAACCCCCTCTCCCTAACACCCCCAAAACCACCCTCAACACCCCCCATCCCAAAAGACCCTCTCCCACCCCAAACCCCAACTCACTTCTGACGCAGAAGCTCTTCCCTCTTCTGTCACCAGCTTCTTAATATCCCCAAAAACCTCCTGTCATTCCCGGGGGTCAATAGGGTTAACGAGGGGCAGCACTAACAAGCCCCATCCCCCATTATGTTCTACCCTGGCTGCAGCCAGAGCCGGCAAAGAAATTTCCAGACAGCACCTGGAAAAGGGGGTGTCAATGTGGGGGAGAGGGCCACCAATGGGAAATGGGATATGGGGGGGGGAGGGGTCTTGGGCGGGAGGCCTCACCATCTTTGGGTGAGTTGCCCTTCATGAAGATGAAGCTGAGGATGACCATAAAGAGCCCCAGCTTGGCCATCTGGGTGTCCCTGGGGCCTGAGGGGGGACGGCAGAGGGGTATCACCCCCCTGAATAGGGAGGGGGAAGCTCTAACGGGGTCTGCCTGCCTCCCAAAATATGACCCCTCTCCTTCTGCCCATGCGCTCGTGCCAGCACCGCCCACCCTGGAAAACACCGCTGCCCATTGGCCCGCTCACTGCTCTCATCCCGCCCACCGCCCCCTCTTCAAGCCTCCATTGGGCCAGCGGCTGCACTCGCCCCGCCCCCTCTCTCCTGCGAGGGCTCCCCTCAGGTGGTGAAAAAGGCGGGAAAGGCGCCCCTGCCCCCTTTCCCCTCAGGGCCACAAAATGGCCGCACCGCTTGGCTTGAACCGTTAAAAACAAGATAAAAACTCCCCCAAACCACCCCAAATAGCCAGTTTTACCAAAAGAAGGGATTTAAAGCACCTGTGCTGACCCCGCCCCTCGAAAGGCACCACCAGAGCCCTTCCCTTCCAGGGAGTGACAGGAGGTTTTTGGGGCTATCAAGAAGCTGGTGATGGAAGAGCTTGTGAGGCAGAAGTGAGTTGGGGTTTGGGGTGGGAGAGGGTCTTTTGGGATGGGGGGTGTTGAGGGTGGGTTAGTGGGGGTTTGGGAGAAGGGTTTGGGAGAGTGGGGGTTTGGGTTTGTTTTTTTTAAGCTGGTAAGGGGAGTTTGTGATGGGAGGGGATTTGGGGGTGCAGGGTTGGGAGGAGGGGTGTTCTTTGGGGGTAGGGGGGTTTGGGAGAGGGTTTTTTGGTGGGGGTGGGAGAATGTGGGGGGTTTTGGGGCTGTCTGGGTTGGGAGAGAGGGGAGTTTGGGGTGGGAGAGGGTTTTTTGGGGGATGGAGGAGTTGGGAGAGGGGTCTTTTTGGGTGAGGAAGTGTGTTTTGGGGTGGGGGGTGAGAGAATTGGTGGTTTTTGGGGTGGGGGGGGTTGGGAAAACGGGTGTTTTTGTGGTGCCGCCCCCTTCCCAGTCCCTGGTGCGCACAGAGCAGCACCCGCCCCGTCCGGGCCGTTTATACTGCACTGCAGAGAAAAAACACCTGAAAACCACTGACAAACACACCTCCCCCCCCCTCACACACACCCCCACACACCCAAACCAAGTGAATGGAGGGGTCTGTCATGGGCCGAGGGGGTGCAGGTACCCCCCAAAAGGTGCTGGAGGGGAGGGGGTCACCACCTCACACACCCCCCCTTCTCATCCCCCTCGTAGGTACCTGGAGATCCCCCCCATCGCCCTGATGGACCCCCCTGGAAGCCCCCAAAATTAATGCCCCCCACGCCCAATAATGCTTGGGGACGGTGACCAGGGCTTTGGCAAGGGGGGCGGCTGATGTCAATGTTCTACGGGGCAAAATGGGGTTCTGGGGGAGGTTCCCCAAAATCTACCACCCCCCCAATTTCAGGGGGGTTTAATGAGATCTGTCCCCTCTTTTGGGGTTTTTTTTTGGGCTCCTCCCTTACCTGTGGCCGCTCGCGGTGGGTGTTCACTGCCTCCCCCTCGTACCCTGGTTCCCCGGGAGGCAACAGCGTTTGGGGGGGGGCAGCCCCCTTTTTGGGGGTGGTGTCCCTGTTTTGGGGGGCACACCCGGGGAGGGGACAGTCCCCTTTTTGGGAAGGTTGTCCCCTTTTTTGGGGTCAGACAGGGTGGGCACTGCCATGGGGTGGGGCAACTCCTGGCCACGCCCTCCCTTGAAATGATGGGGGCTGCTGGGGCTGTGTCTTGGCCCTGTTAGCCCCACCCCTTTGTGGGTGTGGTCTTTCCCATTAGCCCCACCCCTTTGTGGGTGTGGCCTCCCCAGCTCTAGTGGGCGGGGCTCACTGTCAGCCCTGCCTCTTGCAGGAGGCCCTGTGGGCGTGGCTTGTTTCCCCTGGCTCCACCCCTTTGTGTCTCTGTCTCACCTGGGGGTGTGGCTTCCTCCCTTAGCCACGCCCCTTCCCTTCAGCTCCACCCCTTCTCCCTTAGCCACGCCCCTCTGGCCCTGCCTGTAGTAGCCCTTGGGGGTGTGGCTTGTTCCCTTAGCACCGCCCCCCAGGGTGTTCCCTATGGGTGTGACCTCCCTTGGCCCCAGCCCTTCCCTGTGGCTCCGCCCCTGCCCATAGCCCAGCCCCTCCCTTGTGTGAGTGGTGGGTGTGGCCTCCCTTGGCCCCACCCCCTTTTCCTACCCCCACCCTTGTAGGTGTGACTCCCACTGGTGGGCATGGCCTTGTCCTTTAGCTCCACCTCCTCCCTGAGTCTGTGGGCGTGGCCTCCCAGAGCCCCACCCCCTTTCCCTTAGCCCCACCCCTTCCTGACCTGCCAGGTGGGTGTGGCCTCAGCCCTGCCCCTGTCCCCGCCCCTCCCACCCTCCTCCTTGTACCCCCCGCCCCCAGCCTGTCCCTGCTTGGTCCCACCTCACAGACATGTCCTGCCCCCCCCGCTGTCCCCGAGGGAGACCCCCGTGTCCCCCTCGATGCGAGTTGAGCTTCACTTGCTGGGCGAGGTTGTCTGCACCGATTTTTTTTGGGGGGTGGGCACGATTTTTGGGGGACCCCCCCACTTCAAGGTTCTCCCCTCGGTGTCGCTTCTGCCCCCCCAGGGTCTCACCTTGATGTTCCCTTCGATGATGGCGGGGTCGACGCAGATGGATTCCACGCAAAGAACCTGGATGGTTCACCGATGCCCCCCCGCCCCCTCTTCTGTGATCACCCCCAAAGCAGTGTCCCCCCCCGTGCTGTGATCACCCCCAAAGCAGTGTCACCCCCCTGTGCTGTGAAAACCTGTCCCCTTGGGTGTGGGAGCAATCTCCGGCCCTTGAGTGCTGTGACCCTTGGGTGCTCCTTTTGAGCCTGGCCCTGGGGAGAGGGAGAAAGGTGGTTTTGAGGATGAAGTTGCCAAGAGGAAACCAAGCCAGGAGGATGAAACCACCAACGCCGTTTGCAGCTTAACGTCGCCAGGAGACGTTTCCTTCACTCGACGTCTTTCGTTCTATTTCTTGTGGCTTCATTTTTAAAAACTATTTTCAAACTTTCCCTCACAGCAGGGCCAACAACCTTCATAAAGCGAGTTTTGGAGTTTTGCACAGAGCTCAGGGCCCCAAAGCGCTCCCTGCGCTGGACTGTCCCTGTCACCTCAACCTCCTGTCACCGAGAGAGTCCCGCCGGGAGGTGCTGGTGGCGGAAGAGGGTAAAAACCTTCCGTGAAACACCCAGTTCCTCCAGAAACCACGTTTCTGAGCAAGAGTGCTGAGGAAGGCGCTCTGTTCCGAGGAATGACTGTGTTTGTCCTGTCGTTGTCCCCCCGTCCCCTGCCCCATGGGGTCTCCTTTCCCCCGCGCTGGTCAGGCCCTGTTTCTTCCTGGGCTTTGAGGAACGTTATCCCTGAAGATGCAGGAGAGACTGAGCCCCTTTTGCCTCTGGGACGGTCCCAGCAGCTCCTCAGCGAGGTGGGATCAGCTCTCCCGCAGTCCTGTGTGATGAGTGTGCCAGTTGTCCTGCTTCTCCACCCTCTGCCCAGAGCCAGAGGGACATGGGCAGGATGGAGGTGGCTCCTGTGACCCCCCTGAAGTTCCACCAGGCCAAGTGCAAGGTGCTGCCCCTGGGTCAGAGCAGTGCTGGGTACAAATCCAGGCTGGGTGGAGAATGGCTGGAGAGCAGCCCTGAGGAGAAGGGCTTGGGGGTGTTGGTGGGTGAGAAGCTCCACACGAGCCAACAATGTGGAGTGTGGGCCAGAGGAGGCCACGGAGATGCTGGGAGGGCTGGAGCCCCTCTGCTGTCAGGACAGGCTGAGAGAGTTGGGGGGGTTCAGGCTGGAGAAGGGAAGGCTCCGGGGAGACCTTTCTGCCCCTTCCAGTCCCTAAACAGGTGGGGCTCCAGGAAAGCTGGGGAGGGACTCTGGATGAGGGAGGGGAGCCGTGGGAGGAGGGGGAAGGGTTTGCCACTGGAAGAGGGGAGATTGAGATGAGATGTGGGGAGGAAATGGTTTGCTGGGGGGATGGTGAGAGCCTGGCCCAGGTTTCCCCGAGAAGCTGTGGCTGCCCCATCCCTGGAGGGGTTCCAGGCCAAGTTGGAGGGGTCTTGGAGCAGCCTGGTGTGGTGGGAGGTGTCCCTGCCCAGGGCAGGGGGTGGGACTGGAGGGGCTTTAAGGTGCCTTCCAACTGTGACCATTGTGTGGTTGTGTGATCTCAAGAGCGTGCTGGTGTGTTAATGCAGGACATCAAGGTCTCTTGAGAGGTACTTGTGTTCTGCAGGCCAGGTGCCCGGGTGGTTCCGAGTCCCCGGATGAGGCAGCTCCTGCCGACAGTTTTAGCTCTGAGGATGTGACAGAACGGAAACCAGCCTTGTGGTGGACCCCAAACCTCAGAGGTGCAGACGCGTTGGTGACGTCCCCCTGGTCCAGAGACGCGGGGAGTTTTGCCACCAGCCTGGTAAGGATTCTCTTTTCTGCTGGAATGGGTGTCCCGATGGATTTCCCAAAGGGTTTCCTTTGTGCTGGCTGTGTCTCTGTGCAGAGGGGTGCTCCTGACTGTGTGGCTTTAGCCCTGTGAGGGCTTTGGAGGAGAAGTGGCTAAAGCAGCTTTCTCTCCCTGGAGATGAGCAGCGTTTGGGTAGAAAAGCAGCGGTTGAGTCAGTAAAGCTTCTGGTTAGTGCTGCGCTCAGGCCGTGGAGCTCTGTCTCCTGGAGCTACATTTCCTTTGGAGCCATCATTTTCTCAGCTGAGCCTGTGCGAGTCTCACAGACTGGAGCCCGTTGGGGTGGTGACGCTGGAGCTGGGGTCGATGGACCAAGTCTGATCAACGTTCTGATGATAATAGAAGTTGCCACTGGATACAATTAAGGGACATCTCCTTGGCTGGGCAGCCCCCATGGACCAGCAAAGTTTGGATGTCTTTGACTTGGCTGATGGCAGAAAACCCCCCCTGCCCTTGTTTGTGCCCAGAAACTGTGGCTGGAGGCAGTAGGAGATGGAAATTGTCCCTCAAAAGCCCGAGATGCTTTTGGGGGGGGGTTGCCCAAAACGAGGAAACGAGGGGTTTCGTCGCCCAATGTCACAGAGGGGGATGTGATGTCATAGAGGAAGGGTTGTGATGTCATAGGTTGGGGTTGTGAGGTTAGAGGTTTGGGGTGTGACGTCATAGAGTGGGGTTGTGGTGTCATAGAGTGGGGTTGTGATGTCATAGAGGGGTTGTGACGTCATCAGGGATAGTGATGTCATAGAGGTAGGGCTGTGACGTCGTAGAGGGGGTTATTGATGTCATAGAGTGGGGTTGTGATGTCATAGACGGACGTTGTGATGTCATAGAGGTAGGGTTGTGACGTCGTAGAGGAGCATTGTGATGTCATACAGGTAGCGTTGTGACATCATAGAGGGGTGTTGTGATTTCACAGAGTTGGGTTGTGATGTCATAGAGTGGGATTGTGATATCATAGACTGGGATTATAATGTCATGGAGTGGGGTTGTGACGTCTGAGAGGGGGTTGTGACGTCATCTGGGATTGTGATGTCATAGAGGTAGGGTTGTGTCATCATAGAGGGGCGTTGTGATGTCATAGAGGGAGGGTGGTGATGTCATAGAGGGGGTTTGTGATGTCATAGAGGAGCGTTGTGATGTCATATAGTGGGGGTTTGATGTCATAGAGAGGGTTATGATGTCATAGAGTGGCGTGATGTCATAGAGGTGGTTATGATGTCATAGAGTGGGGTTGAGATGTCACAGAGTGGTTTGTGACGTCGTAGAGTGGGGTTGTGACGTCATAGAGTGGGGTTGTGACGTCATAGAGGGAGGGTATTGATGTCATAGAGTGTGGTTGTGATGTCATAGAGGGGGTTGTGACGTCATAGAGTGTGTTTGTGGCATCACAGTGGGGTTTGTGATGTCACAGAGTTGGGTTGTGACGCCATAGTGGGCTTTGTGATGTCACAGAGTGGTTTGTGATTTCATAGAGTGGGGTTGTGATGTCATAGAGGGGGTTATGATGTCAAAGCGTAGGGTTGTGATGTCATAGTGGGGTTTGTGATGTCACAGAGTGGTTTGTGATGTCATAGAGTTAGGGTTGTAACGTCATAGAGGAGCGTTGTGATTTCACAGAGTTGGGTTGTGACGTCATAGTGGGGTTTATGATGTCATAGAGGGGGTTGCGAGGTCATAGAGTGCGGTTGTGACGGCATAGTGGGGTTTGTGATGTCACGGAGTCGGGTTGTTGCGTCATAGAGTGGGATTGTGATGTCATAGAGTGGGGTTGTGATGTCACTGAGTCGGGTTCTGATGTCATAGATTGAGGTTCTGATGTCATAGATGGGGCTGTGATGTCATAGAGTGGGGTTGTGATGTCATAGAGGTAGGGTTTGTGACATCATAGAGGGGTGTTGTGGTTTCACGGAGTTGGGTTGTGACGTCATAATGGGGTTTGTGATGTCACAGAGTGGTTTGTGATTTCATAGTGGTAGTGTTGTGACGTCATAGAGTGGGGTTGTGATGTCATAGAGTGTGGTTGTGATGTCACAGAGTGGTTTGTGATTTCACAGAGTTGGGTTGTGATGTCACAGAGTCAGGTTGTGACATCATAGGGTGGGATTGTGATGTCATAGAAGGGGTTGTGATGTCACAGAGTCGGGTGTGATGTCATAGACAGAGGGTTGTGGTGTCATAGAGGTAGGGTTGTGACGTCTTAGAAGGGTGTTGTGATTTCACAGAGTGCGGTTGTGACGTCATAGTGGGGTTTGTGATGTCACAGAGTGGTTTGTGATGTCATAGAGTGGGGTTGTGATGTCATAGAGGGAGGGTTGTGACGTCATCGGGGATTAAGATGTCATAGAGTGCGGTTGTGGCGTCATAGAGGGGTTTCTGATGTCATAGAGTGGGGTTGTGATGTCATAGAGGTAGGGTTGTGACGTCGTAGGGGGCTGTGACGTCATCGGGGATTGTGATGTCATAGATGGGGTTTTGATTTCATAGAGGGGGTTGTGACGTCCTATAGTCTGGTTGTGACGTCATAGTGGGCTTTGTGATGTCACAGAGTGGTTTGTGATGTCATAGAGAGGGGTTGTGATGTCATAGAGGGGGTTATGATGTCAAAGCGTAGGGTTGTGATGTCATAGTGGGGTTTGTGATGTCACAGAGTGGTTTGTGATGTCATAGAGTTAGGGTTGTAACATCATAGAGGAGCGTTGTGATTTCACAGAGTTGGGTTGTGACGTCATAGTGGGGTTTATGATGTCATAGAGGGGGTTGCGAGGTCATAGAGTGCGGTTGTGACGTCATAGTGGGGTTTGTGATGTCACAGAGTCGGGTTGTGACGTCATAGACTGGGATTGTGATGTCATAGAGGGGTTATGATGTCATAGAGTGGGGTTGTGATGTCATAGAGGTAGGGTTGTGACGTCATAGTGGGGATTGTGATGTTATAGAGTGGGCTTGTGACGTCATAGAGTGTGGTAGTGATGTCACAGAGTTGGGTTATGGTGTCATAGAGTGGGGTTGTGACGTCATAGTGGGGTTTGTGATGTCACAGAGTCGGGTTGTGATGTCACAGAGTCGGCTTGTGACATCATAGAGCGCGTTTGTGGCATCACAGTGGGGTTTGTGATGCCACAGAGTTGGGTTGTGACGCCATAGTGGGTTTTGTGATGTCACAGAGTGGTTTGTGATTTCATAGAGTGGGGTTGTGATGTCATAGAGGGGGTTATGATGTCAAAGCGTAGGGTTGTGATGTCATAGTGGGGTTTGTGATGTCACAGAGTGGTTTGTGATGTCATAGAGTTAGGGTTGTAACGTCATAGAGGAGCGTTGTGATTTCACAGAGTTGGGTTGTGACGTCATAGTGGGGTTTATGATGTCATAGAGGGGGTTGCGAGGTCATAGAGTGCGGTTGTGACGTCATAGTGGGGTTTGTGATGTCACGGAGTCGGGTTGTTGCGTCATAGAGTGGGATTATGATGTCATAGAGTGTGGTTGTGATGTCACAGAGTTGCGTTGTGATGTCACAGTGTTGGGTTGTGATGTCATAGTGGGGTTTGTGATGTCACAAAGTCGGGTTGTGATGTCATAGAGTGGGATTGTGATGTCATAGAGGGGGTTATGATGTCACAGAGTTGGGTTGTGATGTCATAGAGGTAGGGTTGTGACATCATAGAAGGGCGTTGTAATTTTACAAAGTTGGGTTGTGACATCATAATGGGGTTTGTGATGTCACAGAGTGGTTTTCGATGTCATAGAGGTAGGGTTGTGACATCATAGAGGTGGTTGTGACGTCATAGGGTGTGGTTGTGACGTCATCAAGTGCGGTTGTGATGTCATAGAGTCGGGTTGTGATGTCATAGAGGGGGACTGTGATGTCATAGAGGGAGGGTTGTGATGTCATAGAGGTAGGGCTGTGACGTCATGGAAGGGCGTTGTGATTTCACAGAGTGTGGTTGTGACGTCACAGAGTGGTTTGTGATGTCATAGAGTGGGGTTATGATGTCACCGAGTTGGGTTCTGATGTCATAGATTGAGGTTCTGATGTCATAGATTGAGGTTCTGATGTCACAGGTGGGGTTGTGATGTCACAGAGGTAGGGTTGTGACTTCATAGAGGGGCGCTGTGATTTCACAGAGTTGGGTTGTGACGTCATAGTGGGGTTTGTGATGTCATAGAGTGGGGTTGTGACGTCATAGAGTGTGGTAGTGATGTTACAGAGTCGGGTTATGATGTCATAGAGTGGGGTTGTGACATCATAGTGGGGTTTGTGATGTCATAGAGTGGTTTTTTGATGTCATAGAGGGGGTTATGGTGCCATACAGTGGGGTTGTGACGTCATAGAGGGGGTTGTGACATCATCGGAGATTGTGATGTCATAGAGATAGGTTTGTGACATCATCAGGGCTTCTGATGTTACAGAATTTTTGGGCAGAACATCCAGGATTTTGGGGTTCCTTTGATGGAGGATGAGGCAAAAATCCACGTTGAGCCGTGGGAATGAGGGCGACCCCTGGGAAAACGGGAGGAGGGAACTGGGGGTGGGGGTGGGTGTCGCTCGGCCGCTTCTCCACAGCGTGTTTTTGGGTGGAGGGTCCCCCATATGGGCCAGAAACCCCCCCAAAGGCCCAGTGCTGTCCCAGTAAAGCACTGGTTTTGCTGACGTCACAGGCCGTTGCCGGCCTCCCGCGTTCCACACAACATTCCGAGGCGGCGGTCGCTCGCTGGCCGTGGCTGTGGCAGCTTCCTACCGCTGTGGAGAGTGACATTCAGCAGTTGGATTGTTTTTTTGGGGAAACCCCCAAATTGTCCTGCCCGATGGGGCCCAAAAAGCCTCCAGTGGCCGAAGGGTAACGCTGGGGGTGGGAAGGGGCGGTGGAAGTTGGTGGCAGAAGACTGAGTGATGTTTTGCTGGGAAATAGGGACCGGTTTTGCCCCACCTCACCACGTTTTCCCTCTTCTGAAGCGTTTGTTGCGCCGTATCCATTCCTGACGTGCCTTCCTCCCCCTCCTCTTCCTCCCCCTTTCAGCCGCATCAGTGTCGGGGAGCAGTTGCAGGCGGAGCTGCCTGCCCTGCGGGACAGATCCCTCTTGGAAGAGGAGGAGGAAGGAGCCTCCCTGGTTTGGAAGCCCTGGGGTGACATGGAAAGCAAGCCCGAGCCGCAGGAGAAAGGTTTCTCTTCAGGCTTTTCTTGTGGGAAAGTGGCAAATTCCCCCTTTTCAGAGTTACTTGATAGGGCGTTTGGGTTCTCTCCCGTCTTGTCTTGGCCGCGTAGCGTTGGAGGGAAGGAGATGGCTCGTTTTTGGGAGGAAAGTGGCTAGATAAGAGCCGCTGGTGCTCTCGGGAGCATCTTCCATGAGAAAGGGGGGGTTTTGGCGGTCCCAGCTCATCTGCAGCCAGGGAGGAGTTTCTCTCTGGAGATCCCGCTCCCAAAGCTCTTGAAAGAGCCTTTTTTTTGTCCATCAGAAGACTTTTGGCCTCATCCAGAAGGAGGTAAAGCCGTTGGAGCGGGGCGGAGCTGGTTAGCGGGGAGGCTTTTAACCCAGAAAGCCCTATTTGCAATCCCCCATTGGAATCCTGTCCTTAGGACCCTTCTTCCTGCTCAAAACCCAGCGGGACAAGACATCATTGCCCTCCTTTGTAATGACAAGGGAGTCTTTAATATCCCTGGATTTCTCCCCCTAGATCCAGAGGCAAACCGTGGCCCAGTGTGTTGACTCTTGTTACTTCTGGAGGAAGACAGTGCGATTTGGGTGCACCTGACCTCGCCTGCTGGAGAAAAGGGTCAAGAGAGTCCGGGATGAGGTGGAAAAAGCCAAAGGCGAGGTAAAAAAGCTGCTGGGGGGGTTTGTTTCCTTGACGAATCCATCTGCTCAAACGTTCCTTGCCAGGAAAGAGGGATTTGCTTCACGGAAATAGCTATTATTTTAATTTTTGTTGGGCGGGGGAACGGGGTGGCTGTGTGGCTTCAGTGCGTGGGAATTGCACCTTTTCAGCCCCTTTGATAGATTTTGTGGAGGAAAGTGCTTTTCCGCTTGGGACAGTGGAAATAATACAGTTTTTCTTGCACCCCGTTGTGGCTTTGCACCCCGTTTTCCCATTGTTTTTTTGGCTGTTTAGACTTTACCTGGGCTGATAAACCGCGTGAAATCCACGGCCAAAAAATCTTATTTTTCTGCCTTTTTGAGAGATTTCAAGTTATTTTGTCCCTGGTTTGCAGGCCGTCTGCCACCAGAAGAAGAGGCCACGTGCGACCCCCAAAGACAAGCCCACGCCGGGGCGTCAGCACCCGCAGCCCCACAGCGCCTGCGGCTCCTCCGGGGATGCCGGGACCTCCCTGTGCTGGGACTTGCCCTGAGGTGAGTGCGGAAGGTCAGCCCTCCCTTTTTCTTCCCCAAATGCCTCCTTTGGGTTCAGAAAAGCACCCTGGGGGGGGGGGGGTGGCGGGGGCAGAAGGGAAGGGCAGCTGGAGGATTGCCCTTGCCCAGGTGCCTCTTGGTGGTTTTATTTGACTTTCAACCCCCAACGTTCTGTCTTTTTGGAGTCGGGGAGACCTTCCCCGGAGCCGTGAGGTTCAGAGCGGCCCCTCCTTGTGCAAAAGCCTCAGGTTTCCCCTTTTTGCCCAGGACAAACTCAAGTTCCATTGAGTTTTGTGGCCCGAGGCTTGCCCACTCCAGTCCCTCACAGCCAGCAAAATGCCTCCAGTTTTAATTTGACCTCATTTGAAGTGATCGCCCAATTAATTCTCCTAATTTAACCCCCCCAAAATCCATCCTCTTTAACCACCAGCATCCAGACCGGTGTCGTTTCTATGAAGCTGGGTCTAATGGATTTCTAGAGGAAGGACTTACAAATCCCTTTTTCCTTTGTTCTGCTCCCTTGTCCCTAAGGGCAGTTTCCCACGGGGTCCTATTTCCTAACTCCTTGAAGAGCTGGAAGTTTGCTTTCTTAAAATGTGGCGTCCTAACTGTGCTTCTCGTGGGCTTCCAACTTGTGAAGAGAGTGAACTGCACTAGAGCATGATGACTGCAGCCCATGGACTAGGGGATTGGGGGATGGAAAGGGCCCCCGGGGCTTCGCTTTGCTCCTTTTGCTTCTAGAAAAGGCCCAAATGGCTCAATGCCCGCCTTCTGGCCCGGGGCAGCCGCAGGGGTGAAGTGGTAGCCGGAGGGTCCCTCTCCAGAGCCCTGATTTCCCTGAGAAGGGGGAAATGTTGTGGGGGATGGAGTGGTGTGTGAGGAGGAGGAGGAGGGCAAGGAAGGCTAAAGGAGGGTGTTGGCGGAAAGATTTTTATCCCCAGCGTGGTTTTGTCAGATTTTTTGGGCAGAACCTCCAGGTTTTTGGGCTTCTTTTGATGGAGGATGAGGCAAAAATCCACGTTGAGCCGTGGGAATGAGGGCGACCCCTGGGAAAACGGGAGGAGGGAACTGGGGGTGGGGGTGGGTGTCGCTCGGCCCCTTCTCCAGAGCGCGTTTTTGGGTGGAGGGTCCCCCATATCGGCCAGAACCCCCCCCAAACGCCCAGTGCTGTCCCAGTAAAGCACTGGTTTTGCTGACGTCCCAGGCCGTTGCCGGCCTCCCGCGTTCCACACAACATTCCGAGGCGGCGGTCGCTCGCTGGCCGTGGCTGTGGCAGCTTCCTACCGCTGTGGAGAGTGACATTCAGCAGTTGGATTGGTTTTTTGGGGAAAACCCCCAAATTGTCCTGCCCGATGGGGCCCAAAAAGCCTCCAGTGGCCGAAGGGTAACGCTGGGGGTGGGAAGGGGCGGTGGAAGTTGGTGGCGGAAGACTGAGTGATGTTTTGCTGGGAAATAGGGACCGGTTTTGCCCCAACTGACCACGTTTTCCCTCTTCTGAAGCGTTTGTTGCGCCGTATCCATTCCCGACGTGCCTTCCTCCCCCTCCTCTTCCTCCCCCTCCTCTTCCTCTCCCTTTCAGCCGCATCAGTGTCGGGGAGCAGTTGCAGGCGGAGCTGCCTGCCCTGCGGGACAGATCCCTCTTGGAAGAGGAGGAGGAAGGAGCCTCCCTGGTTTGGAAGCCCTGGGGTGACATGGAAAGCAACCCCGAGCCGCAGGAGAAAGGTTTCTCTTCAGGCTTTTCTTGTGGGAAAGGGGCAAATTCCCCCTTTTCAGAGTTACTTGCTAGGGCGTTTGGGTTCTCTCCCGTCTTGTCTTGGCCGCGTAGCGTTGGAGGGAAGGAGATGGCTCGTTTTTGGGAGGAAAGTGGCTAGATAAGAGCCGCTGGTGCTCTCGGGAGCATCTTCCATGAGAAAGGGGGTGTTTTGGCGGTCCCAGCTCATCTGCAGCCAGGGAGGAGTTTCTCTCTGGAGATCCCGCTCCCAAAGCTCTTGAAAGAGCCTTTTTTTTGTCCATCAGAAGACTTTTGGCCTCATCCAGAAGGAGGTAAAGCCGTTGGAGCGGGGCGGAGCTGGTTAGCGGGGAGGCTTTTAACCCAGAAAGCCCTATTTTCAATCCCCCGTTGGAATCCTGTCCTTAGGACCCTTCTTCCTGCTCAAAACCCAGCGGGAGAAGACATCATTGCCCTCCTTTGTAATGACAAGGGAGTCTTTAATATCCCTGGATTTCTGCCCATAGATCCAGAGGCAAACCGTGGCCCAGTGTGTTGACTCTTGTTACTTCTGGAGGAAGACAGTGCGATTTGGGTGCACCTGACCTCGCCTGCTGGAGAAAAGGGTCAAGAGAGTCCGGGATGAGGTGGAAAAAGCCAAAGGCGAGGTAAAAAAGCTGCTGGGGGGGTTTGTTTCCTCGACGAATCCATCTGCTCAAACGTTCCTTGCCAGGAAATAGGGATTTGCTTCACGGAAATAGATATTATTCTGTCTTTTTGGAGTCGGGGAGACCTTCCCCGGAGCCGTGAGGTTCAGAGCGGCCCCTCCTTGTGCAAAAGCCTCAGGTTTCCCCTTTTTGCCCAGGACAAACTCAAGTTCCATTGAGTTTTGTGGCCCGAGGCTTGCCCACTCCAGTCCCTCACAGCCAGCAAAATGCCTCCAGTTTTAATTTGACCTCATTTGAAGTGATCGCCCAATTAATTCTCCTAATTTAACCCCCCCAAAATCCATCCTCTTTAACCACCAGCATCCAGACCGGTGTCGTTTCTATGAAGCTGGGTCTAATGGATTTCTAGAGGAAGGACTTACAAATCCCTTTTTCCTTTGTTCTGCTGCCTTGTCCCTAAGGGCAGTTTCCCACGGGGTCCTATTTCCTAACTCCTTGAAGAGCTGGAAGTTTGCTTTCTTAAAATGTGGCGTCCTAACTGTGCTTCTCGTGGGCTTCCAACTTGTGAAGAGAGTGAACTGCACTAGAGCATGATGACTGCAGCCCATGGACTAGGGGATTGGGGGATGGAAAGGGCCCCCGGGGTTTCGCTTTGCTCCTTTTGCTTCTAGAAAAGGCCCAAATGGCTCAATGCCCGCCTTCTGGCCCGGGGCAGCCGCAGGGGTGAAGTGGTAGCCGGAGGGTCCCTCTGCAGAGCCCTGATTTCCCTGAGAAGGGGGAAATTTTGTGGGGGATGGAGTGGTGTGTGAGGAGGAGGAGGAGGGCAAGGAAGGCTAAAGGAGGGTCTTGGCGGAAAGATTTTTATCCCCAGCGTGGTTTTGTCAGATTTTTTGGGCAGAACATCCAGGATTTTGGGGTTCTTTTGATGGAGGATGAGGCAAAAATCCACGTTGAGCCGTGGGAATGAGAGCGACCCCTGGGAAAACGGGAGGAGGGAAGTGGGGGTGGGGGTGGGTGTCGCTCGGCCCCTTCTCCACAGCGCGTTTTTGGGTGGAGGGTCCCCCATATGGGCCAGAACCCCCCCCAAACGCCCAGTGCTGTCCCAGTAAAGCACTGGTTTTGCTGACGTCACAGGCCGTTGCCGGCCTCCCGCGTTCCACACAACATTCCGAGGCGGCGGTCGCTCGCTGGCCGTGGCTGTGGCAGCTTCCTACCGCTGTGGAGAGTGACATTCAGCAGTTGGATTGTTTTTTTGGGGAAAACCCCCAAATTGTCCTGCCCGATGGGGCCCAAAAAGCCTCCAGTGGCCGAAGGGTAACGCTGGGGGTGGGAAGGGGCGGTGGAAGTTGGTGGCGGAAGACTGAGTGATGTTTTGCTGGGAAATAGGGACCGGTTTTGCCCCACCTCACCACGTTTTCCCTCTTTTTTAGTGTTTGTTGCGCCGTATCCATTCCCGACGTGCCTTTCTCCCCCTCCTCTTCCTCCCCCTCCTCTTCCTCCCCCTCCTCTTCCTCTCCCTTTCAGCCGCATCAGTGTCGGGGAGCAGTTGCAGGCGGAGCTGCCTGCCCTGCGGGACAGATCCCTCTTGGAAGAGGAGGAGGAAGGAGCCTCCCTGGTTTGGAAGCCCTGGGGTGACATGGAAAGCAAGCCCGAGCCGCAGGAGAAAGGTTTCTCTTCAGGCTTTTCTTGTGGGAAAGGGGCAAATTCCACCTTTTCAGAGTTACTTGATAGGGCGTTTGGGTTCTCTCCCGTCTTGTCTTGGCCGCGTAGCGTTGGAGGGAAGGAGATGGCTCGTTTTTGGGAGGAAAGTGGCTAGATAAGAGCCGCTGGTGCTCTCGGGAGCATCTTCCATGAGAAAGGGGGGGTTTTGGCGGTCCCAGCTCATCTGCAGCCAGGGAGGAGTTTCTCTCTGGAGATCCCGCTCCCAAAGCTCTTGAAAGAGCCTTTTTTTTGTCCATCAGAAGACTTTTGGCCTCATCCAGAAGGAGGTAAAGCCGTTGGAGCGGGGCGGAGCTGGTTAGCGGGGAGGCTTTTAACCCAGAAAGCCCTATTTGCAATCCCCCATTGGAATCCTGTCCTTAGGACCCTTCTTCCTGCTCAAAACCCAGCGGGACAAGACATCATTGCCCTCCTTTGTAATGACAAGGGAGTCTTTAATATCCCTGGATTTCTCCCCCTAGATCCAGAGGCAAACCGTGGCCCAGTGTGTTGACTCTTGTTACTTCTGGAGGAAGACAGTGCGATTTGGGTGCACCTGACCTCGCCTGCTGGAGAAAAGGGTCAAGAGAGTCCGGGATGAGGTGGAAAAAGCCAAAGGCGAGGTAAAAAAGCTGCTGGGGGGGTTTGTTTCCTTGACGAATCCATCTGCTCAAACGTTCCTTGCCAGGAAAGAGGGATTTGCTTCACGGAAATAGCTATTATTTTAATTTTTGTTGGGCGGGGGAACGGGGTGGCTGTGTGGCTTCAGTGCGTGGGAATTGCACCTTTTCAGCCCCTTTGATAGATTTTGTGGAGGAAAGTGCTTTTCCGCTTGGGACAGTGGAAATAATACAGTTTTTCTTGCACCCCGTTGTGGCTTTGCACCCCGTTTTCCCATTGTTTTTTTGGCTGTTTAGACTTTACCTGGGCTGATAAACCGCGTGAAATCCACGGCCAAAAAATCTTATTTTTCTGCCTTTTTGAGAGATTTCAAGTTATTTTGTCCCTGGTTTGCAGGCCGTCTGCCACCAGAAGAAGAGGCCACGTGCGACCCCCAAAGACAAGCCCACGCCGGGGCGTCAGCACCCGCAGCCCCACAGCGCCTGCGGCTCCTCCGGGGATGCCGGGACCTCCCTGTGCTGGGACTTGCCCTGAGGTGAGTGCGGAAGGTCAGCCCTCCCTTTTTCTTCCCCAAATGCCTCCTTTGGGTTCAGAAAAGCACCCTGGGGGGGGGGGGGTGGCGGGGGCAGAAGGGAAGGGCAGCTGGAGGATTGCCCTTGCCCAGGTGCCTCTTGGTGGTTTTATTTGACTTTCAACCCCCAACGTTCTGTCTTTTTGGAGTCGGGGAGACCTTCCCCGGAGCCGTGAGGTTCAGAGCGGCCCCTCCTTGTGCAAAAGCCTCAGGTTTCCCCTTTTTGCCCAGGACAAACTCAAGTTCCATTGAGTTTTGTGGCCCGAGGCTTGCCCACTCCAGTCCCTCACAGCCAGCAAAATGCCTCCAGTTTTAATTTGACCTCATTTGAAGTGATCGCCCAATTAATTCTCCTAATTTAACCCCCCCAAAATCCATCCTCTTTAACCACCAGCATCCAGACCGGTGTCGTTTCTATGAAGCTGGGTCTAATGGATTTCTAGAGGAAGGACTTACAAATCCCTTTTTCCTTTGTTCTGCTCCCTTGTCCCTAAGGGCAGTTTCCCACGGGGTCCTATTTCCTAACTCCTTGAAGAGCTGGAAGTTTGCTTTCTTAAAATGTGGCGTCCTAACTGTGCTTCTCGTGGGCTTCCAACTTGTGAAGAGAGTGAACTGCACTAGAGCATGATGACTGCAGCCCATGGACTAGGGGATTGGGGGATGGAAAGGGCCCCCGGGGCTTCGCTTTGCTCCTTTTGCTTCTAGAAAAGGCCCAAATGGCTCAATGCCCGCCTTCTGGCCCGGGGCAGCCGCAGGGGTGAAGTGGTAGCCGGAGGGTCCCTCTCCAGAGCCCTGATTTCCCTGAGAAGGGGGAAATGTTGTGGGGGATGGAGTGGTGTGTGAGGAGGAGGAGGAGGGCAAGGAAGGCTAAAGGAGGGTGTTGGCGGAAAGATTTTTATCCCCAGCGTGGTTTTGTCAGATTTTTTGGGCAGAACCTCCAGGTTTTTGGGCTTCTTTTGATGGAGGATGAGGCAAAAATCCACGTTGAGCCGTGGGAATGAGGGCGACCCCTGGGAAAACGGGAGGAGGGAACTGGGGGTGGGGGTGGGTGTCGCTCGGCCCCTTCTCCAGAGCGCGTTTTTGGGTGGAGGGTCCCCCATATCGGCCAGAACCCCCCCCAAACGCCCAGTGCTGTCCCAGTAAAGCACTGGTTTTGCTGACGTCCCAGGCCGTTGCCGGCCTCCCGCGTTCCACACAACATTCCGAGGCGGCGGTCGCTCGCTGGCCGTGGCTGTGGCAGCTTCCTACCGCTGTGGAGAGTGACATTCAGCAGTTGGATTGGTTTTTTGGGGAAAACCCCCAAATTGTCCTGCCCGATGGGGCCCAAAAAGCCTCCAGTGGCCGAAGGGTAACGCTGGGGGTGGGAAGGGGCGGTGGAAGTTGGTGGCGGAAGACTGAGTGATGTTTTGCTGGGAAATAGGGACCGGTTTTGCCCCAACTGACCACGTTTTCCCTCTTCTGAAGCGTTTGTTGCGCCGTATCCATTCCCGACGTGCCTTCCTCCCCCTCCTCTTCCTCCCCCTCCTCTTCCTCTCCCTTTCAGCCGCATCAGTGTCGGGGAGCAGTTGCAGGCGGAGCTGCCTGCCCTGCGGGACAGATCCCTCTTGGAAGAGGAGGAGGAAGGAGCCTCCCTGGTTTGGAAGCCCTGGGGTGACATGGAAAGCAACCCCGAGCCGCAGGAGAAAGGTTTCTCTTCAGGCTTTTCTTGTGGGAAAGGGGCAAATTCCCCCTTTTCAGAGTTACTTGCTAGGGCGTTTGGGTTCTCTCCCGTCTTGTCTTGGCCGCGTAGCGTTGGAGGGAAGGAGATGGCTCGTTTTTGGGAGGAAAGTGGCTAGATAAGAGCCGCTGGTGCTCTCGGGAGCATCTTCCATGAGAAAGGGGGTGTTTTGGCGGTCCCAGCTCATCTGCAGCCAGGGAGGAGTTTCTCTCTGGAGATCCCGCTCCCAAAGCTCTTGAAAGAGCCTTTTTTTTGTCCATCAGAAGACTTTTGGCCTCATCCAGAAGGAGGTAAAGCCGTTGGAGCGGGGCGGAGCTGGTTAGCGGGGAGGCTTTTAACCCAGAAAGCCCTATTTTCAATCCCCCGTTGGAATCCTGTCCTTAGGACCCTTCTTCCTGCTCAAAACCCAGCGGGAGAAGACATCATTGCCCTCCTTTGTAATGACAAGGGAGTCTTTAATATCCCTGGATTTCTGCCCATAGATCCAGAGGCAAACCGTGGCCCAGTGTGTTGACTCTTGTTACTTCTGGAGGAAGACAGTGCGATTTGGGTGCACCTGACCTCGCCTGCTGGAGAAAAGGGTCAAGAGAGTCCGGGATGAGGTGGAAAAAGCCAAAGGCGAGGTAAAAAAGCTGCTGGGGGGGTTTGTTTCCTCGACGAATCCATCTGCTCAAACGTTCCTTGCCAGGAAATAGGGATTTGCTTCACGGAAATAGATATTATTCTGTCTTTTTGGAGTCGGGGAGACCTTCCCCGGAGCCGTGAGGTTCAGAGCGGCCCCTCCTTGTGCAAAAGCCTCAGGTTTCCCCTTTTTGCCCAGGACAAACTCAAGTTCCATTGAGTTTTGTGGCCCGAGGCTTGCCCACTCCAGTCCCTCACAGCCAGCAAAATGCCTCCAGTTTTAATTTGACCTCATTTGAAGTGATCGCCCAATTAATTCTCCTAATTTAACCCCCCCAAAATCCATCCTCTTTAACCACCAGCATCCAGACCGGTGTCGTTTCTATGAAGCTGGGTCTAATGGATTTCTAGAGGAAGGACTTACAAATCCCTTTTTCCTTTGTTCTGCTGCCTTGTCCCTAAGGGCAGTTTCCCACGGGGTCCTATTTCCTAACTCCTTGAAGAGCTGGAAGTTTGCTTTCTTAAAATGTGGCGTCCTAACTGTGCTTCTCGTGGGCTTCCAACTTGTGAAGAGAGTGAACTGCACTAGAGCATGATGACTGCAGCCCATGGACTAGGGGATTGGGGGATGGAAAGGGCCCCCGGGGTTTCGCTTTGCTCCTTTTGCTTCTAGAAAAGGCCCAAATGGCTCAATGCCCGCCTTCTGGCCCGGGGCAGCCGCAGGGGTGAAGTGGTAGCCGGAGGGTCCCTCTGCAGAGCCCTGATTTCCCTGAGAAGGGGGAAATTTTGTGGGGGATGGAGTGGTGTGTGAGGAGGAGGAGGAGGGCAAGGAAGGCTAAAGGAGGGTCTTGGCGGAAAGATTTTTATCCCCAGCGTGGTTTTGTCAGATTTTTTGGGCAGAACATCCAGGATTTTGGGGTTCTTTTGATGGAGGATGAGGCAAAAATCCACGTTGAGCCGTGGGAATGAGAGCGACCCCTGGGAAAACGGGAGGAGGGAAGTGGGGGTGGGGGTGGGTGTCGCTCGGCCCCTTCTCCACAGCGCGTTTTTGGGTGGAGGGTCCCCCATATGGGCCAGAACCCCCCCCAAACGCCCAGTGCTGTCCCAGTAAAGCACTGGTTTTGCTGACGTCACAGGCCGTTGCCGGCCTCCCGCGTTCCACACAACATTCCGAGGCGGCGGTCGCTCGCTGGCCGTGGCTGTGGCAGCTTCCTACCGCTGTGGAGAGTGACATTCAGCAGTTGGATTGTTTTTTTGGGGAAAACCCCCAAATTGTCCTGCCCGATGGGGCCCAAAAAGCCTCCAGTGGCCGAAGGGTAACGCTGGGGGTGGGAAGGGGCGGTGGAAGTTGGTGGCGGAAGACTGAGTGATGTTTTGCTGGGAAATAGGGACCGGTTTTGCCCCACCTCACCACGTTTTCCCTCTTTTTTAGTGTTTGTTGCGCCGTATCCATTCCCGACGTGCCTTTCTCCCCCTCCTCTTCCTCCCCCTCCTCTTCCTCCCCCTCCTCTTCCTCCCCCTCCTCTTCCTCTCCCTTTCAGCCGCATCAGTGTCGGGGAGCAGTTGCAGGCGGAGCTGCCTGCCCTGCGGGACAGATCCCTCTTGGAAGAGGAGGAGGAAGGAGCCTCCCTGGTTTGGAAGCCCTGGGGTGACATGGAAAGCAAGCCCGAGCCGCAGGAGAAAGGTTTCTCTTCAGGCTTTTCTTGTGGGAAAGGGGCAAATTCCACCTTTTCAGAGTTACTTGATAGGGCGTTTGGGTTCTCTCCCGTCTTGTCTTGGCCGCGTAGCGTTGGAGGGAAGGAGATGGCTCGTTTTTGGGAGGAAAGTGGCTAGATAAGAGCCGCTGGTGCTCTCGGGAGCATCTTCCATGAGAAAGGGGGGGTTTTGGCGGTCCCAGCTCATCTGCAGCCAGGGAGGAGTTTCTCTCTGGAGATCCCGCTCCCAAAGCTCTTGAAAGAGCCTTTTTTTTGTCCATCAGAAGACTTTTGGCCTCATCCAGAAGGAGGTAAAGCCGTTGGAGCGGGGCGGAGCTGGTTAGCGGGGAGGCTTTTAACCCAGAAAGCCCTATTTTCAATCCCCCGTTGGAATCCTGTCCTTAGGACCCTTCTTCCTGCTCAAAACCCAGCGGGAGAAGACATCATTGCCCTCCTTTGTAATGACAAGGGAGTCTTTAATATCCCTGGATTTCTGCCCATAGATCCAGAGGCAAACCGTGGCCCAGTGTGTTGACTCTTGTTCCTTCTGGAGGAAGACAGTGCGATTTGGGTGCACCTGACCTCGCCTGCTGGAGAAAAGGGTCAAGAGAGTCCGGGATGAGGTGGAAAAAGCCAAAGGCGAGGTAAAAAAGCTGCTGGGGGGGTTTGTTTCCTCGACGAATCCATCTGCTCAAACGTTCCTTGCCAGGAAAGAGGGATTTGCTTCACGGAAATAGCTATTATTTTAATTTTTGTTGGGCGGGGGAACGGGGTGGCTGTGTGGCTTCAGTGCGTGGGAATTGCACCTTTTCAGCCCCTTTGATAGATTTTGTGGAGGAAAGTGCTTTTCCGCTTGGGACAGTGGAAATAATACAGTTTTTCTTGCACCCCGTTGTGGCTTTGCACCCCGTTTTCCCATTGGTTTTTTGGCTGTTTAGACTTTACCTGGGCTGATAAACTGCGTGAAATCCACGGCCAAAAAATCTTATTTTTCTGCCTTTTTGAGAGATTTCAAGTTATTTTGTCCCTGGTTTGCAGGCCGTCTGCCACCAGAAGAAGAGGCCACGTGCGACCCCAGAAGACAAGCCCACGCCGGGGCGTCAGCACCCGCAGCCCCACAGCGCCTGCGGCTCCTCCGGGGATGCCGGGACCTCCCTGTGCTGGGACTTGCCCTGAGGTGAGTGCGGAAGGTCAGCCCTCCCTTTTTCTTCCCCAAATGTCTCGTTTGGGTTCAGAAAAGCACCCTAGGGGGGTTTCGGGGGGGTGGCGGGGGCAGAAGGGAAGGGCAGCTGGAGGATTGCCCTTGCCCAGGTGCCTCTTGGTGGTTTTATTTGACTTTCAACGCCCAACGTTCTGTCTTTTTGGAGTCGGGGAGACCTTCCCCGGAGCCATGAGGTTCAGAGCGGCCCCTCCTTGTGCAAAAGCCTCAGGTTTGCCCTTTTTGCCCAGGACAAACTCAAGTTCCATTGAGTTTTGTGGCCCGAGGCTTGCCCACTCCAGTCCCTCACAGCCAGCAAAATGCCTCCAGTTTTAATTTGACCTCATTTGAAGTGATCGCCCAATTAATTCTCCTAATTTAACCCCCCCAAAATCCATCCTCTTTAACCACCAGCATCCAGACCGGTGTCGTTTCTATGAAGCTGGGTCTAATGGATTTCTAGAGGAAGGACTTACAAATCCCTTTTTCCTTTGTTCTGCTCCCTTGTCCCTAAGGGCAGTTTCCCAGGGGGTCCTATTTCCTAACTCCTTGAAGAGCTGGAAGTTTGCTTTCTTAAAATGTGGCGTCCTAACTGTGCTTCTCGTGGGCTTCCAACTTGTGAAGAGAGTGAACTGCACTAGAGCATGATGACTGCAGCCCATGGACTAGGGGATTGGGGGATGGAAAGGGCCCCCGGGGCTTCGCTTTGCTCCTTTTGCTTCTAGAAAAGGCCCAAATGGCTCAATGCCCGCCTTCTGGCCCGGGGCAGCCGCAGGGGTGAAGTGGTAGCCGGAGGGTCCCTCTCCAGAGCCCTGATTTCCCTGAGAAGGGGGAAATGTTGTGGGGGATGGAGTGGTGTGTGAGGAGGAGGAGGAGGGCAAGGAAGGCTAAAGGAGGGTCTTGGCGGAAAGATTTTTATCCCCAGCGTGGTTTTGTCAGATTTTTTGGGCAGAACATCCAGGATTTTGGGGTTCTTTTGATGGAGGAGGAGGCAAAAATCCACGTTGAGCCGTGGGAATGAGGGCGACCCCTGGGAAAACGGGAGGAGGGAAGTGGGGGTGGGGGTGGGTGTCGCTCGGCCCCTTCTCCACAGTGCGTTTTTGGGTGGAGGGTCCCCCATATCGGCCAGAAGCCCCCCCAAACGCCCAGTGCTGTCCCAGTAAAGCACTGGTTTTGCTGACGTCCCAGGCCGTTGCCGGCCTCCCGCGTTCCACACAACATTCCGAGGCGGCGGTCGCTCGCTGGCCGTGGCTGTGGCAGCTTCCTACCGCTGTGGAGAGTGACATTCAGCAGTTGGATTGTTTTTTTGGGGAAAACCCCCAAATTGTCCTGCCCGATGGGGCCCAAAAAGGCTCCAGTGGCCGAAGGGTAACGCTGGGGGTGGGAAGGGGCGGTGGAAGTTGGTGGCAGAAGGCTGAGTGATGTTTTGCTGGGAAATAGGGACCGGTTTTGCCCCAACTGACCACGTTTTCCCTCTTCTGAAGCGTTTGTTGCGCCGTATCCATTCCCGATGTGCCTTCCTCCCCCTCCTCTTCCTCCCCCTCCTCTTCCTCCCCCTTTCAGCCGCATCAATGTCGGGGAGCAGTTGCAGGCGGAGCTGCCTGCCCTGCGGGACAGATCCCTCTTGGAAGAGGAGGAGGAAGGAGCCTCCCTGGTTTGGAAGCCCTGGGGTGACATGGAAAGCAAGCCCGAGCCGCAGGAGAAAGGTTTCTCTTCAGGCTTTTCTTGTGGGAAAGGGGCAAATTCCACCTTTTCAGAGTTACTTGATAGGGCGTTTGGGTTCTCTCCCGTCTTGTCTTGGCCGCGTAGCGTTGGAGGGAAGGAGATGGCTGGTTTTTGGGAGGAAAGTGGCTAGATAAGAGCCGCTGGTGCTCTCGGGAGCATCTTCCATGAGAAAGGGGGTGTTTTGGCGGTCCCAGCTCATCTGCAGCCAGGGAGGAGTTTCTCTCTGGAGATCCCGCTCCCAAAGCTCTTGAAAGAGCCTTTTTTTTGTCCATCAGAAGACTTTTGGCCTCATCCAGAAGGAGGTAAAGCCGTTGGAGCGGGGCGGAGCTGGTTAGCGGGGAGGCTTTTAACCCAGAAAGCCCTATTTGCAATCCCCCGTTGGAATCCTGTCCTTAGGACCCTTCTTCCTGCTCAAAACCCAGCGGGAGAAGACATCATTGCCCTCCTTTGTAATGACAAGGGAGTCTTTAATATCCCTGGATTTCTCCCCATAGATCCAGAGGCAAACCGTGGCCCAGCGTGTTGACTCTTGTTCCTTCTGGAGGAAGACAGTGCGATTTGGGTGCACCTGACCTCGCCTGCTGGAGAAAAGGGTCAAGAGAGTCCGGGATGAGGTGGAAAAAGCCAAAGGCGAGGTAAAAAAGCTGCTGGGGGGGTTTGTTTCCTGGACGAATCCATCTGCTCAAACGTTCCTTGCCAGGAAAGAGGGATTTGCTTCACGGAAATAGCTATTATTTTAATTTTTGGTGGGCGGGGGAAGGGGGTGGCTGTGTGGCTTCAGTGCGTGGGAATTGCACCTTTTCAGCCCCTTTGATAGATTTTGTGGAGGAAAGTGCTTTTCCGCTTGGGACAGTGGAAATAATACAGTTTTTCTTGCACCCCGTTGTGGCTTTGCACCCCGTTTTCCCATTGTTTTTTTGGCTGTTTAGACTTTACCTGGGCTGATAAACTGCGTGAAATCCACGGCCAAAAAATCTTATTTTTCTGCCTTTTTGAGAGATTTCAAGTTATTTTGTCCCTGGTTTGCAGGCCGTCTGCCACCAGAAGAAGAGGCCACGTGCGACCCCAGAAGACAAGCCCACGCCGGGGCGTCAGCACCCGCAGCCCCACAGCGCCTGCGTCTCCTCCGGGGATGCCGGGACCTCCCTGTGCTGGGACTTGCCCTGAGGTGAGTGCGGAAGGTCAGCCCTCCCTTTTTCTTCCCCAAATGCCTCGTTTGGGTTCAGAAAAGCACCCTGGGGGAGGGGGGGGGTGCGGGGGCAGAAGGGAAGGGCAGCTGGAGGATTGCCCTTGCCCAGGTGCCTCTTGGTGGTTTTATTTGACTTTCAACCCCCAACATTCTGTCTTTTTGGAGTCGGGGAGACCTTCCGCGGAGCCGTGAGGTTCAGAGCGGCCCCTCCTTGTGCAAAAGCCTCAGGTTTGCCCTTTTTGCCCAGGACAAACTCAAGTTCCATTGAGTTTTGTGGCCCGAGGCTTGCCCACTCCAGTCCCTCACAGCCAGCAAAATGCCTCCAGTTTTAATTTGACCTCATTTGAAGTGATCGCCCAATTAATTCTCCTAATTTAACCCCCCCAAAATCCATCCTCTTTAACCACCAGCATCCAGACCGGTGTCGTTTCTATGAAGCTGGGTCTAATGGATTTCTAGAGGAAGGACTTACAAATCCCTTTTTCCTTTGTTCTGCTGCCTTGTCCCTAAGGGCAGTTTCCCAGGGGGTCCTATTTCCTAACTCCTTGAAGAGCTGGAAGTTTGCTTTCTTAAAATGTGGCGTCCTAACTGTGCTTCTCGTGGGCTTCCAACTTGTGAAGAGAGTGAACTGCACTAGAGCATGATGACTGCAGCCCATGGACTAGGGGATTGGGGGATGGAAAGGGCCCCCGGGGCTTCGCTTTGCTCCTTTTGCTTCTAGAAAAGGCCCAAATGGCTCAATGCCCGCCTTCTGGCCCGGGGCAGCCGCAGGGGTGAAGTGGTAGCCGGAGGGTCCCTCTCCAGAGCCCTGATTTCCCTGAGAAGGGGGAAATTTTGTGGGGGATGGAGTGGTGTGTGAGGAGGAGGAGGAGGGCAAGGAAGGCTAAAGGAGGGTCTTGGCGGAAAGATTTTTATCCCCAGTGTGGTTTTGTCAGATTTTTTGGGCAGAACATCCAGGATTTTGGGGTTCTTTTGATGGAGGAGGAGGCAAAAATCCACGTTGAGCCGTGGGAATGAGGGCGACCCCTGGGAAAACGGGAGGAGGGAAGTGGGGGTGGGGGTGGGTGTCGCTCGGCCCCTTCTCCACAGCGCGTTTTTGGGTGGAGGGTCCCCCATATGGGCCAGAAGCCCCCCCAAACGCCCAGTGCTGTCCCAGTAAAGCACTGGTTTTGCTGACGTCCCAGGCCGTTGCCGGCCTCCCGCGTTCCACACAACATTCCGAGGCGGCGGTCGCTCGCTGGCCGTGGCTGTGGCAGCTTCCTACCGCTGTGGAGAGTGACATTCAGCAGTTGGATTGTTTTTTTGGGGAAAACCCCCAAATTGTCCTGCCCGATGGGGCCCAAAAAGCCTCCAGTGGCCGAAGGGTAACGCTGGGGGTGGGAAGGGGCGGTGGAAGTTGGTGGCAGAAGACTGAGTGATGTTTTGCTGGGAAATAGGGACCGGTTTTGCCCCAACTGACCACGTTTTCCCTCTTCTGAAGCGTTTGTTGCGCCGTATCCATTCCCGATGTGCCTTCCTCCCCCTCCTCTTCCTCCCCCTCCTCTTCCTCCCCCTTTCAGCCGCATCAATGTCGGGGAGCAGTTGCAGGCGGAGCTGCCTGCCCTGCGGGACAGATCCCTCTTGGAAGAGGAGGAGGAAGGAGCCTCCCTGGTTTGGAAGCCCTGGGGTGACATGGAAAGCAAGCCCGAGCCGCAGGAGAAAGGTTTCTCTTCAGGCTTTTCTTGTGGGAAAGGGGCAAATTCCACCTTTTCAGAGTTACTTGATAGGGCGTTTGGGTTCTCTCCCGTCTTGTCTTGGCCGTTGGAGGGAAGGAGATGGCTCGTTTTTGGGAGGAAAGTGGCTAGATAAGAGCCGCTGGTGCTCTCGGGAGCATCTTCCATGAGAAAGGGGGTGTTTTGGCGGTCCCAGCTCATCTGCAGCCAGGGAGGAGTTTCTCTCTGGAGATCCCGCTCCCAAAGCTCTTGAAAGAGCCTTTTTTTTGTCCATCAGAAGACTTTTGGCCTCATCCAGAAGGAGGTAAAGCCGTTGGAGCGGGGCGGAGCTGGTTAGCGGGGAGGCTTTTAACCCAGAAAGCCCTATTTTCAATCCCCCGTTGGAATCCTGTCCTTAGGACCCTTCTTCCTGCTCAAAACCCAGCGGGAGAAGACATCATTGCCCTCCTTTGTAATGACAAGGGAGTCTTTAATATCCCTGGATTTCTGCCCATAGATCCAGAGGCAAACCGTGGCCCAGTGTGTTGACTCTTGTTACTTCTGGAGGAAGACAGTGCGATTTGGGTGCACCTGACCTCGCCTGCTGGAGAAAAGGGTCAAGAGAGTCCGGGATGAGGTGGAAAAAGCCAAAGGCGAGGTAAAAAAGCTGCTGGGGGGGTTTGTTTCCTGGACGAATCCATCTGCTCAAACGTTCCTTGCCAGGAAAGAGGGATTTGCTTCACGGAAATAGCTATTATTTGAATTTTTGGTGGGCGGGGGAAGGGGGTGGCTGTGTGGCTTCAGTGCGTGGGAATTGCACCTTTTCAGCCCCTTTGATAGATTTTGTGGAGGAAAGTGCTTTTCCGCTTGGGACAGTGGAAATAATACAGTTTTTCTTGCACCCCGTTGTGGCTTTGCACCCCGTTTTCCCATTGGTTTTTTGGCTGTTTAGACTTTACCTGGGCTGATAAACTGCGTGAAATCCACGGCCAAAAAATCTTATTTTTCTGCCTTTTTGAGAGATTTCAAGTTATTTTGTCCCTGGTTTGCAGGCCGTCTGCCACCAGAAGAAGAGGCCACGTGCGACCCCAGAAGACAAGCCCACGCCGGGGCGTCAGCACCCGCAGCCCCACAGCGCCTGCGTCTCCTCCGGGGATGCCGGGACCTCCCTGTGCTGGGACTTGCCCTGAGGTGAGTGCGGAAGGTCATCCCTCCCTTTTTCTTCCCCAAATGCCTCGTTTGGGTTCAGAAAAGCACCCTGGGGGAGGGGGGGGGGTGCGGGGGCAGAAGGGAAGGGCAGCTGGAGGATTGCCCTTGCCCAGGTGCCTCTTGGTGGTTTTATTTGACTTTCAACCCCCAACATTCTGTCTTTTTGGAGTCGGGGAGACCTTCCCCGGAGCCGTGAGGTTCAGAGCGGCCCCTCCTTGTGCAAAAGCCTCAGGTTTGCCCTTTTTGCCCAGGACAAACTCAAGTTCCATTGAGTTTTGTGGCCCGAGGCTTGCCCACTCCAGTCCCTCACAGCCAGCAAAATGCCTCCAGTTTTAATTTGACCTCATTTGAAGTGATCGCCCAATTAATTCTCCTAATTTAACCCCCCCAAAATCCATCCTCTTTAACCACCAGCATCCAGACCGGTGTCGTTTCTATGAAGCTGGGTCTAATGGATTTCTAGAGGAAGGACTTACAAATCCCTTTTTCCTTTGTTCTGCTCCCTTGTCCCTAAGGGCAGTTTCCCAGGGGGTCCTATTTCCTAACTCCTTGAAGAGCTGGAAGTTTGCTTTCTTAAAATGTGGCGTCCTAACTGTGCTTCTCGTGGGCTTCCAACTTGTGAAGAGAGTGAACTGCACTAGAGCATGATGACTGCAGCCCATGGACTAGGGGACTGGGGGATGGAAAGGGCCCCCGGGGTTTCGCTTTGCTCCTTTTGCTTCTAGAAAAGGCCCAAATGGCTCAATGCCCGCCTTCTGGCCCGGGGCAGCCGCAGGGGTGAAGTGGTAGCCGGAGGGTCCCTCTGCAGAGCCCTGATTTCCCTGAGAAGGGGGAAATGTTGTGGGGGATGGAGTGGTGTGTGAGGAGGAGGAGGAGGGCAAGGAAGGCTAAAGGAGGGTCTTGGCGGAAAGATTTTTATCCCCAGCGTGGTTTTGTCAGATTTTTTGGGCAGAACATCCAGGATTTTGGGGTTCTTTTGATGGAGGATGAGGCAAAAATCCACGTTGAGCCGTGGGAATGAGGGCGACCCCTGGGAAAACGGGAGGAGGGAACTGGGGGTGGGGGTGGGTGTCGCTCGGCCCCTTCTCCACAGCGCGTTTTTGGGTGGAGGGTCCCCCATATCGGCCAGAAGCCCCCCCAAATGCCCAGTGCTGTCCCAGTAAAGCACTGGTTTTGCTGACGTCACAGGCCGTTGCCGGCCTCCCGCGTTCCACACAACATTCCGAGGCGGCGGTCGCTCGCTGGCCGTGGCTGTGGCAGCTTCCTACCGCTGTGGAGAGTGACATTCAGCAGTTGGATTGTTTTTTTGGGGAAAACCCCCAAATTGTCCTGCCCGATGGGGCCCAAAAAGCCTCCAGTGGCCGAAGGGTAACGCTGGGGGTGGGAAGGGGCGGTGGAAGTTGGTGGCGGAAGACTGAGTGATGTTTTGCTGGGAAATAGGGACCGGTTTTGCCCCAACTGACCACGTTTTCCCTCTTCTGAAGCGTTTGTTGCGCCGTATCCATTCCCGATGTGCCTTCCTCCCCCTCCTCTTCCTCCCCCTCCTCTTCCTCCCCCTCCTCTTCCTCCCCCTCCTCTTCCTCCCCCTCCTCTTCCTCCCCCTCCTCTTCCTCCCCCTCCTCTTCCTCCCCCTCCTCTTCCTCCCCCTCCTCTTCCTCCCCCTTTCAGCCGCATCAATGTCGGGGAGCAGTTGCAGGCGGAGCTGCCTGCCCTGCGGGACAGATCCCTCTTGGAAGAGGAGGAGGAAGGAGCCTCCCTGGTTTGGAAGCCCTGGGGTGACATGGAAAGCAAGCCCGAGCCGCAGGAGAAGGTTTCTCTTCAGGCTTTTCTTGTGGGAAAGGGGCAAATTCCACCTTTTCAGAGTTACTTGATAGGGCGTTTGGGTTCTCTCCCGTCTTGTCTTGGCCGCGTAGCGTAGGAGGGAAGGAGATGGCTCGTTTTTGGGAGGAAAGTGGCTAGATAAGAGCCGCTGGTGCTCTCGGGAGCATCTTCCATGAGAAAGGGGGTGTTTTGGCGGTCCCAGCTCATCTGCAGCCAGGGAGGAGTTTCTCTCTGGAGATCCCGCTCCCAAAGCTCTTGAAAGAGCCTTTTTTTTGTCCATCAGAAGACTTTTGGCCTCATCCAGAAGGAGGTAAAGCCGTTGGAGCGGGGCGGAGCTGGTTAGCGGGGAGGCTTTTAACCCAGAAAGCCCTATTTTCAATCCCCCGTTGGAATCCTGTCCTTAGGACCCTTCTTCCTGCTCAAAACCCAGCGGGAGAAGACATCATTGCCCTCCTTTGTAATGACAAGGGAGTCTTTAATATCCCTGGATTTCTCCCCATAGATCCAGAGGCAAACCGTGGCCCAGCGTGTTGACTCTTGTTCCTTCTGGAGGAAGACAGTGCGATTTGGGTGCACCTGACCTCGCCTGCTGGAGAAAAGGGTCAAGAGAGTCCGGGATGAGGTGGAAAAAGCCAAAGGCGAGGTAAAAAAGCTGCTGGGGGGGTTTGTTTCCTGGACGAATCCATCTGCTCAAACGTTCCTTGCCAGGAAAGAGGGATTTGCTTCACGGAAATAGCTATTATTTTAATTTTTGGTGGGCGGGGGAAGGGGGTGGCTGTGTGGCTTCAGTGCGTGGGAATTGCACCTTTTCAGCCCCTTTGATAGATTTTGTGGAGGAAAGTGCTTTTCCGCTTGGGACAGTGGAAATAATACAGTTTTTCTTGCACCCCGTTGTGGCTTTGCACCCCGTTTTCCCATTGTTTTTTTGGCTGTTTAGACTTTACCTGGGCTGATAAACTGCGTGAAATCCACGGCCAAAAAATCTTATTTTTCTGCCTTTTTGAGAGATTTCAAGTTATTTTGTCCCTGGTTTGCAGGCCGTCTGCCACCAGAAGAAGAGGCCACGTGCGACCCCAGAAGACAAGCCCACGCCGGGGCGTCAGCACCCGCAGCCCCACAGCGCCTGCGGCTCCTCCGGGGATGCCGGGACCTCCCTGTGCTGGGACTTGCCCTGAGGTGAGTGCGGAAGGTCAGCCCTCCCTTTTTCTTCCCCAAATGTCTCGTTTGGGTTCAGAAAAGCACCCTAGGGGGGTTTCGGGGGGGTGGCGGGGGCAGAAGGGAAGGGCAGCTGGAGGATTGCCCTTGCCCAGGTGCCTCTTGGTGGTTTTATTTGACTTTCAACGCCCAACATTCTGTCTTTTTGGAGTCGGGGAGACCTTCCCCGGAGCCATGAGGTTCAGAGCGGCCCCTCCTTGTGCAAAAGCCTCAGGTTTCCCCTTTTTGCCCAGGACAAACTCAAGTTCCATTGAGTTTTGTGGCCCGAGGCTTGCCCACTCCAGTCCCTCACAGCCAGCAAAATGCCTCCAGTTTTAATTTGACCTCATTTGAAGTGATCGCCCAATTAATTCTCCTAATTTAACCCCCCCAAAATCCATCCTCTTTAACCACCAGCATCCAGACCGGTGTCGTTTCTATGAAGCTGGGTCTAATGGATTTCTAGAGGAAGGACTTACAAATCCCTTTTTCCTTTGTTCTGCTCCCTTGTCCCTAAGGGCAGTTTCCCAGGGGGTCCTATTTCCTAACTCCTTGAAGAGCTGGAAGTTTGCTTTCTTAAAATGTGGCGTCCTAACTGTGCTTCTCGTGGGCTTCCAACTTGTGAAGAGAGTGAACTGCACTAGAGCATGATGACTGCAGCCCATGGACTAGGGGATTGGGGGATGGAAAGGGCCCCCGGGGCTTCGCTTTGCTCCTTTTGCTTCTAGAAAAGGCCCAAATGGCTCAATGCCCGCCTTCTGGCCCGGGGCAGCCGCAGGGGTGAAGTGGTAGCCGGAGGGTCCCTCTCCAGAGCCCTGATTTCCCTGAGAAGGGGGAAATTTTGTGGGGGATGGAGTGGTGTGTGAGGAGGAGGAGGAGGGCAAGGAAGGCTAAAGGAGGGTGTTGGCGGAAAGATTTTTATCCCCAGCGTGGTTTTGTCAGATTTTGTGGGCAGAACATCCAGGATTTTGGGGTTCTTTTGATGGAGGAGGAGGCAAAAATCCACGTTGAGCCGTGGGAATGAGGGCGACCCCTGGGAAAACGGGAGGAGGGAACTGGGGGTGGGGGTGGGTGTCGCTCGGCCCCTTCTCCACAGCGCGTTTTTGGGTGGAGGGTCCCCCATATCGGCCAGAAGCCCCCCCAAACGCCCAGTGCTGTCCCAGTAAAGCACTGGTTTTGCTGACGTCCCAGGCCGTTGCCGGCCTCCCGCGTTCCACACAACATTCCGAGGCGGCGGTCGCTCGCTGGCCGTGGCTGTGGCAGCTTCCTACCGCTGTGGAGAGTGACATTCAGCAGTTGGATTGTTTTTTTGGGGAAAACCCCCAAATTGTCCTGCCCGATGGGGCCCAAAAAGCCTCCAGTGGCCGAAGGGTAACGCTGGGGGTGGGAAGGGGCGGTGGAAGTTGGTGGCAGAAGGCTGAGTGATGTTTTGCTGGGAAATAGGGACCGGTTTTGCCCCAACTGACCACGTTTTCCCTCTTCTGAAGCGTTTGTTGCGCCGTATCCATTCCCGATGTGCCTTCCTCCCCCTCCTCTTCCTCCCCCTCCTCTTCCTCCCCCTCCTCTTCCTCCCCCTTTCAGCCGCATCAATGTTGGGGAGCAGTTGCAGGCGGAGCTGCCTGCCCTGCGGGACAGATCCCTCTTGGAAGAGGAGGAGGAAGGAGCCTCCCTGGTTTGGAAGCCCTGGGGTGACATGGAAAGCAAGCCCGAGCCGCAGGAGAAAGGTTTCTCTTCAGGCTTTTCTTGTGGGAAAGGGGCAAATTCCACCTTTTCAGAGTTACTTGATAGGGCGTTTGGGTTCTCTCCCGTCTTGTCTTGGCCGCGTAGCGTTGGAGGGAAGGAGATGGCTGGTTTTTGGGAGGAAAGTGGCTAGATAAGAGCCGCTGGTGCTCTCGGGAGCATCTTCCATGAGAAAGGGGGTGTTTTGGCGGTCCCAGCTCATCTGCAGCCAGGGAGGAGTTTCTCTCTGGAGATCCCGCTCCCAAAGCTCTTGAAAGAGCCTTTTTTTTGTCCATCAGAAGACTTTTGGCCTCATCCAGAAGGAGGTAAAGCCGTTGGAGCGGGGCGGAGCTGGTTAGCGGGGAGGCTTTTAACCCAGAAAGCCCTATTTTCAATCCCCCGTTGGAATCCTGTCCTTAGGACCCTTCTTCCTGCTCAAAACCCAGCGGGAGAAGACATCATTGCCCTCCTTTGTAATGACAAGGGAGTCTTTAATATCCCTGGATTTCTCCCCATAGATCCAGAGGCAAACCGTGGCCCAGCGTGTTGACTCTTGTTCCTTCTGGAGGAAGACAGTGCGATTTGGGTGCACCTGACCTCGCCTGCTGGAGAAAAGGGTCAAGAGAGTCCGGGATGAGGTGGAAAAAGCCAAAGGCGAGGTAAAAAAGCTGCTGGGGGGGTTTGTTTCCTGGACGAATCCATCTGCTCAAACGTTCCTTGCCAGGAAAGAGGGATTTGCTTCACGGAAATAGCTATTATTTGAATTTTTGGTGGGCGGGGGAAGGGGGTGGCTGTGTGGCTTCAGTGCGTGGGAATTGCACCTTTTCAGCCCCTTTGATAGATTTTGTGGAGGAAAGTGCTTTTCCGCTTGGGACAGTGGAAATAATACAGTTTTTCTTGCACCCCGTTGTGGCTTTGCACCCCGTTTTCCCATTGTTTTTTTGGCTGTTTAGACTTTACCTGGGCTGATAAACTGCGTGAAATCCACGGCCAAAAAATCTTATTTTTCTGCCTTTTTGAGAGATTTCAAGTTATTTTGTCCCTGGTTTGCAGGCCGTCTGCCACCAGAAGAAGAGGCCACGTGCGACCCCAGAAGACAAGCCCACGCCGGGGCGTCAGCACCCGCAGCCCCACAGCGCCTGCGTCTCCTCCGGGGATGCCGGGACCTCCCTGTGCTGGGACTTGCCCTGAGGTGAGTGCGGAAGGTCATCCCTCCCTTTTTCTTCCCCAAATGCCTCGTTTGGGTTCAGAAAAGCACCCTGGGGGAGGGGGGGGGGTGCGGGGGCAGAAGGGAAGGGCAGCTGGAGGATTGCCCTTGCCCAGGTGCCTCTTGGTGGTTTTATTTGACTTTCAACCCCCAACATTCTGTCTTTTTGGAGTCGGGGAGACCTTCCCCGGAGCCGTGAGGTTCAGAGCGGCCCCTCCTTGTGCAAAAGCCTCAGGTTTGCCCTTTTTGCCCAGGACAAACTCAAGTTCCATTGAGTTTTGTGGCCCGAGGCTTGCCCACTCCAGTCCCTCACAGCCAGCAAAATGCCTCCAGTTTTAATTTGACCTCATTTGAAGTGATCGCCCAATTAATTCTCCTAATTTAACCCCCCCAAAATCCATCCTCTTTAACCACCAGCATCCAGACCGGTGTCGTTTCTATGAAGCTGGGTCTAATGGATTTCTAGAGGAAGGACTTACAAATCCCTTTTTCCTTTGTTCTGCTCCCTTGTCCCTAAGGGCAGTTTCCCAGGGGGTCCTATTTCCTAACTCCTTGAAGAGCTGGAAGTTTGCTTTCTTAAAATGTGGCGTCCTAACTGTGCTTCTCGTGGGCTTCCAACTTGTGAAGAGAGTGAACTGCACTAGAGCATGATGACTGCAGCCCATGGACTAGGGGATTGGGGGATGGAAAGGGCCCCCGGGGCTTCGCTTTGCTCCTTTTGCTTCTAGAAAAGGCCCAAATGGCTCAATGCCCGCCTTCTGGCCCGGGGCAGCCGCAGGGGTGAAGTGGTAGCCGGAGGGTCCCTCTCCAGAGCCCTGATTTCCCTGAGAAGGGGGAAATTTTGTGGGGGATGGAGTGGTGTGTGAGGAGGAGGAGGAGGGCAAGGAAGGCTAAAGGAGGGTCTTGGCGGAAAGATTTTTATCCCCAGTGTGGTTTTGTCAGATTTTTTGGGCAGAACATCCAGGATTTTGGGGTTCTTTTGATGGAGGAGGAGGCAAAAATCCACGTTGAGCCGTGGGAATGAGGGCGACCCCTGGGAAAACGGGAGGAGGGAAGTGGGGGTGGGGGTGGGTGTCGCTCGGCCCCTTCTCCACAGCGCGTTTTTGGGTGGAGGGTCCCCCATATCGGCCAGAAGCCCCCCCAAACGCCCAGTGCTGTCCCAGTAAAGCACTGGTTTTGCTGACGTCCCAGGCCGTTGCCGGCCTCCCGCGTTCCACACAACATTCCGAGGCGGCGGTCGCTCGCTGGCCGTGGCTGTGGCAGCTTCCTACCGCTGTGGAGAGTGACATTCAGCAGTTGGATTGTTTTTTTGGGGAAAACCCCCAAATTGTCCTGCCCGATGGGGCCCAAAAAGCCTCCAGTGGCCGAAGGGTAACGCTGGGGGTGGGAAGGGGCGGTGGAAGTTGGTGGCAGAAGACTGAGTGATGTTTTGCTGGGAAATAGGGACCGGTTTTGCCCCAACTGACCACGTTTTCCCTCTTCTGAAGCGTTTGTTGCGCCGTATCCATTCCCGATGTGCCTTCCTCCCCCTCCTCTTCCTCCCCCTCCTCTTCCTCCCCCTTTCAGCCGCATCAATGTCGGGGAGCAGTTGCAGGCGGAGCTGCCTGCCCTGCGGGACAGATCCCTCTTGGAAGAGGAGGAGGAAGGAGCCTCCCTGGTTTGGAAGCCCTGGGGTGACATGGAAAGCAAGCCCGAGCCGCAGGAGAAAGGTTTCTCTTCAGGCTTTTCTTGTGGGAAAGGGGCAAATTCCACCTTTTCAGAGTTACTTGATAGGGCGTTTGGGTTCTCTCCCGTCTTGTCTTGGCCGTTGGAGGGAAGGAGATGGCTCGTTTTTGGGAGGAAAGTGGCTAGATAAGAGCCGCTGGTGCTCTCGGGAGCATCTTCCATGAGAAAGGGGGTGTTTTGGCGGTCCCAGCTCATCTGCAGCCAGGGAGGAGTTTCTCTCTGGAGATCCCGCTCCCAAAGCTCTTGAAAGAGCCTTTTTTTTGTCCATCAGAAGACTTTTGGCCTCATCCAGAAGGAGGTAAAGCCGTTGGAGCGGGGCGGAGCTGGTTAGCGGGGAGGCTTTTAACCCAGAAAGCCCTATTTTCAATCCCCCGTTGGAATCCTGTCCTTAGGACCCTTCTTCCTGCTCAAAACCCAGCGGGAGAAGACATCATTGCCCTCCTTTGTAATGACAAGGGAGTCTTTAATATCCCTGGATTTCTCCCCATAGATCCAGAGGCAAACCGTGGCCCAGTGTGTTGACTCTTGTTCCTTCTGGAGGAAGACAGTGCGATTTGGGTGCACCTGACCTCGCCTGCTGGAGAAAAGGGTCAAGAGAGTCCGGGATGAGGTGGAAAAAGCCAAAGGCGAGGTAAAAAAGCTGCTGGGGGGGTTTGTTTCCTGGACGAATCCATCTGCTCAAACGTTCCTTGCCAGGAAAGAGGGATTTGCTTCACGGAAATAGCTATTATTTGAATTTTTGGTGGGCGGGGGAAGGGGGTGGCTGTGTGGCTTCAGTGCGTGGGAATTGCACCTTTTCAGCCCCTTTGATAGATTTTGTGGAGGAAAGTGCTTTTCCGCTTGGGACAGTGGAAATAATACAGTTTTTCTTGCACCCCGTTGTGGCTTTGCACCCCGTTTTCCCATTGTTTTTTTGGCTGTTTAGACTTTACCTGGGCTGATAAACTGCGTGAAATCCACGGCCAAAAAATCTTATTTTTCTGCCTTTTTGAGAGATTTCAAGTTATTTTGTCCCTGGTTTGCAGGCCGTCTGCCACCAGAAGAAGAGGCCACGTGCGACCCCAGAAGACAAGCCCACGCCGGGGCGTCAGCACCCGCAGCCCCACAGCGCCTGCGGCTCCTCCGGGGATGCCGGGACCTCCCTGTGCTGGGACTTGCCCTGAGGTGAGTGCGGAAGGTCAGCCCTCCCTTTTTCTTCCCCAAATGCCTCGTTTGGGTTCAGAAAAGCACCCTGGGGGAGGGGGGGGGGTGCGGGGGCAGAAGGGAAGGGCAGCTGGAGGATTGCCCTTGCCCAGGTGCCTCTTGGTGGTTTTATTTGACTTTCAACCCCCAACATTCTGTCTTTTTGGAGTCGGGGAGACCTTCCCCGGAGCCGTGAGGTTCAGAGCGGCCCCTCCTTGTGCAAAAGCCTCAGGTTTGCCCTTTTTGCCCAGGACAAACTCAAGTTCCATTGAGTTTTGTGGCCCGAGGCTTGCCCACTCCAGTCCCTCACAGCCAGCAAAATGCCTCCAGTTTTAATTTGACCTCATTTGAAGTGATCGCCCAATTAATTCTCCTAATTTAACCCCCCCAAAATCCATCCTCTTTAACCACCAGCATCCAGACCGGTGTCGTTTCTATGAAGCTGGGTCTAATGGATTTCTAGAGGAAGGACTTACAAATCCCTTTTTCCTTTGTTCTGCTCCCTTGTCCCTAAGGGCAGTTTCCCAGGGGGTCCTATTTCCTAACTCCTTGAAGAGCTGGAAGTTTGCTTTCTTAAAATGTGGCGTCCTAACTGTGCTTCTCGTGGGCTTCCAACTTGTGAAGAGAGTGAACTGCACTAGAGCATGATGACTGCAGCCCATGGACTAGGGGACTGGGGGATGGAAAGGGCCCCCGGGGTTTCGCTTTGCTCCTTTTGCTTCTAGAAAAGCCCCAAATGGCTCAATGCCCGCCTTCTGGCCCGGGGCAGCCGCAGGGGTGAAGTGGTAGCCGGAGGGTCCCTCTGCAGAGCCCTGATTTCCCTGAGAAGGGGGAAATGTTGTGGGGGATGGAGTGGTGTGTGAGGAGGAGGAGGAGGGCAAGGAAGGCTAAAGGAGGGTCTTGGCGGAAAGATTTTTATCCCCAGCGTGGTTTTGTCAGATTTTGTGGGCAGAACATCCAGGATTTTGGGGTTCTTTTGATGGAGGAGGAGGCAAAAATCCACGTTGAGCCGTGGGAATGAGGGCGACCCCTGGGAAAACGGGAGGAGGGAACTGGGGGTGGGGGTGGGTGTCGCTCGGCCCCTTCTCCACAGCGCGTTTTTGGGTGGAGGGTCCCCCATATCGGCCAGAAGCCCCCCCAAATGCCCAGTGCTGTCCCAGTAAAGCACTGGTTTTGCTGACGTCACAGGCCGTTGCCGGCCTCCCGCGTTCCACACAACATTCCGAGGCGGCGGTCGCTCGCTGGCCGTGGCTGTGGCAGCTTCCTACCGCTGTGGAGAGTGACATTCAGCAGTTGGATTGTTTTTTTGGGGAAAACCCCCAAATTGTCCTGCCCGATGGGGCCCAAAAAGCCTCCAGTGGCCGAAGGGTAACGCTGGGGGTGGGAAGGGGCGGTGGAAGTTGGTGGCGGAAGACTGAGTGATGTTTTGCTGGGAAATAGGGACCGGTTTTGCCCCAACTGACCACGTTTTCCCTCTTCTGAAGCGTTTGTTGCGCCGTATCCATTCCCGATGTGCCTTCCTCCCCCTCCTCTTCCTCCCCCTCCTCTTCCTCCCCCTCCTCTTCCTCCCCCTCCTCTTCCTCCCCCTTTCAGCCGCATCAATGTCGGGGAGCAGTTGCAGGCGGAGCTGCCTGCCCTGCGGGACAGATCCCTCTTGGAAGAGGAGGAGGAAGGAGCCTCCCTGGTTTGGAAGCCCTGGGGTGACATGGAAAGCAAGCCCGAGCCGCAGGAGAAGGTTTCTCTTCAGGCTTTTCTTGTGGGAAAGGGGCAAATTCCACCTTTTCAGAGTTACTTGATAGGGCGTTTGGGTTCTCTCCCGTCTTGTCTTGGCCGCGTAGCGTAGGAGGGAAGGAGATGGCTCGTTTTTGGGAGGAAAGTGGCTAGATAAGAGCCGCTGGTGCTCTCGGGAGCATCTTCCATGAGAAAGGGGGTGTTTTGGCGGTCCCAGCTCATCTGCAGCCAGGGAGGAGTTTCTCTCTGGAGATCCCGCTCCCAAAGCTCTTGAAAGAGCCTTTTTTTTGTCCATCAGAAGACTTTTGGCCTCATCCAGAAGGAGGTAAAGCCGTTGGAGCGGGGCGGAGCTGGTTAGCGGGGAGGCTTTTAACCCAGAAAGCCCTATTTTCAATCCCCCGTTGGAATCCTGTCCTTAGGACCCTTCTTCCTGCTCAAAACCCAGCGGGAGAAGACATCATTGCCCTCCTTTGTAATGACAAGGGAGTCTTTAATATCCCTGGATTTCTCCCCATAGATCCAGAGGCAAACCGTGGCCCAGCGTGTTGACTCTTGTTCCTTCTGGAGGAAGACAGTGCGATTTGGGTGCACCTGACCTCGCCTGCTGGAGAAAAGGGTCAAGAGAGTCCGGGATGAGGTGGAAAAAGCCAAAGGCGAGGTAAAAAAGCTGCTGGGGGGGTTTGTTTCCTGGACGAATCCATCTGCTCAAACGTTCCTTGCCAGGAAAGAGGGATTTGCTTCACGGAAATAGCTATTATTTTAATTTTTGGTGGGCGGGGGAAGGGGGTGGCTGTGTGGCTTCAGTGCGTGGGAATTGCACCTTTTCAGCCCCTTTGATAGATTTTGTGGAGGAAAGTGCTTTTCCGCTTGGGACAGTGGAAATAATACAGTTTTTCTTGCACCCCGTTGTGGCTTTGCACCCCGTTTTCCCATTGTTTTTTTGGCTGTTTAGACTTTACCTGGGCTGATAAACTGCGTGAAATCCACGGCCAAAAAATCTTATTTTTCTGCCTTTTTGAGAGATTTCAAGTTATTTTGTCCCTGGTTTGCAGGCCGTCTGCCACCAGAAGAAGAGGCCACGTGCGACCCCAGAAGACAAGCCCACGCCGGGGCGTCAGCACCCGCAGCCCCACAGCGCCTGCGGCTCCTCCGGGGATGCCGGGACCTCCCTGTGCTGGGACTTGCCCTGAGGTGAGTGCGGAAGGTCAGCCCTCCCTTTTTCTTCCCCAAATGCCTCGTTTGGGTTCAGAAAAGCACCCTGGGGGAGGGGGGGGGTGCGGGGGCAGAAGGGAAGGGCAGCTGGAGGATTGCCCTTGCCCAGGTGCCTCTTGGTGGTTTTATTTGACTTTCAACCCCCAACATTCTGTCTTTTTGGAGTCGGGGAGACCTTCCCCGGAGCCGTGAGGTTCAGAGCGGCCCCTCCTTGTGCAAAAGCCTCAGGTTTCCCCTTTTTGCCCAGGACAAACTCAAGTTCCATTGAGTTTTGTGGCCCGAGGCTTGCCCACTCCAGTCCCTCACAGCCAGCAAAATGCCTCCAGTTTTAATTTGACCTCATTTGAAGTGATCGCCCAATTAATTCTCCTAATTTAACCCCCCCAAAATCCATCCTCTTTAACCACCAGCATCCAGACCGGTGTCGTTTCTATGAAGCTGGGTCTAATGGATTTCTAGAGGAAGGACTTACAAATCCCTTTTTCCTTTGTTCTGCTCCCTTGTCCCTAAGGGCAGTTTCCCAGGGGGTCCTATTTCCTAACTCCTTGAAGAGCTGGAAGTTTGCTTTCTTAAAATGTGGCGTCCTAACTGTGCTTCTCGTGGGCTTCCAACTTGTGAAGAGAGTGAACTGCACTAGAGCATGATGACTGCAGCCCATGGACTAGGGGACTGGGGGATGGAAAGGGCCCCCGGGGTTTCGCTTTGCTCCTTTTGCTTCTAGAAAAGGCCCAAATGGCTCAATGCCCGCCTTCTGGCCCGGGGCAGCCGCAGGGGTGAAGTGGTAGCCGGAGGGTCCCTCTGCAGAGCCCTGATTTCCCTGAGAAGGGGGAAATGTTGTGGGGGATGGAGTGGTGTGTGAGGAGGAGGAGGAGGGCAAGGAAGGCTAAAGGAGGGTCTTGGCGGAAAGATTTTTATCCCCAGCGTGGTTTTGTCAGATTTTTTGGGCAGAACCTCCAGGATTTTGGGGTTCTTTTGATGGAGGAGGAGGCAAAAATCCACGTTGAGCCGTGGGAATGAGGGCGACCCCTGGGAAAACGGGAGGAGGGAAGTGGGGGTGGGGGTGGGTGTCGCTCGGCCCCTTCTCCACAGCGTGTTTTTGGGTGGAGGGTCCCCCATATGGGCCAGAACCCCCCCCAAACGCCCAGTGCTGTCCCAGTAAAGCACTGGTTTTGCTGACGTCACAGGCCGTTGCCGGCCTCCCGCGTTCCACACAACATTCCGAGGCGGCGGTCGCTCGCTGGCCGTGGCTGTGGCAGCTTCCTACCGCTGTGGAGAGTGACATTCAGCAGTTGGATTGTTTTTTTGGGGAAAACCCCCAAATTGTCCTGCCCGATGGGGCCCAAAAAGCCTCCAGTGGCCGAAGGGTAACGCTGGGGGTGGGAAGGGGCGGTGGAAGTTGGTGGCAGAAGACTGAGTGATGTTTTGCTGGGAAATAGGGACCGGTTTTGCCCCACCTCACCACGTTTTCCCTCTTTTTTAGCGTTTGTTGCGCCATATCCATTCCCGACGTGCCTTTCTCCCCCTCCTCTTCCTCCCCCTCCTCTTCCTCCCCCTTTCAGCCGCATCAATGTCGGGGAGCAGTTGCAGGCGGAGCTGCCTGCCCTGCGGGACAGATCCCTCTTGGAAGAGGAGGAGGAAGGAGCCTCCCTGGTTTGGAAGCCCTGGGGTGACATGGAAAGCAAGCCCGAGCCGCAGGAGAAAGGTTTCTCTTCAGGCTTTTCTTGTGGGAAAGGGGCAAATTCCCCCTTTTCAGAGTTACTTGATAGGGCGTTTGGGTTCTCTCCCGTCTTGTCTTGGCCGCGTAGCGTTGGAGGGAAGGAGATGGCTCGTTTTTGGGAGGAAAGTGGCTAGATAAGAGCCGCTGGTGCTCTCGGGAGCATCTTCCATGAGAAAGGGGGTGTTTTGGCGGTCCCAGCTCATCTGCAGCCAGGGAGGAGTTTCTCTCTGGAGATCCCGCTCCCAAAGCTCTTGAAAGAGCCTTTTTTTTGTCCATCAGAAGACTTTTGGCCTCATCCAGAAGGAGGTAAAGCCGTTGGAGCGGGGCGGAGCTGGTTAGCGGGGAGGCTTTTAACCCAGAAAGCCCTATTTTCAATCCCCCGTTGGAATCCTGTCCTTAGGACCCTTCTTCCTGCTCAAAACCCAGCGGGAGAAGACATCATTGCCCTCCTTTGTAATGACAAGGGAGTCTTTAATATCCCTGGATTTCTCCCCATAGATCCAGAGGCAAACCGTGGCCCAGCGTGTTGACTCTTGTTCCTTCTGGAGGAAGACAGTGCGATTTGGGTGCACCTGACCTCGCCTGCTGGAGAAAAGGGTCAAGAGAGTCCGGGATGAGGTGGAAAAAGCCAAAGGCGAGGTAAAAAAGCTGCTGGGGGGGTTTGTTTCCTGGACGAATCCATCTGCTCAAACGTTCCTTGCCAGGAAAGAGGGATTTGCTTCACGGAAATAGCTATTATTTTAATTTTTGGTGGGCGGGGGAACGGGGTGGCTGTGTGGCTTCAGTGCGTGGGAATTGCACCTTTTCAGCCCCTTTGATAGATTTTGTGGAGGAAAGTGCTTTTCCGCTTGGGACAGTGGAAATAATACAGTTTTTCTTGCACCCCGTTGTGGCTTTGCACCCCGTTTTCCCATTGTTTTTTTGGCTGTTTAGACTTTACCTGGGCTGATAAACTGCGTGAAATCCACGGCCAAAAAATCTTATTTTTCTGCCTTTTTGAGAGATTTCAAGTTATTTTGTCCCTGGTTTGCAGGCCGTCTGCCACCAGAAGAAGAGGCCACGTGCGACCCCAGAAGACAAGCCCACGCCGGGGCGTCAGCACCCGCAGCCCCACAGCGCCTGCGTCTCCTCCGGGGATGCCGGGACCTCCCTGTGCTGGGACTTGCCCTGAGGTGAGTGCGGAAGGTCAGCCCTCCCTTTTTCTTCCCCAAATGCCTCGTTTGGGTTCAGAAAAGCACCCTGGGGGAGGGGGGGGTGCGGGGGCAGAAGGGAAGGGCAGCTGGAGGATTGCCCTTGCCCAGGTGCCTCTTGGTGGTTTTATTTGACTTTCAACGCCCAACATTGTGTCTTTTTGGAGTCGGGGAGACCTTCCCCGGAGCCATGAGGTTCAGAGCGGCCCCTCCTTGTGCAAAAGCCTCAGGTTTCCCCTTTTTGCCCAGGACAAACTCAAGTTCCATTGAGTTTTGTGGCCCGAGGCTTGCCCACTCCAGTCCCTCACAGCCAGCAAAATGCCTCCAGTTTTAATTTGACCTCATTTGAAGTGATCGCCCAATTAATTCTCCTAATTTAACCCCCCCAAAATCCATCCTCTTTAACCACCAGCATCCAGAGCGGTGTCGTTTCTATGAAGCTGGGTCTAATGGATTTCTAGAGGAAGGACTTACAAATCCCTTTTTCCTTTGTTCTGCTCCCTTGTTCCTAAGGGCAGTTTCCCAGGGGGTCCTATTTCCTAACTCCTTGAAGAGCTGGAAGTTTGCTTTCTTAAAATGTGGCGTCCTAACTGTGCTTCTCGTGGGCTTCCAACTTGTGAAGAGAGTGAACTGCACTAGAGCATGATGACTGCAGCCCATGGACTAGGGGATTGGGGGATGGAAAGGGCCCCCGGGGCTTCGCTTTGCTCCTTTTGCTTCTAGAAAAGCCCCAAATGGCTCAATGCCCGCCTTCTGGCCCGGGGCAGCCGCAGGGGTGAAGTGGTAGCCGGAGGGTCCCTCTGCAGAGCCCTGATTTCCCTGAGAAGGGGGAAATGTTGTGGGGGATGGAGTGGTGTGTGAGGAGGAGGAGGAGGGCAAGGAAGGCTAAAGGAGGGTCTTGGCGGAAAGATTTTTATCCCCAGCGTGGTTTTGTCAGATTTTTTGGGCAGAACATCCAGGATTTTGGGGTTCTTTTGATGGAGGAGGAGGCAAAAATCCACGTTGAGCCGTGGGAATGAGGGCGACCCCTGGGAAAACGGGAGGAGGGAACTGGGGGTGGGGGTGGGTGTCGCTCGGCCCCTTCTCCACAGCGTGTTTTTGGGTGGAGGGTCCCCCATATCGGCCAGAAGCCCCCCCAAATGCCCAGTGCTGTCCCAGTAAAGCACTGGTTTTGCTGACGTCCCAGGCCGTTGCCGGCCTCCCGCGTTCCACACAACATTCCGAGGCGGCGGTCGCTCGCTGGCCGTGGCTGTGGCAGCTTCCTACCGCTGTGGAGAGTGACATTCAGCAGTTGGATTGTTTTTTTGGGGAAAACCCCCAAATTGTCCTGCCCGATGGGGCCCAAAAAGCCTCCAGTGGCCGAAGGGTAACGCTGGGGGTGGGAAGGGGCGGTGGAAGTTGGTGGCAGAAGACTGAGTGATGTTTTGCTGGGAAATAGGGACCGGTTTTGCCCCAACTGACCACGTTTTCCCTCTTCTGAAGCGTTTGTTGCGCCGTATCCATTCCCGATGTGCCTTCCTCCCCCTCCTCTTCCTCCCCCTCCTCTTCCTCCCCCTTTCAGCCGCATCAATGTCGGGGAGCAGTTGCAGGCGGAGCTGCCTGCCCTGCGGGACAGATCCCTCTTGGAAGAGGAGGACGAAGGAGCCTCCCTGGTTTGGAAGCCCTGGGGTGACATGGAAAGCAAGCCCGAGCCGCAGGAGAAAGGTTTCTCTTCAGGCTTTTCTTGTGGGAAAGGGGCAAATTCCACCTTTTCAGAGTTACTTGATAGGGCGTTTGGGTTCTCTCCCGTCTTGTCTTGGCCGCGTAGCGTTGGAGGGAAGGAGATGGCTCGTTTTTGGGAGGAAAGTGGCTAGATAAGAGCCGCTGGTGCTCTCGGGAGCATCTTCCATGAGAAAGGGGGTGTTTTGGCGGTCCCAGCTCATCTGCAGCCAGGGAGGAGTTTCTCTCTGGAGATCCCGCTCCCAAAGCTCTTGAAAGAGCCTTTTTTTTGTCCATCAGAAGACTTTTGGCCTCATCCAGAAGGAGGTAAAGCCGTTGGAGCGGGGCGGAGCTGGTTAGCGGGGAGGCTTTTAACCCAGAAAGCCCTATTTTCAATCCCCCGTTGGAATCCTGTCCTTAGGACCCTTCTTCCTGCTCAAAACCCAGCGGGAGAAGACATCATTGCCCTCCTTTGTAATGACAAGGGAGTCTTTAATATCCCTGGATTTCTGCCCATAGATCCAGAGGCAAACCGTGGCCCAGCGTGTTGACTCTTGTTCCTTCTGGAGGAAGACAGTGCGATTTGGGTGCACCTGACCTCGCCTGCTGGAGAAAAGGGTCAAGAGAGTCCGGGATGAGGTGGAAAAAGCCAAAGGCGAGGTAAAAAAGCTGCTGGGGGGGTTTGTTTCCTGGACGAATCCATCTGCTCAAACGTTCCTTGCCAGGAAAGAGGGATTTGCTTCACGGAAATAGCTATTATTTGAATTTTTGGTGGGCGGGGGAAGGGGGTGGCTGTGTGGCTTCAGTGCGTGGGAATTGCACCTTTTCAGCCCCTTTGATAGATTTTGTGGAGGAAAGTGCTTTTCCGCTTGGGACAGTGGAAATAATACAGTTTTTCTTGCACCCCGTTGTGGCTTTGCACCCCGTTTTCCCATTGTTTTTTTGGCTGTTTAGACTTTACCTGGGCTGATAAACTGCGTGAAATCCACGGCCAAAAAATCTTATTTTTCTGCCTTTTTGAGAGATTTCAAGTTATTTTGTCCCTGGTTTGCAGGCCGTCTGCCACCAGAAGAAGAGGCCACGTGCGACCCCAGAAGACAAGCCCACGCCGGGGCGTCAGCACCCGCAGCCCCACAGCGCCTGCGTCTCCTCCGGGGATGCCGGGACCTCCCTGTGCTGGGACTTGCCCTGAGGTGAGTGCGGAAGGTCAGCCCTCCCTTTTTCTTCCCCAAATGCCTCGTTTGGGTTCAGAAAAGCACCCTGGGGGAGGGGGGGGGGTGCGGGGGCAGAAGGGAAGGGCAGCTGGAGGATTGCCCTTGCCCAGGTGCCTCTTGGTGGTTTTATTTGACTTTCAACCCCCAACATTCTGTCTTTTTGGAGTCGGGGAGACCTTCCCCGGAGCCGTGAGGTTCAGAGCGGCCCCTCCTTGTGCAAAAGCCTCAGGTTTGCCCTTTTTGCCCAGGACAAACTCAAGTTCCATTGAGTTTTGTGGCCCGAGGCTTGCCCACTCCAGTCCCTCACAGCCAGCAAAATGCCTCCAGTTTTAATTTGACCTCATTTGAAGTGATCGCCCAATTAATTCTCCTACTTTAACCCCCCCAAAATCCATCCTCTTTAACCACCAGCATCCAGAGCGGTGTCGTTTCTATGAAGCTGGGTCTAATGGATTTCTAGAGGAAGGACTTACAAATCCCTTTTTCCTTTGTTCTGCTCCCTTGTCCCTAAGGGCAGTTTCCCAGGGGGTCCTATTTCCTAACTCCTTGAAGAGCTGGAAGTTTGCTTTCTTAAAATGTGGCGTCCTAACTGTGCTTCTCGTGGGCTTCCAACTTGTGAAGAGAGTGAACTGCACTAGAGCATGATGACTGCAGCCCATGGACTAGGGGATTGGGGGATGGAAAGGGCCCCCGGGGCTTCGCTTTGCTCCTTTTGCTTCTAGAAAAGGCCCAAATGGCTCAATGCCCGCCTTCTGGCCCGGGGCAGCCGCAGGGGTGAAGTGGTAGCCGGAGGGTCCCTCTGCAGAGCCCTGATTTCCCTGAGAAGGGGGAAATGTTGTGGGGGATGGAGTGGTGTGTGAGGAGGAGGAGGAGGGCAAGGAAGGCTAAAGGAGGGTCTTGGCGGAAAGATTTTTATCCCCAGCGTGGTTTTGTCAGATTTTTTGGGCAGAACATCCAGGATTTTGGGGTTCTTTTGATGGAGGAGGAGGCAAAAATCCACGTTGAGCCGTGGGAATGAGGGCGACCCCTGGGAAAACGGGAGGAGGGAACTGGGGGTGGGGGTGGGTGTCGCTCGGCCCCTTCTCCACAGCGCGTTTTTGGGTGGAGGGTCCCCCATATCGGCCAGAAGCCCCCCCAAATGCCCAGTGCTGTCCCAGTAAAGCACTGGTTTTGCTGACGTCCCAGGCCGTTGCCGGCCTCCCGCGTTCCACACAACATTCCGAGGCGGCGGTCGCTCGCTGGCCGTGGCTGTGGCAGCTTCCTACCGCTGTGGAGAGTGACATTCAGCAGTTGGATTGTTTTTTTGGGGAAAACCCCCAAATTGTCCTGCCCGATGGGGCCCAAAAAGCCTCCAGTGGCCGAAGGGTAACGCTGGGGGTGGGAAGGGGCGGTGGAAGTTGGTGGCGGAAGACTGAGTGATGTTTTGCTGGGAAATAGGGACCGGTTTTGCCCCAACTGACCACGTTTTCCCTCTTCTGAAGCGTTTGTTGCGCCGTATCCATTCCCGATGTGCCTTCCTCCCCCTCCTCTTCCTCCCCCTCCTCTTCCTCCCCCTTTCAGCCGCATCAATGTCGGGGAGCAGTTGCAGGCGGAGCTGCCTGCCCTGCGGGACAGATCCCTCTTGGAAGAGGAGGACGAAGGAGCCTCCCTGGTTTGGAAGCCCTGGGGTGACATGGAAAGCAAGCCCGAGCCGCAGGAGAAAGGTTTCTCTTCAGGCTTTTCTTGTGGGAAAGGGGCAAATTCCACCTTTTCAGAGTTACTTGATAGGGCGTTTGGGTTCTCTCCCGTCTTGTCTTGGCCGTTGGAGGGAAGGAGATGGCTCGTTTTTGGGAGGAAAGTGGCTAGATAAGAGCCGCTGGTGCTCTCGGGAGCATCTTCCATGAGAAAGGGGGTGTTTTGGCGGTCCCAGCTCATCTGCAGCCAGGGAGGAGTTTCTCTCTGGAGATCCCGCTCCCAAAGCTCTTGAAAGAGCCTTTTTTTTGTCCATCAGAAGACTTTTGGCCTCATCCAGAAGGAGGTAAAGCCGTTGGAGCGGGGCGGAGCTGGTTAGCGGGGAGGCTTTTAACCCAGAAAGCCCTATTTTCAATCCCCCGTTGGAATCCTGTCCTTAGGACCCTTCTTCCTGCTCAAAACCCAGCGGGAGAAGACATCATTGCCCTCCTTTGTAATGACAAGGGAGTCTTTAATATCCCTGGATTTCTGCCCATAGATCCAGAGGCAAACCGTGGCCCAGCGTGTTGACTCTTGTTCCTTCTGGAGGAAGACAGTGCGATTTGGGTGCACCTGACCTCGCCTGCTGGAGAAAAGGGTCAAGAGAGTCCGGGATGAGGTGGAAAAAGCCAAAGGCGAGGTAAAAAAGCTGCTGGGGGGGTTTGTTTCCTGGACGAATCCATCTGCTCAAACGTTCCTTGCCAGGAAAGAGGGATTTGCTTCACGGAAATAGCTATTATTTGAATTTTTGGTGGGCGGGGGAAGGGGGTGGCTGTGTGGCTTCAGTGCGTGGGAATTGCACCTTTTCAGCCCCTTTGATAGATTTTGTGGAGGAAAGTGCTTTTCCGCTTGGGACAGTGGAAATAATACAGTTTTTCTTGCACCCCGTTGTGGCTTTGCACCCCGTTTTCCCATTGTTTTTTTGGCTGTTTAGACTTTACCTGGGCTGATAAACTGCGTGAAATCCACGGCCAAAAAATCTTATTTTTCTGCCTTTTTGAGAGATTTCAAGTTATTTTGTCCCTGGTTTGCAGGCCGTCTGCCACCAGAAGAAGAGGCCACGTGCGACCCCAGAAGACAAGCCCACGCCGGGGCGTCAGCACCCGCAGCCCCACAGCGCCTGCGTCTCCTCCGGGGATGCCGGGACCTCCCTGTGCTGGGACTTGCCCTGAGGTGAGTGCGGAAGGTCAGCCCTCCCTTTTTCTTCCCCAAATGCCTCGTTTGGGTTCAGAAAAGCACCCTGGGGGAGGGGGGGGGGTGCGGGGGCAGAAGGGAAGGGCAGCTGGAGGATTGCCCTTGCCCAGGTGCCTCTTGGTGGTTTTATTTGACTTTCAACCCCCAACATTCTGTCTTTTTGGAGTCGGGGAGACCTTCCCCGGAGCCGTGAGGTTCAGAGCGGCCCCTCCTTGTGCAAAAGCCTCAGGTTTGCCCTTTTTGCCCAGGACAAACTCAAGTTCCATTGAGTTTTGTGGCCCGAGGCTTGCCCACTCCAGTCCCTCACAGCCAGCAAAATGCCTCCAGTTTTAATTTGACCTCATTTGAAGTGATCGCCCAATTAATTCTCCTACTTTAACCCCCCCAAAATCCATCCTCTTTAACCACCAGCATCCAGACCGGTGTCGTTTCTATGAAGCTGGGTCTAATGGATTTCTAGAGGAAGGACTTACAAATCCCTTTTTCCTTTGTTCTGCTCCCTTGTTCCTAAGGGCAGTTTCCCAGGGGGTCCTATTTCCTAACTCCTTGAAGAGCTGGAAGTTTGCTTTCTTAAAATGTGGCGTCCTAACTGTGCTTCTCGTGGGCTTCCAACTTGTGAAGAGAGTGAACTGCACTAGAGCATGATGACTGCAGCCCATGGACTAGGGGATTGGGGGATGGAAAGGGCCCCCGGGGCTTCGCTTTGCTCCTTTTGCTTCTAGAAAAGGCCCAAATGGCTCAATGCCCGCCTTCTGGCCCGGGGCAGCCGCAGGGGTGAAGTGGTAGCCGGAGGGTCCCTCTGCAGAGCCCTGATTTCCCTGAGAAGGGGGAAATGTTGTGGGGGATGGAGTGGTGTGTGAGGAGGAGGAGGAGGGCAAGGAAGGCTAAAGGAGGGTCTTGGCGGAAAGATTTTTATCCCCAGCGTGGTTTTGTCAGATTTTTTGGGCAGAACATCCAGGATTTTGGGGTTCTTTTGATGGAGGAGGAGGCAAAAATCCACGTTGAGCCGTGGGAATGAGGGCGACCCCTGGGAAAACGGGAGGAGGGAACTGGGGGTGGGGGTGGGTGTCGCTCGGCCCCTTCTCCACAGCGCGTTTTTGGGTGGAGGGTCCCCCATATCGGCCAGAAGCCCCCCCAAATGCCCAGTGCTGTCCCAGTAAAGCACTGGTTTTGCTGACGTCCCAGGCCGTTGCCGGCCTCCCGCGTTCCACACAACATTCCGAGGCGGCGGTCGCTCGCTGGCCGTGGCTGTGGCAGCTTCCTACCGCTGTGGAGAGTGACATTCAGCAGTTGGATTGTTTTTTTGGGGAAAACCCCCAAATTGTCCTGCCCGATGGGGCCCAAAAAGCCTCCAGTGGCCGAAGGGTAACGCTGGGGGTGGGAAGGGGCGGTGGAAGTTGGTGGCGGAAGACTGAGTGATGTTTTGCTGGGAAATAGGGACCGGTTTTGCCCCAACTGACCACGTTTTCCCTCTTCTGAAGCGTTTGTTGCGCCGTATCCATTCCCGATGTGCCTTCCTCCCCCTCCTCTTCCTCCCCCTCCTCTTCCTCCCCCTTTCAGCCGCATCAATGTCGGGGAGCAGTTGCAGGCGGAGCTGCCTGCCCTGCGGGACAGATCCCTCTTGGAAGAGGAGGACGAAGGAGCCTCCCTGGTTTGGAAGCCCTGGGGTGACATGGAAAGCAAGCCCGAGCCGCAGGAGAAAGGTTTCTCTTCAGGCTTTTCTTGTGGGAAAGGGGCAAATTCCACCTTTTCAGAGTTACTTGATAGGGCGTTTGGGTTCTCTCCCGTCTTGTCTTGGCCGTTGGAGGGAAGGAGATGGCTCGTTTTTGGGAGGAAAGTGGCTAGATAAGAGCCGCTGGTGCTCTCGGGAGCATCTTCCATGAGAAAGGGGGTGTTTTGGCGGTCCCAGCTCATCTGCAGCCAGGGAGGAGTTTCTCTCTGGAGATCCCGCTCCCAAAGCTCTTGAAAGAGCCTTTTTTTTGTCCATCAGAAGACTTTTGGCCTCATCCAGAAGGAGGTAAAGCCGTTGGAGCGGGGCGGAGCTGGTTAGCGGGGAGGCTTTTAACCCAGAAAGCCCTATTTTCAATCCCCCGTTGGAATCCTGTCCTTAGGACCCTTCTTCCTGCTCAAAACCCAGCGGGAGAAGACATCATTGCCCTCCTTTGTAATGACAAGGGAGTCTTTAATATCCCTGGATTTCTGCCCATAGATCCAGAGGCAAACCGTGGCCCAGCGTGTTGACTCTTGTTCCTTCTGGAGGAAGACAGTGCGATTTGGGTGCACCTGACCTCGCCTGCTGGAGAAAAGGGTCAAGAGAGTCCGGGATGAGGTGGAAAAAGCCAAAGGCGAGGTAAAAAAGCTGCTGGGGGGGTTTGTTTCCTGGACGAATCCATCTGCTCAAACGTTCCTTGCCAGGAAAGAGGGATTTGCTTCACGGAAATAGCTATTATTTGAATTTTTGGTGGGCGGGGGAAGGGGGTGGCTGTGTGGCTTCAGTGCGTGGGAATTGCACCTTTTCAGCCCCTTTGATAGATTTTGTGGAGGAAAGTGCTTTTCCGCTTGGGACAGTGGAAATAATACAGTTTTTCTTGCACCCCGTTGTGGCTTTGCACCCCGTTTTCCCATTGGTTTTTTGGCTGTTTAGACTTTACCTGGGCTGATAAACTGCGTGAAATCCACGGCCAAAAAATCTTATTTTTCTGCCTTTTTGAGAGATTTCAAGTTATTTTGTCCCTGGTTTGCAGGCCGTCTGCCACCAGAAGAAGAGGCCACGTGCGACCCCAGAAGACAAGCCCACGCCGGGGCGTCAGCACCCGCAGCCCCACAGCGCCTGCGTCTCCTCCGGGGATGCCGGGACCTCCCTGTGCTGGGACTTGCCCTGAGGTGAGTGCGGAAGGTCATCCCTCCCTTTTTCTTCCCCAAATGCCTCGTTTGGGTTCAGAAAAGCACCCTGGGGGAGGGGGGGGGTGCGGGGGCAGAAGGGAAGGGCAGCTGGAGGATTGCCCTTGCCCAGGTGCCTCTTGGTGGTTTTATTTGACTTTCAACCCCCAACATTCTGTCTTTTTGGAGTCGGGGAGACCTTCCCCGGAGCCGTGAGGTTCAGAGCGGCCCCTCCTTGTGCAAAAGCCTCAGGTTTCCCCTTTTTGCCCAGGACAAACTCAAGTTCCATTGAGTTTTGTGGCCCGAGGCTTGCCCACTCCAGTCCCTCACAGCCAGCAAAATGCCTCCAGTTTTAATTTGACCTCATTTGAAGTGATCGCCCAATTAATTCTCCTAATTTAACCCCCCCAAAATCCATCCTCTTTAACCACCAGCATCCAGACCGGTGTCGTTTCTATGAAGCTGGGTCTAATGGATTTCTAGAGGAAGGACTTACAAATCCCTTTTTCCTTTGTTCTGCTCCCTTGTCCCTAAGGGCAGTTTCCCAGGGGGTCCTATTTCCTAACTCCTTGAAGAGCTGGAAGTTTGCTTTCTTAAAATGTGGCGTCCTAACTGTGCTTCTCGTGGGCTTCCAACTTGTGAAGAGAGTGAACTGCACTAGAGCATGATGACTGCAGCCCATGGACTAGGGGACTGGGGGATGGAAAGGGCCCCCGGGGTTTCGCTTTGCTCCTTTTGCTTCTAGAAAAGCCCCAAATGGCTCAATGCCCACCTTCTGGCCCGGGGCAGCCGCAGGGGTGAAGTGGTAGCCGGAGGGTCCCTCTGCAGAGCCCTGATTTCCCTGAGAAGGGGGAAATGTTGTGGGGGATGGAGTGGTGTGTGAGGAGGAGGAGGAGGGCAAGGAAGGCTAAAGGAGGGTCTTGGCGGAAAGATTTTTATCCCCAGCGTGGTTTTGTCAGATTTTTTGGGCAGAACATCCAGGATTTTGGGGTTCTTTTGATGGAGGAGGAGGCAAAAATCCACGTTGAGCCGTGGGAATGAGGGCGACCCCTGGGAAAACGGGAGGAGGGAACTGGGGGTGGGGGTGGGTGTCGCTCGGCCCCTTCTCCACAGCGCGTTTTTGGGTGGAGGGTCCCCCATATCGGCCAGAAGCCCCCCCAAATGCCCAGTGCTGTCCCAGTAAAGCACTGGTTTTGCTGACGTCCCAGGCCGTTGCCGGCCTCCCGCGTTCCACACAACATTCCGAGGCGGCGGTCGCTCGCTGGCCGTGGCTGTGGCAGCTTCCTACCGCTGTGGAGAGTGACATTCAGCAGTTGGATTGTTTTTTTGGGGAAAACCCCCAAATTGTCCTGCCCGATGGGGCCCAAAAAGCCTCCAGTGGCCGAAGGGTAACGCTGGGGGTGGGAAGGGGCGGTGGAAGTTGGTGGCAGAAGACTGAGTGATGTTTTGCTGGGAAATAGGGACCGGTTTTGCCCCAACTGACCACGTTTTCCCTCTTCTGAAGCGTTTGTTGCGCCGTATCCATTCCCGATGTGCCTTCCTCCCCCTCCTCTTCCTCCCCCTCCTCTTCCTCCCCCTCCTCTTCCTCCCCCTTTCAGCCGCATCAATGTCGGGGAGCAGTTGCAGGCGGAGCTGCCTGCCCTGCGGGACAGATCCCTCTTGGAAGAGGAGGAGGAAGGAGCCTCCCTGGTTTGGAAGCCCTGGGGTGACATGGAAAGCAAGCCCGAGCCGCAGGAGAAAGGTTTCTCTTCAGGCTTTTCTTGTGGGAAAGGGGCAAATTCCACCTTTTCAGAGTTACTTGATAGGGCGTTTGGGTTCTCTCCCGTCTTGTCTTGGCCGTTGGAGGGAAGGAGATGGCTCGTTTTTGGGAGGAAAGTGGCTAGATAAGAGCCGCTGGTGCTCTCGGGAGCATCTTCCATGAGAAAGGGGGTGTTTTGGCGGTCCCAGCTCATCTGCAGCCAGGGAGGAGTTTCTCTCTGGAGATCCCGCTCCCAAAGCTCTTGAAAGAGCCTTTTTTTTGTCCATCAGAAGACTTTTGGCCTCATCCAGAAGGAGGTAAAGCCGTTGGAGCGGGGCGGAGCTGGTTAGCGGGGAGGCTTTTAACCCAGAAAGCCCTATTTTCAATCCCCCGTTGGAATCCTGTCCTTAGGACCCTTCTTCCTGCTCAAAACCCAGCGGGAGAAGACATCATTGCCCTCCTTTGTAATGACAAGGGAGTCTTTAATATCCCTGGATTTCTGCCCATAGATCCAGAGGCAAACCGTGGCCCAGCGTGTTGACTCTTGTTCCTTCTGGAGGAAGACAGTGCGATTTGGGTGCACCTGACCTCGCCTGCTGGAGAAAAGGGTCAAGAGAGTCCGGGATGAGGTGGAAAAAGCCAAAGGCGAGGTAAAAAAGCTGCTGGGGGGGTTTGTTTCCTGGACGAATCCATCTGCTCAAACGTTCCTTGCCAGGAAAGAGGGATTTGCTTCACGGAAATAGCTATTATTTTAATTTTTGGTGGGCGGGGGAACGGGGTGGCTGTGTGGCTTCAGTGCGTGGGAATTGCACCTTTTCAGCCCCTTTGATAGATTTTGTGGAGGAAAGTGCTTTTCCGCTTGGGACAGTGGAAATAATACAGTTTTTCTTGCACCCCGTTGTGGCTTTGCACCCCGTTTTCCCATTGGTTTTTTGGCTGTTTAGACTTTACCTGGGCTGATAAACTGCGTGAAATCCACGGCCAAAAAATCTTATTTTTCTGCCTTTTTGAGAGATTTCAAGTTATTTTGTCCCTGGTTTGCAGGCCGTCTGCCACCAGAAGAAGAGGCCACGTGCGACCCCAGAAGACAAGCCCACGCCGGGGCGTCACCACCCGCAGCCCCACAGCGCCTGCGTCTCCTCCGGGGATGCCGGGACCTCCCTGTGCTGGGACTTGCCCTGAGGTGAGTGCGGAAGGTCATCCCTCCCTTTTTCTTCCCCAAATGCCTCGTTTGGGTTCAGAAAAGCACCCTGGGGGAGGGGGGGGGTGCGGGGGCAGAAGGGAAGGGCAGCTGGAGGATTGCCCTTGCCCAGGTGCCTCTTGGTGGTTTTATTTGACTTTCAACCCCCAACATTCTGTCTTTTTGGAGTCGGGGAGACCTTCCCCGGAGCCGTGAGGTTCAGAGCGGCCCCTCCTTGTGCAAAAGCCTCAGGTTTCCCCTTTTTGCCCAGGACAAACTCAAGTTCCATTGAGTTTTGTGGCCCGAGGCTTGCCCACTCCAGTCCCTCACAGCCAGCAAAATGCCTCCAGTTTTAATTTGACCTCATTTGAAGTGATCGCCCAATTAATTCTCCTAATTTAACCCCCCCAAAATCCATCCTCTTTAACCACCAGCATCCAGACCGGTGTCGTTTCTATGAAGCTGGGTCTAATGGATTTCTAGAGGAAGGACTTACAAATCCCTTTTTCCTTTGTTCTGCTCCCTTGTCCCTAAGGGCAGTTTCCCAGGGGGTCCTATTTCCTAACTCCTTGAAGAGCTGGAAGTTTGCTTTCTTAAAATGTGGCGTCCTAACTGTGCTTCTCGTGGGCTTCCAACTTGTGAAGAGAGTGAACTGCACTAGAGCATGATGACTGCAGCCCATGGACTAGGGGACTGGGGGATGGAAAGGGCCCCCGGGGTTTCGCTTTGCTCCTTTTGCTTCTAGAAAAGCCCCAAATGGCTCAATGCCCGCCTTCTGGCCCGGGGCAGCCGCAGGGGTGAAGTGGTAGCCGGAGGGTCCCTCTGCAGAGCCCTGATTTCCCTGAGAAGGGGGAAATGTTGTGGGGGATGGAGTGGTGTGTGAGGAGGAGGAGGAGGGCAAGGAAGGCTAAAGGAGGGTCTTGGCGGAAAGATTTTTATCCCCAGCGTGGTTTTGTCAGATTTTTTGGGCAGAACATCCAGGATTTTGGGGTTCTTTTGATGGAGGAGGAGGCAAAAATCCACGTTGAGCCGTGGGAATGAGGGCGACCCCTGGGAAAACGGGAGGAGGGAACTGGGGGTGGGGGTGGGTGTCGCTCGGCCCCTTCTCCACAGCGCGTTTTTGGGTGGAGGGTCCCCCATATCGGCCAGAAGCCCCCCCAAATGCCCAGTGCTGTCCCAGTAAAGCACTGGTTTTGCTGACGTCCCAGGCCGTTGCCGGCCTCCCGCGTTCCACACAACATTCCGAGGCGGCGGTCGCTCGCTGGCCGTGGCTGTGGCAGCTTCCTACCGCTGTGGAGAGTGACATTCAGCAGTTGGATTGTTTTTTTGGGGAAAACCCCCAAATTGTCCTGCCCGATGGGGCCCAAAAAGCCTCCAGTGGCCGAAGGGTAACGCTGGGGGTGGGAAGGGGCGGTGAAGTTGGTGGCGGAAGACTGAGTGATGTTTTGCTGGGAAATAGGGACCGGTTTTGCCCCAACTGACCACGTTTTCCCTCTTCTGAAGCGTTTGTTGCGCCGTATCCATTCCCGATGTGCCTTCCTCCCCCTCCTCTTCCTCCCCCTCCTCTTCCTCCCCCTCCTCTTCCTCCCCCTCCTCTTCCTCCCCCTTTCAGCCGCATCAATGTCGGGGAGCAGTTGCAGGCGGAGCTGCCTGCCCTGTGGGACAGATCCCTCTTGGAAGAGGAGGAGGAAGGAGCCTCCCTGGTTTGGAAGCCCTGGGGTGACATGGAAAGCAAGCCCGAGCCGCAGGAGAAGGTTTCTCTTCAGGCTTTTCTTGTGGGAAAGGGGCAAATTCCCCCTTTTCAGAGTTACTTGATAGGGCGTTTGGGTTCTCTCCCGTCTTGTCTTGGCCGCGTAGCGTTGGAGGGAAGGAGATGGCTCGTTTTTGGGAGGAAAGTGGCTAGATAAGAGCCGCTGGTGCTCTCGGGAGCATCTTCCATGAGAAAGGGGGGGTTTTGGCGGTCCCAGCTCATCTGCAGCCAGGGAGGAGTTTCTCTCTGGAGATCCCGCTCCCAAAGCTCTTGAAAGAGCCTTTTTTTTGTCCATCAGAAGACTTTTGGCCTCATCCAGAAGGAGGTAAAGCCGTTGGAGCGGGGCGGAGCTGGTTAGCGGGGAGGCTTTTAACCCAGAAAGCCCTATTTTCAATCCCCCGTTGGAATCCTGTCCTTAGGACCCTTCTTCCTGCTCAAAACCCAGCGGGAGAAGACATCATTGCCCTCCTTTGTAATGACAAGGGAGTCTTTAATATCCCTGGATTTCTGCCCATAGATCCAGAGGCAAACCGTGGCCCAGCGTGTTGACTCTTGTTCCTTCTGGAGGAAGACAGTGCGATTTGGGTGCACCTGACCTCGCCTGCTGGAGAAAAGGGTCAAGAGAGTCCGGGATGAGGTGGAAAAAGCCAAAGGCGAGGTAAAAAAGCTGCTGGGGGGGTTTGTTTCCTGGACGAATCCATCTGCTCAAACGTTCCTTGCCAGGAAAGAGGGATTTGCTTCACGGAAATAGCTATTATTTGAATTTTTGGTGGGCGGGGGAAGGGGGTGGCTGTGTGGCTTCAGTGCGTGGGAATTGCACCTTTTCAGCCCCTTTGATAGATTTTGTGGAGGAAAGTGCTTTTCCGCTTGGGACAGTGGAAATAATACAGTTTTTCTTGCACCCCGTTGTGGCTTTGCACCCCGTTTTCCCATTGTTTTTTTGGCTGTTTAGACTTTACCTGGGCTGATAAACTGCGTGAAATCCACGGCCAAAAAATCTTATTTTTCTGCCTTTTTGAGAGATTTCAAGTTATTTTGTCCCTGGTTTGCAGGCCGTCTGCCACCAGAAGAAGAGGCCACGTGCGACCCCAGAAGACAAGCCCACGCCGGGGCGTCAGCACCCGCAGCCCCACAGCGCCTGCGTCTCCTCCGGGGATGCCGGGACCTCCCTGTGCTGGGACTTGCCCTGAGGTGAGTGCGGAAGGTCATCCCTCCCTTTTTCTTCCCCAAATGCCTCGTTTGGGTTCAGAAAAGCACCCTGGGGGAGGGGGGGGGTGCGGGGGCAGAAGGGAAGGGCAGCTGGAGGATTGCCCTTGCCCAGGTGCCTCTTGGTGGTTTTATTTGACTTTCAACCCCCAACATTCTGTCTTTTTGGAGTCGGGGAGACCTTCCCCGGAGCCGTGAGGTTCAGAGCGGCCCCTCCTTGTGCAAAAGCCTCAGGTTTCCCCTTTTTGCCCAGGACAAACTCAAGTTCCATTGAGTTTTGTGGCCCGAGGCTTGCCCACTCCAGTCCCTCACAGCCAGCAAAATGCCTCCAGTTTTAATTTGACCTCATTTGAAGTGATCGCCCAATTAATTCTCCTAATTTAACCCCCCCAAAATCCATCCTCTTTAACCACCAGCATCCAGACCGGTGTCGTTTCTATGAAGCTGGGTCTAATGGATTTCTAGAGGAAGGACTTACAAATCCCTTTTTCCTTTGTTCTGCTCCCTTGTCCCTAAGGGCAGTTTCCCAGGGGGTCCTATTTCCTAACTCCTTGAAGAGCTGGAAGTTTGCTTTCTTAAAATGTGGCGTCCTAACTGTGCTTCTCGTGGGCTTCCAACTTGTGAAGAGAGTGAACTGCACTAGAGCATGATGACTGCAGCCCATGGACTAGGGGATTGGGGGATGGAAAGGGCCCCCGGGATTTCGCTTTGCTCCTTTTGCTTCTAGAAAAGGCCCAAATGGCTCAATGCCCGCCTTCTGGCCCGGGGCAGCCGCAGGGGTGAAGTGGTAGCCGGAGGGTCCCTCTGCAGAGCCCTGATTTCCCTGAGAAGGGGGAAATGTTGTGGGGGATGGAGTGGTGTGTGAGGAGGAGGAGGAGGGCAAGGAAGGCTAAAGGAGGGTGTTGGCGGAAAGATTTTTATCCCCAGCGTGGTTTTGTCAGATTTTTTGGGCAGAACATCCAGGATTTTGGGGTTCTTTTGATGGAGGAGGAGGCAAAAATCCACGTTGAGCCGTGGGAATGAGGGCGACCCCTGGGAAAACGGGAGGAGGGAACTGGGGGTGGGGGTGGGTGTCGCTCGGCCCCTTCTCCACAGCGCGTTTTTGGGTGGAGGGTCCCCCATATCGGCCAGAAGCCCCCCCAAATGCCCAGTGCTGTCCCAGTAAAGCACTGGTTTTGCTGACGTCACAGGCCGTTGCCGGCCTCCCGCGTTCCACACAACATTCCGAGGCGGCGGTCGCTCGCTGGCCGTGGCTGTGGCAGCTTCCTACCGCTGTGGAGAGTGACATTCAGCAGTTGGATTGTTTTTTTGGGGAAAACCCCCAAATTGTCCTGCCCGATGGGGCCCAAAAAGCCTCCAGTGGCCGAAGGGTAACGCTGGGGGTGGGAAGGGGCGGTGGAAGTTGGTGGCGGAAGACTGAGTGATGTTTTGCTGGGAAATAGGGACCGGTTTTGCCCCAACTGACCACGTTTTCCCTCTTCTGAAGCGTTTGTTGCGCCGTATCCATTCCCGATGTGCCTTCCTCCCCCTCCTCTTCCTCCCCCTCCTCTTCCTCCCCCTCCTCTTCCTCCCCCTCCTCTTCCTCCCCCTCCTCTTCCTCCCCCTTTCAGCCGCATCAATGTCGGGGAGCAGTTGCAGGCGGAGCTGCCTGCCCTGTGGGACAGATCCCTCTTGGAAGAGGAGGAGGAAGGAGCCTCCCTGGTTTGGAAGCCCTGGGGTGACATGGAAAGCAAGCCCGAGCCGCAGGAGAAGGTTTCTCTTCAGGCTTTTCTTGTGGGAAAGGGGCAAATTCCCCCTTTTCAGAGTTACTTGATAGGGCGTTTGGGTTCTCTCCCGTCTTGTCTTGGCCGCGTAGCGTTGGAGGGAAGGAGATGGCTCGTTTTTGGGAGGAAAGTGGCTAGATAAGAGCCGCTGGTGCTCTCGGGAGCATCTTCCATGAGAAAGGGGGTGTTTTGGCGGTCCCAGCTCATCTGCAGCCAGGGAGGAGTTTCTCTCTGGAGATCCCGCTCCCAAAGCTCTTGAAAGAGCCTTTTTTTTGTCCATCAGAAGACTTTTGGCCTCATCCAGAAGGAGGTAAAGCCGTTGGAGCGGGGCGGAGCTGGTTAGCGGGGAGGCTTTTAACCCAGAAAGCCCTATTTTCAATCCCCCGTTGGAATCCTGTCCTTAGGACCCTTCTTCCTGCTCAAAACCCAGCGGGAGAAGACATCATTGCCCTCCTTTGTAATGACAAGGGAGTCTTTAATATCCCTGGATTTCTGCCCATAGATCCAGAGGCAAACCGTGGCCCAGCGTGTTGACTCTTGTTCCTTCTGGAGGAAGACAGTGCGATTTGGGTGCACCTGACCTCGCCTGCTGGAGAAAAGGGTCAAGAGAGTCCGGGATGAGGTGGAAAAAGCCAAAGGCGAGGTAAAAAAGCTGCTGGGGGGGTTTGTTTCCTCGACGAATCCATCTGCTCAAACGTTCCTTGCCAGGAAAGAGGGATTTGCTTCACGGAAATAGCTATTATTTTAATTTTTGGTGGGCGGGGGAAGGGGGTGGCTGTGTGGCTTCAGTGCGTGGGAATTGCACCTTTTCAGCCCCTTTGATAGATTTTGTGGAGGAAAGTGCTTTTCCGCTTGGGACAGTGGAAATAATACAGTTTTTCTTGCACCCCGTTGTGGCTTTGCACCCCGTTTTCCCATTGTTTTTTTGGCTGTTTAGACTTTACCTGGGCTGATAAACTGCGTGAAATCCACGGCCAAAAAATCTTATTTTTCTGCCTTTTTGAGAGATTTCAAGTTATTTTGTCCCTGGTTTGCAGGCCGTCTGCCACCAGAAGAAGAGGCCACGTGCGACCCCAGAAGACAAGCCCACGCCGGGGCGTCAGCACCCGCAGCCCCACAGCGCCTGCGTCTCCTCCGGGGATGCCGGGACCTCCCTGTGCTGGGACTTGCCCTGAGGTGAGTGCGGAAGGTCATCCCTCCCTTTTTCTTCCCCAAATGCCTCGTTTGGGTTCAGAAAAGCACCCTGGGGGAGGGGGGGGTGCGGGGGCAGAAGGGAAGGGCAGCTGGAGGATTGCCCTTGCCCAGGTGCCTCTTGGTGGTTTTATTTGACTTTCAACGCCCAACATTCTGTCTTTTTGGAGTCGGGGAGACCTTCCCCGGAGCCATGAGGTTCAGAGCGGCCCCTCCTTGTGCAAAAGCCTCAGGTTTCCCCTTTTTGCCCAGGACAAACTCAAGTTCCATTGAGTTTTGTGGCCCGAGGCTTGCCCACTCCAGTCCCTCACAGCCAGCAAAATGCCTCCAGTTTTAATTTGACCTCATTTGAAGTGATCGCCCAATTAATTCTCCTAATTTAACCCCCCCAAAATCCATCCTCTTTAACCACCAGCATCCAGACCGGTGTCATTTCTATGAAGCTGGGTCTAATGGATTTCTAGAGGAAGGACTTACAAATCCCTTTTTCCTTTGTTCTGCTCCCTTGTTCCTAAGGGCAGTTTCCCAGGGGGTCCTATTTCCTAACTCCTTGAAGAGCTGGAAGTTTGCTTTCTTAAAATGTGGCGTCCTAACTGTGCTTCTCGTGGGCTTCCAACTTGTGAAGAGAGTGAACTGCACTAGAGCATGATGACTGCAGCCCATGGACTAGGGGATTGGGGGATGGAAAGGGCCCCCGGGGCTTCGCTTTGCTCCTTTTGCTTCTAGAAAAGCCCCAAATGGCTCAATGCCCGCCTTCTGGCCCGGGGCAGCCGCAGGGGTGAAGTGGTAGCCGGAGGGTCCCTCTGCAGAGCCCTGATTTCCCTGAGAAGGGGGAAATGTTGTGGGGGATGGAGTGGTGTGTGAGGAGCAGGAGGAGGGCAAGGAAGGCTAAAGGAGGGTCTTGGCGGAAAGATTTTTATCCCCAGCGTGGTTTTGTCAGATTTTTTGGGCAGAACATCCAGGATTTTGGGGTTCTTTTGATGGAGGAGGAGGCAAAAATCCACGTTGAGCCGTGGGAATGAGGGCGACCCCTGGGAAAACGGGAGGAGGGAACTGGGGGTGGGGGTGGGTGTCGCTCGGCCCCTTCTCCACAGCGCGTTTTTGGGTGGAGGGTCCCCCATATCGGCCAGAAGCCCCCCCAAATGCCCAGTGCTGTCCCAGTAAAGCACTGGTTTTGCTGACGTCACAGGCCGTTGCCGGCCTCCCGCGTTCCACACAACATTCCGAGGCGGCGGTCGCTCGCTGGCCGTGGCTGTGGCAGCTTCCTACCGCTGTGGAGAGTGACATTCAGCAGTTGGATTGTTTTTTTGGGGAAAACCCCCAAATTGTCCTGCCCGATGGGGCCCAAAAAGCCTCCAGTGGCCGAAGGGTAACGCTGGGGGTGGGAAGGGGCGGTGGAAGTTGGTGGCAGAAGACTGAGTGATGTTTTGCTGGGAAATAGGGACCGGTTTTGCCCCAACTGACCACGTTTTCCCTCTTCTGAAGCGTTTGTTGCGCCGTATCCATTCCCGATGTGCCTTCCTCCCCCTCCTCTTCCTCCCCCTCCTCTTCCTCCCCCTCCTCTTCCTCCCCCTTTCAGCCGCATCAATGTTGGGGAGCAGTTGCAGGCGGAGCTGCCTGCCCTGCGGGACAGATCCCTCTTGGAAGAGGAGGAGGAAGGAGCCTCCCTGGTTTGGAAGCCCTGGGGTGACATGGAAAGCAAGCCCGAGCCGCAGGAGAAGGTTTCTCTTCAGGCTTTTCTTGTGGGAAAGGGGCAAATTCCCCCTTTTCAGAGTTACTTGATAGGGCGTTTGGGTTCTCTCCCGTCTTGTCTTGGCCGCGTAGCGTTGGAGGGAAGGAGATGGCTCGTTTTTGGGAGGAAAGTGGCTAGATAAGAGCCGCTGGTGCTCTCGGGAGCATCTTCCATGAGAAAGGGGGGGTTTTGGCGGTCCCAGCTCATCTGCAGCCAGGGAGGAGTTTCTCTCTGGAGATCCCGCTCCCAAAGCTCTTGAAAGAGCCTTTTTTTTGTCCATCAGAAGACTTTTGGCCTCATCCAGAAGGAGGTAAAGCCGTTGGAGCGGGGCGGAGCTGGTTAGCGGGGAGGCTTTTAACCCAGAAAGCCCTATTTTCAATCCCCCGTTGGAATCCTGTCCTTAGGACCCTTCTTCCTGCTCAAAACCCAGCGGGAGAAGACATCATTGCCCTCCTTTGTAATGACAAGGGAGTCTTTAATATCCCTGGATTTCTCCCCATAGATCCAGAGGCAAACCGTGGCCCAGCGTGTTGACTCTTGTTCCTTCTGGAGGAAGACAGTGCGATTTGGGTGCACCTGACCTCGCCTGCTGGAGAAAAGGGTCAAGAGAGTCCGGGATGAGGTGGAAAAAGCCAAAGGCGAGGTAAAAAAGCTGCTGGGGGGGTTTGTTTCCTGGACGAATCCATCTGCTCAAACGTTCCTTGCCAGGAAAGAGGGATTTGCTTCACGGAAATAGCTATTATTTTAATTTTTGGTGGGCGGGGGAAGGGGGTGGCTGTGTGGCTTCAGTGCGTGGGAATTGCACCTTTTCAGCCCCTTTGATAGATTTTGTGGAGGAAAGTGCTTTTCCGCTTGGGACAGTGGAAATAATACAGTTTTTCTTGCACCCCGTTGTGGCTTTGCACCCCGTTTTCCCATTGTTTTTTTGGCTGTTTAGACTTTACCTGGGCTGATAAACTGCGTGAAATCCACGGCCAAAAAATCTTATTTTTCTGCCTTTTTGAGAGATTTCAAGTTATTTTGTCCCTGGTTTGCAGGCCGTCTGCCACCAGAAGAAGAGGCCACGTGCGACCCCAGAAGACAAGCCCACGCCGGGGCGTCACCACCCGCAGCCCCACAGCGCCTGCGTCTCCTCCGGGGATGCCGGGACCTCCCTGTGCTGGGACTTGCCCTGAGGTGAGTGCGGAAGGTCATCCCTCCCTTTTTCTTCCCCAAATGCCTCGTTTGGGTTCAGAAAAGCACCCTGGGGGAGGGGGGGGGTGCGGGGGCAGAAGGGAAGGGCAGCTGGAGGATTGCCCTTGCCCAGGTGCCTCTTGGTGGTTTTATTTGACTTTCAACCCCCAACATTCTGTCTTTTTGGAGTCGGGGAGACCTTCCCCGGAGCCGTGAGGTTCAGAGCGGCCCCTCCTTGTGCAAAAGCCTCAGGTTTGCCCTTTTTGCCCAGGACAAACTCAAGTTCCATTGAGTTTTGTGGCCCGAGGCTTGCCCACTCCAGTCCCTCACAGCCAGCAAAATGCCTCCAGTTTTAATTTGACCTCATTTGAAGTGATCGCCCAATTAATTCTCCTAATTTAACCCCCCCAAAATCCATCCTCTTTAACCACCAGCATCCAGACCGGTGTCGTTTCTATGAAGCTGGGTCTAATGGATTTCTAGAGGAAGGACTTACAAATCCCTTTTTCCTTTGTTCTGCTCCCTTGTCCCTAAGGGCAGTTTCCCAGGGGGTCCTATTTCCTAACTCCTTGAAGAGCTGGAAGTTTGCTTTCTTAAAATGTGGCGTCCTAACTGTGCTTCTCGTGGGCTTCCAACTTGTGAAGAGAGTGAACTGCACTAGAGCATGATGACTGCAGCCCATGGACTAGGGGACTGGGGGATGGAAAGGGCCCCCGGGGTTTCGCTTTGCTCCTTTTGCTTCTAGAAAAGGCCCAAATGGCTCAATGCCCGCCTTCTGGCCCGGGGCAGCCGCAGTGGTGAAGTGGTAGCCGGAGGGTCCCTCTGCAGAGCCCTGATTTCCCTGAGAAGGGGGAAATGTTGTGGGGGATGGAGTGGTGTGTGAGGAGGAGGAGGAGGGCAAGGAAGGCTAAAGGAGGGTGTTGGCGGAAAGATTTTTATCCCCAGCGTGGTTTTGTCAGATTTTTTGGGCAGAACATCCAGGATTTTGGGGTTCTTTTGATGGAGGAGGAGGCAAAAATCCACGTTGAGCCGTGGGAATGAGGGCGACCCCTGGGAAAACGGGAGGAGGGAACTGGGGGTGGGGGTGGGTGTCGCTCGGCCCCTTCTCCACAGCGTGTTTTTGGGTGGAGGGTCCCCCATATCGGCCAGAAGCCCCCCCAAACGCCCAGTGCTGTCCCAGTAAAGCACTGGTTTTGCTGACGTCACAGGCCGTTGCCGGCCTCCCGCGTTCCACACAACATTCCGAGGCGGCGGTCGCTCGCTGGCCGTGGCTGTGGCAGCTTCCTACCGCTGTGGAGAGTGACATTCAGCAGTTGGATTGTTTTTTTGGGGAAAACCCCCAAATTGTCCTGCCCGATGGGGCCCAAAAAGCCTCCAGTGGCCGAAGGGTAACGCTGGGGGTGGGAAGGGGCGGTGGAAGTTGGTGGCGGAAGACTGAGTGATGTTTTGCTGGGAAATAGGGACCGGTTTTGCCCCAACTGACCACGTTTTCCCTCTTCTGAAGCGTTTGTTGCGCCGTATCCATTCCCGACGTGCCTTCCTCCCCCTCCTCTTCCTCCCCCTCCTCTTCCTCCCCCTCCTCTTCCTCCCCCTTTCAGCCGCATCAATGTTGGGGAGCAGTTGCAGGCGGAGCTGCCTGCCCTGCGGGACAGATCCCTCTTGGAAGAGGAGGAGGAAGGAGCCTCCCTGGTTTGGAAGCCCTGGGGTGACATGGAAAGCAAGCCCGAGCCGCAGGAGAAAGGTTTCTCTTCAGGCTTTTCTTGTGGGAAAGGGGCAAATTCCCCCTTTTCAGAGTTACTTGATAGGGCGTTTGGGTTCTCTCCCGTCTTGTCTTGGCCGCGTAGCGTTGGAGGGAAGGAGATGGCTCGTTTTTGGGAGGAAAGTGGCTAGATAAGAGCCGCTGGTGCTCTCGGGAGCATCTTCCATGAGAAAGGGGGGGTTTTGGCGGTCCCAGCTCATCTGCAGCCAGGGAGGAGTTTCTCTCTGGAGATCCCGCTCCCAAAGCTCTTGAAAGAGCCTTTTTTTTGTCCATCAGAAGACTTTTGGCCTCATCCAGAAGGAGGTAAAGCCGTTGGAGCGGGGCGGAGCTGGTTAGCGGGGAGGCTTTTAACCCAGAAAGCCCTATTTTCAATCCCCCGTTGGAATCCTGTCCTTAGGACCCTTCTTCCTGCTCAAAACCCAGCGGGAGAAGACATCATTGCCCTCCTTTGTAATGACAAGGGAGTCTTTAATATCCCTGGATTTCTGCCCATAGATCCAGAGGCAAACCGTGGCCCAGTGTGTTGACTCTTGTTCCTTCTGGAGGAAGACAGTGCGATTTGGGTGCACCTGACCTCGCCTGCTGGAGAAAAGGGTCAAGAGAGTCCGGGATGAGGTGGAAAAAGCCAAAGGCGAGGTAAAAAAGCTGCTGGGGGGGTTTGTTTCCTGGACGAATCCATCTGCTCAAACGTTCCTTGCCAGGAAAGAGGGATTTGCTTCACGGAAATAGCTATTATTTTAATTTTTGGTGGGCGGGGGAAGGGGGTGGCTGTGTGGCTTCAGTGCGTGGGAATTGCACCTTTTCAGCCCCTTTGATAGATTTTGTGGAGGAAAGTGCTTTTCCGCTTGGGACAGTGGAAATAATACAGTTTTTCTTGCACCCCGTTGTGGCTTTGCACCCCGTTTTCCCATTGGATTTTTGGCTGTTTAGACTTTACCTGGGCTGATAAACTGCGTGAAATCCACGGCCAAAAAATCTTATTTTTCTGCCTTTTTGAGAGATTTCAAGTTATTTTGTCCCTGGTTTGCAGGCCGTCTGCCACCAGAAGAAGAGGCCACGTGCGACCCCAGAAGACAAGCCCACGCCGGGGCGTCAGCACCCGCAGCCCCACAGTGCCTGCGTCTCCTCCGGGGATCCCGGGACCTCCCTGTGCTGGGACTTGCCCTGAGGTGAGTGCGGAAGGTCAGCCCTCCCTTTTTCTTCCCCAAATGCCTCCTTTGGGTTCAGAAAAGCACCCTGGGGGAGGGGGGGGGTGCGGGGGCAGAAGGGAAGGGCAGCTGGAGGATTGCCCTTGCCCAGGTGCCTCTTGGTGGTTTTATTTGACTTTCAACCCCCAACGTTCTGTCTTTTTGGAGTCGGGGAGACCTTCCCCGGAGCCGTGAGGTTCAGAGCGGCCCCTCCTTGTGCAAAAGCCTCAGGTTTCCCCTTTTTGCCCAGGACAAACTCAAGTTCCATTGAGTTTTGTGGCCCGAGGCTTGCCCACTCCAGTCCCTCACAGCCAGCAAAATGCCTCCAGTTTTAATTTGACCTCATTTGAAGTGATCGCCCAATTAATTCTCCTAATTTAACCCCCCCAAAATCCATCCTCTTTAACCACCAGCATCCAGACCGGTGTCGTTTCTATGAAGCTGGGTCTAATGGATTTCTAGAGGAAGGACTTACAAATCCCTTTTTCCTTTGTTCTGCTCCCTTGTCCCTAAGGGCAGTTTCCCAGGGGGTCCTATTTCCTAACTCCTTGAAGAGCTGGAAGTTTGCTTTCTTAAAATGTGGCGTCCTAACTGTGCTTCTCGTGGGCTTCCAACTTGTGAAGAGAGTGAACTGCACTAGAGCATGATGACTGCAGCCCATGGACTAGGGGACTGGGGGATGGAAAGGGCCCCCGGGGTTTCGCTTTGCTCCTTTTGCTTCTAGAAAAGCCCCAAATGGCTCAATGCCCGCCTTCTGGCCCGGGGCAGCCGCAGGGGTGAAGTGGTAGCCGGAGGGTCCCTCTGCAGAGCCCTGATTTCCCTGAGAAGGGGGAAATGTTGTGGGGGATGGAGTGGTGTGTGAGGAGGAGGAGGAGGGCAAGGAAGGCTAAAGGAGGGTCTTGGCGGAAAGATTTTTATCCCCAGCGTGGTTTTGTCAGATTTTTTGGGCAGAACATCCAGGATTTTGGGGTTCTTTTGATGGAGGAGGAGGCAAAAATCCACGTTGAGCCGTGGGAATGAGGGCGACCCCTGGGAAAACGGGAGGAGGGAACTGGGGGTGGGGGTGGGTGTCGCTCGGCCCCTTCTCCACAGCGCGTTTTTGGGTGGAGGGTCCCCCATATCGGCCAGAAGCCCCCCCAAATGCCCAGTGCTGTCCCAGTAAAGCACTGGTTTTGCTGACGTCACAGGCCGTTGCCGGCCTCCCGCGTTCCACACAACATTCCGAGGCGGCGGTCGCTCGCTGGCCGTGGCTGTGGCAGCTTCCTACCGCTGTGGAGAGTGACATTCAGCAGTTGGATTGTTTTTTTGGGGAAAACCCCCAAATTGTCCTGCCCGATGGGGCCCAAAAAGCCTCCAGTGGCCGAAGGGTAACGCTGGGGGTGGGAAGGGGCGGTGGAAGTTGGTGGCGGAAGACTGAGTGATGTTTTGCTGGGAAATAGGGACCGGTTTTGCCCCAACTGACCACGTTTTCCCTCTTCTGAAGCGTTTGTTGCGCCGTATCCATTCCCGATGTGCCTTCCTCCCCCTCCTCTTCCTCCCCCTCCTCTTCCTCCCCCTCCTCTTCCTCCCCCTCCTCTTCCTCCCCCTCCTCTTCCTCCCCCTTTCAGCCGCATCAATGTCGGGGAGCAGTTGCAGGCGGAGCTGCCTGCCCTGCGGGACAGATCCCTCTTGGAAGAGGAGGAGGAAGGAGCCTCCCTGGTTTGGAAGCCCTGGGGTGACATGGAAAGCAAGCCCGAGCCGCAGGAGAAGGTTTCTCTTCAGGCTTTTCTTGTGGGAAAGGGGCAAATTCCCCCTTTTCAGAGTTACTTGATAGGGCGTTTGGGTTCTCTCCCGTCTTGTCTTGGCCGCGTAGCGTTGGAGGGAAGGAGATGGCTGGTTTTTGGGAGGAAAGTGGCTAGATAAGAGCCGCTGGTGCTCTCGGGAGCATCTTCCATGAGAAAGGGGGGGTTTTGGCGGTCCCAGCTCATCTGCAGCCAGGGAGGAGTTTCTCTCTGGAGATCCCGCTCCCAAAGCTCTTGAGCGAGCCTTTTTTTTGTCCATCAGAAGACTTTTGGCCTCATCCAGAAGGAGGTAAAGCCGTTGGAGCGGGGCGGAGCTGGTTAGCGGGGAGGCTTTTAACCCAGAAAGCCCTATTTTCAATCCCCCGTTGGAATCCTGTCCTTAGGACCCTTCTTCCTGCTCAAAACCCAGCGGGAGAAGACATCATTGCCCTCCTTTGTAATGACAAGGGAGTCTTTAATATCCCTGGATTTCTGCCCATAGATCCAGAGGCAAACCGTGGCCCAGCGTGTTGACTCTTGTTCCTTCTGGAGGAAGACAGTGCGATTTGGGTGCACCTGACCTCGCCTGCTGGAGAAAAGGGTCAAGAGAGTCCGGGATGAGGTGGAAAAAGCCAAAGGCGAGGTAAAAAAGCTGCTGGGGGGGTTTGTTTCCTCGACGAATCCATCTGCTCAAACGTTCCTTGCCAGGAAAGAGGGATTTGCTTCACGGAAAGAGATATTATTTTAATTTTTGGTGGGCGGGGGAACGGGGTGGCTGTGTGGCTTCAGTGCGTGGGAATTGCACCTTTTCAGCCCCTTTGATAGATTTTGTGGAGGAAAGTGCTTTTCCGCTTGGGACAGTGGAAATAATACAGTTTTTCTTGCACCCCGTTGTGGCTTTGCACCCCGTTTTCCCATTGGTTTTTTGGCTGTTTAGACTTTACCTGGGCTGATAAACTGCGTGAAATCCACGGCCAAAAAATCTTATTTTTCTGCCTTTTTGAGAGATTTCAAGTTATTTTGTCCCTGGTTTGCAGGCCGTCTGCCACCAGAAGAAGAGGCCACGTGCGACCCCAGAAGACAAGCCCACGCCGGGGCGTCACCACCCGCAGCCCCACAGCGCCTGCGTCTCCTCCGGGGATGCCGGGACCTCCCTGTGCTGGGACTTGCCCTGAGGTGAGTGCGGAAGGTCATCCCTCCCTTTTTCTTCCCCAAATGCCTCGTTTGGGTTCAGAAAAGCACCCTGGGGGAGGGGGGGGGTGCGGGGGCAGAAGGGAAGGGCAGCTGGAGGATTGCCCTTGCCCAGGTGCCTCTTGGTGGTTTTATTTGACTTTCAACGCCCAACATTCTGTCTTTTTGGAGTCGGGGAGACCTTCCCCGGAGCCGTGAGGTTCAGAGCGGCCCCTCCTTGTGCAAAAGCCTCAGGTTTCCCCTTTTTGCCCAGGACAAACTCAAGTTCCATTGAGTTTTGTGGCCCGAGGCTTGCCCACTCCAGTCCCTCACAGCCAGCAAAATGCCTCCAGTTTTAATTTGACCTCATTTGAAGTGATCGCCCAATTAATTCTCCTAATTTAACCCCCCCAAAATCCATCCTCTTTAACCACCAGCATCCAGAGCGGTGTCGTTTCTATGAAGCTGGGTCTAATGGATTTCTAGAGGAAGGACTTACAAATCCCTTTTTCCTTTGTTCTGCTCCCTTGTCCCTAAGGGCAGTTTCCCAGGGGGTCCTATTTCCTAACTCCTTGAAGAGCTGGAAGTTTGCTTTCTTAAAATGTGGCGTCCTAACTGTGCTTCTCGTGGGCTTCCAACTTGTGAAGAGAGTGAACTGCACTAGAGCATGATGACTGCAGCCCATGGACTAGGGGACTGGGGGATGGAAAGGGCCCCCGGGGTTTCGCTTTGCTCCTTTTGCTTCTAGAAAAGCCCCAAATGGCTCAATGCCCGCCTTCTGGCCCGGGGCAGCCGCAGGGGTGAAGTGGTAGCCGGAGGGTCCCTCTCCAGAGCCCTGATTTCCCTGAGAAGGGGGAAATGTTGTGGGGGATGGAGTGGTGTGTGAGGAGGAGGAGGAGGGCAAGGAAGGCTAAAGGAGGGTGTTGGCGGAAAGATTTTTATCCCCAGTGTGGTTTTGTCAGATTTTGTGGGCAGAACATCCAGGATTTTGGGGTTCTTTTGATGGAGGAGGAGGCAAAAATCCACGTTGAGCCGTGGGAATGAGGGCGACCCCTGGGAAAACGGGAGGAGGGAACTGGGGGTGGGGGTGGGTGTCGCTCGGCCCCTTTTCCACAGCGTGTTTTTGGGTGGAGGGTCCCCCATATCGGCCAGAAGCCCCCCCAAACGCCCAGTGCTGTCCCAGTAAAGCACTGGTTTTGCTGACGTCACAGGCCGTTGCCGGCCTCCCGCGTTCCACACAACATTCCGAGGCGGCGGTCGCTCGCTGGCCGTGGCTGTGGCAGCTTCCTACCGCTGTGGAGAGTGACATTCAGCAGTTGGATTGTTTTTTTGGGGAAAACCCCCAAATTGTCCTGCCCGATGGGGCCCAAAAAGCCTCCAGTGGCCGAAGGGTAACGCTGGGGGTGGGAAGGGGCGGTGGAAGTTGGTGGCGGAAGACTGAGTGATGTTTTGCTGGGAAATAGGGACCGGTTTTGCCCCAACTGACCACGTTTTCCCTCTTCTGAAGCGTTTGTTGCGCCGCATCCATTCCCGACGTGCCTTCCTCCCCCTCCTCTTCCTCCCCCTCCTCTTCCTCCCCCTCCTCTTCCTCCCCCTCCTCTTCCTCCCCCTCCTCTTCCTCCCCCTCCTCTTCCTCCCCCTTTCAGCCGCATCAATGTTGGGGAGCAGTTGCAGGCGGAGCTGCCTGCCCTGCGGGACAGATCCCTCTTGGAAGAGGAGGAGGAAGGAGCCTCCCTGGTTTGGAAGCCCTGGGGTGACATGGAAAGCAAGCCCGAGCCGCAGGAGAAAGGTTTCTCTTCAGGCTTTTCTTGTGGGAAAGGGGCAAATTCCCCCTTTTCAGAGTTACTTGATAGGGCGTTTGGGTTCTCTCCCGTCTTGTCTTGGCCGCGTAGCGTTGGAGGGAAGGAGATGGCTCGTTTTTGGGAGGAAAGTGGCTAGATAAGAGCCGCTGGTGCTCTCGGGAGCATCTTCCATGAGAAAGGGGGGGTTTTGGCGGTCCCAGCTCATCTGCAGCCAGGGAGGAGTTTCTCTCTGGAGATCCCGCTCCCAAAGCTCTTGAGCGAGCCTTTTTTTTGTCCATCAGAAGACTTTTGGCCTCATCCAGAAGGAGGTAAAGCCGTTGGAGCGGGGCGGAGCTGGTTAGCGGGGAGGCTTTTAACCCAGAAAGCCCTATTTTCAATCCCCCGTTGGAATCCTGTCCTTAGGACCCTTCTTCCTGCTCAAAACCCAGCGGGAGAAGACATCATTGCCCTCCTTTGTAATGACAAGGGAGTCTTTAATATCCCTGGATTTCTGCCCATAGATCCAGAGGCAAACCGTGGCCCAGTGTGTTGACTCTTGTTCCTTCTGGAGGAAGACAGTGCGATTTGGGTGCACCTGACCTCGCCTGCTGGAGAAAAGGGTCAAGAGAGTCCGGGATGAGGTGGAAAAAGCCAAAGGCGAGGTAAAAAAGCTGCTGGGGGGGTTTGTTTCCTGGACGAATCCATCTGCTCAAACGTTCCTTGCCAGGAAAGAGGGATTTGCTTCACGGAAAGAGATATTATTTTAATTTTTGGTGGGCGGGGGAACGGGGTGGCTGTGTGGCTTCAGTGCGTGGGAATTGCACCTTTTCAGCCCCTTTGATAGATTTTGTGGAGGAAAGTGCTTTTCCGCTTGGGACAGTGGAAATAATACAGTTTTTCTTGCACCCCGTTGTGGCTTTGCACCCCGTTTTCCCATTGGTTTTTTGGCTGTTTAGACTTTACCTGGGCTGATAAACTGCGTGAAATCCACGGCCAAAAAATCTTATTTTTCTGCCTTTTTGAGAGATTTCAAGTTATTTTGTCCCTGGTTTGCAGGCCGTCTGCCACCAGAAGAAGAGGCCACGTGCGACCCCAGAAGACAAGCCCACGCCGGGGCGTCACCACCCGCAGCCCCACAGCGCCTGCGTCTCCTCCGGGGATGCCGGGACCTCCCTGTGCTGGGACTTGCCCTGAGGTGAGTGCGGAAGGTCATCCCTCCCTTTTTCTTCCCCAAATGCCTCCTTTGGGTTCAGAAAAGCACCCTGGGGGAGGGGGGGGGTGCGGGGGCAGAAGGGAAGGGCAGCTGGAGGATTGCCCTTGCCCAGGTGCCTCTTGGTGGTTTTATTTGACTTTCAACCCCCAACATTCTGTCTTTTTGGAGTCGGGGAGACCTTCCCCGGAGCCGTGAGGTTCAGAGCGGCCCCTCCTTGTGCAAAAGCCTCAGGTTTCCCCTTTTTGCCCAGGACAAACTCAAGTTCCATTGAGTTTTGTGGCCCGAGGCTTGCCCACTCCAGTCCCTCACAGCCAGCAAAATGCCTCCAGTTTTAATTTGACCTCATTTGAAGTGATCGCCCAATTAATTCTCCTAATTTAACCCCCCCAAAATCCATCCTCTTTAACCACCAGCATCCAGACCGGTGTCGTTTCTATGAAGCTGGGTCTAATGGATTTCTAGAGGAAGGACTTACAAATCCCTTTTTCCTTTGTTCTGCTCCCTTGTCCCTAAGGGCAGTTTCCCAGGGGGTCCTATTTCCTAACTCCTTGAAGAGCTGGAAGTTTGCTTTCTTAAAATGTGGCGTCCTAACTGTGCTTCTCGTGGGCTTCCAACTTGTGAAGAGAGTGAACTGCACTAGAGCATGATGACTGCAGCCCATGGACTAGGGGACTGGGGGATGGAAAGGGCCCCCGGGGTTTCGCTTTGCTCCTTTTGCTTCTAGAAAAGCCCCAAATGGCTCAATGCCCGCCTTCTGGCCCGGGGCAGCCGCAGGGGTGAAGTGGTAGCCGGAGGGTCCCTCTGCAGAGCCCTGATTTCCCTGAGAAGGGGGAAATTTTGTGGGGGATGGAGTGGTGTGTGAGGAGGAGGAGGAGGGCAAGGAAGGCTAAAGGAGGGTGTTGGCGGAAAGATTTTTATCCCCAGCGTGGTTTTGTCAGATTTTGTGGGCAGAACATCCAGGATTTTGGGGTTCTTTTGATGGAGGATGAGGCAAAAATCCACGTTGAGCCGTGGGAATGAGGGCGACCCCTGGGAAAACGGGAGGAGGGAACTGGGGGTGGGGGTGGGTGTCGCTCGGCCCCTTCTCCACAGCGCGTTTTTGGGTGGAGGGTCCCCCATATCGGCCAGAAGCCCCCCCAAACGCCCAGTGCTGTCCCAGTAAAGCACTGGTTTTGCTGACGTCACAGGCCGTTGCCGGCCTCCCGCGTTCCACACAACATTCCGAGGCGGCGGTCGCTCGCTGGCCGTGGCTGTGGCAGCTTCCTACCGCTGTGGAGAGTGACATTCAGCAGTTGGATTGTTTTTTTGGGGAAAACCCCCAAATTGTCCTGCCCGATGGGGCCCAAAAAGCCTCCAGTGGCCGAAGGGTAACGCTGGGGGTGGGAAGGGGCGGTGGAAGTTGGTGGCGGAAGACTGAGTGATGTTTTGCTGGGAAATAGGGACCGGTTTTGCCCCACCTCACCACGTTTTCCCTCTTTTTTAGCGTTTGTTGCGCCGTATCCATTCCCGACGTGCCTTTCTCCCCCTCCTCTTCCTCCCCCTCCTCTTCCTCCCCCTTTCAGCCGCATCAGTGTCGGGGAGCAGTTGCAGGCGGAGCTGCCTGCCCTGCGGGACAGATCCCTCTTGGAAGAGGAGGAGGAAGGAGCCTCCCTGGTTTGGAAGCCCTGGGGTGACATGGAAAGCAAGCCCGAGCCGCAGGAGAAAGGTTTCTCCTCAGGCTTTTCTTGTGGGAAAGGGGCAAATTCCCCCTTTTCAGAGTTACTTGATAGGGCGTTTGGGTTCTCTCCCGTCTTGTCTTGGCCGCGTAGCGTTGGAGGGAAGGAGATGGCTCGTTTTTGGGAGGAAAGTGGCTAGATAAGAGCCGCTGGTGCTCTCGGGAGCATCTTCCATGAGAAAGGGGGGGTTTTGGCGGTCCCAGCTCATCTGCAGCCAGGGAGGAGTTTCTCTCTGGAGATCCCGCTCCCAAAGCTCTTGAAAGAGCCTTTTTTTTGTCCATCAGAAGACTTTTGGCCTCATCCAGAAGGAGGTAAAGCCGTTGGAGCGGGGCGGAGCTGGTTAGCGGGGAGGCTTTTAACCCAGAAAGCCCTATTTTCAATCCCCCGTTGGAATCCTGTCCTTAGGACCCTTCTTCCTGCTCAAAACCCAGCGGGAGAAGACATCATTGCCCTCCTTTGTAATGACAAGGGAGTCTTTAATATCCCTGGATTTCTGCCCATAGATCCAGAGGCAAACCGTGGCCCAGTGTGTTGACTCTTGTTACTTCTGGAGGAAGACAGTGCGATTTGGGTGCACCTGACCTCGCCTGCTGGAGAAAAGGGTCAAGAGAGTCCGGGATGAGGTGGAAAAAGCCAAAGGCGAGGTAAAAAAGCTGCTGGGGGGGTTTGTTTCCTCGACGAATCCATCTGCTCAAACGTTCCTTGCCAGGAAAGAGGGATTTGCTTCACGGAAATAGATATTATTCTGTCTTTTTGGAGTCGGGGAGACCTTCCCCGGAGCCGTGAGGTTCAGAGCGGCCCCTCCTTGTGCAAAAGCCTCAGGTTTCCCCTTTTTGCCCATTACAAACTCAAGTTCCATTGAGTTTTGTGGCCCGAGGCTTGCCCACTCCAGTCCCTCACAGCCAGCAAAATGCCTCCAGTTTTAATTTGACCTCATTTGAAGTGATCGCCCAATTAATTCTCCTAATTTAACCCCCCCAAAATCCATCCTCTTTAACCACCAGCATCCAGACCGGTGTCGTTTCTATGAAGCTGGGTCTAATGGATTTCTAGAGGAAGGACTTACAAATCCCTTTTTCCTTTGTTCTGCTCCCTTGTCCCTAAGGGCAGTTTCCCAGGGGGTCCTATTTCCTAACTCCTTGAAGAGCTGGAAGTTTGCTTTCTTAAAATGTGGCGTCCTAACTGTGCTTCTCGTGGGCTTCCAACTTGTGAAGAGAGTGAACTGCACTAGAGCATGATGACTGCAGCCCATGGACTAGGGGATTGGGGGATGGAAAGGGCCCCCGGGGTTTCGCTTTGCTCCTTTTGCTTCTAGAAAAGCCCCAAATGGCTCAATGCCCGCCTTCTGGCCCGGGGCAGCCGCAGGGGTGAAGTGGTAGCCGGAGGGTCCCTCTGCAGAGCCCTGATTTCCCTGAGAAGGGGGAAATGTTGTGGGGGATGGAGTGGTGTGTGAGGAGGAGGAGGAGGGCAAGGAAGGCTAAAGGAGGGTCTTGGCGGAAAGATTTTTATCCCCAGTGTGGTTTTGTCAGATTTTTTGGGCAGAACCTCCAGGATTTTGGGGTTCTTTTGATGGAGGATGAGGCAAAAATCCACGTTGAGCCGTGGGAATGAGGGCGACCCCTGGGAAAACGGGAGGAGGGAACTGGGGGTGGGGGTGGGTGTCGCTCGGCCCCTTCTCCACAGCGTGTTTTTGGGTGGAGGGTCCCCCATATGGGCCAGAACCCCCCCCAAATGCCCAGTGCTGTCCCAGTAAAGCACTGGTTTTGCTGAGGTCACAGGCCGTTGCCGGCCTCCCGCGTTCCACACAACATTCCGAGGCGGCGGTCGCTCGCTGGCCGTGGCTGTGGCAGCTTCCTACCGCTGTGGAGAGTGACATTCAGCAGTTGGATTGTTTTTTTGGGGAAACCCCCAAATTGTCCTGCCCGATGGGGCCCAAAAAGCCTCCAGTGGCCGAAGGGTAACGCTGGGGGTGGGAAGGGGCGGTGGAAGTTGGTGGCAGAAGACTGAGTGATGTTTTGCTGGGAAATAGGGACCGGTTTTGCCCCAACTGACCACGTTTTCCCTCTTCTGAAGCGTTTGTTGCGCCGTATCCATTCCCGACGTGCCTTCCTCCCCCTCCTCTTCCTCCCCCTCCTCTTCCTCCCCCTTTCAGCCGCATCAATGTCGGGGAGCAGTTGCAGGCGGAGCTGCCTGCCCTGCGGGAAAGATCCCTCTTGGAAGAGGAGGAGGAAGGAGCCTCCCTGGTTTGGAAGCCCTGGGGTGACGTGGAAAGCAAGCCCGAGCCGCAGGAGAAAGGTTTCTCTTCAGGCTTTTCTTGTGGGAAAGGGGCAAATTCCCCCTTTTCAGAGTTACTTGATAGGGCGTTTGGGTTCTCTCCCGTCTTGTCTTGGCCGCGTAGCGTTGGAGGGAAGGAGATGGCTCGTTTTTGGGAGGAAAGTGGCTAGATAAGAGCCACTGGTGCTCTCGGGAGCATCTTCCATGAGAAAGGGGGGGTTTTGGCGGTCCCAGCTCATCTGCAGCCAGGGAGGAGTTTCTCTCTGGAGATCCCGCTCCCAAAGCTCTTGAAAGAGCCTTTTTTTTGTCCATCAGAAGACTTTTGGCCTCATCCAGAAGGAGGTAAAGCCGTTGGAGCGGGGCGGAGCTGGTTAGCGGGGAGGCTTTTAACCCAGAAAGCCCTATTTTCAATCCCCCGTTGGAATCCTGTCCTTAGGACCCTTCTTCCTGCTCAAAACCCAGCGGGAGAAGACATCATTGCCCTCCTTTGTAATGACAAGGGAGTCTTTAATATCCCTGGATTTCTGCCCATAGATCCAGAGGCAAACCGTGGCCCAGTGTGTTGACTCTTGTTCCTTCTGGAGGAAGACAGTGCGATTTGGGTGCACCTGACCTCGCCTGCTGGAGAAAAGGGTCAAGAGAGTCCGGGATGAGGTGGAAAAAGCCAAAGGCGAGGTAAAAAAGCTGCTGGGGGGGTTTGTTTCATCGCCCAATGTCATAGAGGGGGATGTGATGTCCTAAAGGGAGGGTTGTGATGTCATAGAGGGTGTTGTCTTGTCACAGATTGGGGTTGTGAGGTTAGAGGTTTGGGGTGTGACGTCATAGAGGGTTTGTGATGTCATACAGGGAGGGTTATGACGTCACAGGTTGGGGTTGTGACTTCACAGGTTTGGGTTGTGATGTCACAGGGTGTGGTTGTGATGTAGAGGGGTTGTGATGTCACAGAGTGGGGTTGTGATGTCACAGAGCGGGGTTGTGATATCATCGGGGGTTTGTGAGGTCATGGGTGTTGTGACATCTTAGGTTGGGGTTGTGATGTCATAGAGTCGGGTTGTGATGACATAAGTGGGGTTGTGACGTTATAGGTTGGGGTTGTGATGTCATAGAGGGAGGGTTGTGATGTCACAGGTTGGGGTTGTGACATCATCGAGTGGGGTGTGATGTCATAAAGGGGGTTGTGATGTCATATATTAGGGTTGTGATGTCATAGAGGGAGGGTTGTGATGTCACAGTTTGGGGTTGTGGCATCATAGAGTGGGGTGTGGTGTCATAAAGGGGATTGTGACATCATAGAGTGGGGTTGTGATGTCATAGAGGGAGGGTTGTGATGTCACAGGTTGGGGTTGTGACATCATAGAGTGGGGTGTGATGTCATAAGGGGGGTTTTGACATCATAGAGTGGGGTTGTGATGCCTTAGAGGGTATTGTGATGTCATACAGTGGGGTTGTGATGTCATTGGGGGGTCATGAGGTCATAGTATGGTGTTGTGACATCATAGGTTGGGGTTGTGATGTCATAGAGTGAGGTTTGTGATGTCATAGAGGTAGGGTTGTGACTTCATAGAGGGGCGTTGTGATTTCACAGAGTTGGGTTGTGACGTCATAGTGGGTTTTGTGATGTCACAGAGTGGTTTGTGATGTCATAGAGTGTGGTTGTGACATCATCGGGGATTGTGATGTCATAGGTGGGGTTATGACGTCATAGAGGGGGTTGAGACGTCATAGAGTGCGGTTGTGGCGTCATAGTGGTGTTTGTGATGTCACAGAGTGGGCTTGTGACATCATAGAGTGGGGTTGTGACGTCATAGAGGGGTTATGATGTCATAGAGTGGGGTTGTGACGCCATAGTGGGGTTTGTGATGTCATAGAGTGGGGTTGTGACGTCATAGAGGAGGTTGTGACGTCATCGGGGATTGTGATGTCATAGATGGGGTTTTGATGTCATAGAGGGGCTTGTGACTTCATAGAGTGCGGTTGTGACGTCATAGAGTGCGGCTGTGACTTCATAGAGTGGGGTTGTGATGTCATAGAGGGAGGGTTGTGATGCCATAGAGTGGGGTTGTGATGTCATAGAGGGGTTATGATGTCATGGAGTGGGGTTGTGACGCCATAGTGTGGTTTGTGATTTCATAGAGTGTGTTTGTGATGTCACAGAGTCGGGTTGTGATGTCATAGAGTGGGGCTGTGACATCATAGAGTGCGGTTGTGACGTCACAGAGTCGGGTTGTGACGTCATAGTGGGGTTTGTGATGTCACAGCGTCGAATTGTGACGTCATAGAGTGGGATTGTGACGCCATAGAGGGGTTATGATGTCATAGAGTAGGGTTGTGACATCATAGAGTGGGATTGTGATGTCATAGATGGGGTCATGATGTCATAGAGTAGGGTTGTGACGTCATAGTGGGGTTTGTGACGTCATAGAAGGGCGTAGTGATTTCACAGAGTGTGGTTGTGACGTCATAATGGGGTTTGTGATGTCACAGAGTGGTTTCTGATGTCATAGAGTGTGGTTGTGACGTCACCAGGGATTGTGATGTCATAGACGGGGTTATGATATCATAGAGTGCGGTTGTGACGTCATAGAGTGCGGTTGTGACCTCATAGAGGTGGTTATGATGTCATAGAGTGGGGTTGTGATGTCATAGAGGGAGGGTTGTGATGTCACAGAGGAGGTTGTGATGTCCCAGAGGTCTTTGTGATTTCATAGGGTGAGGTTGTGACGTCATAGAGTGTGGTTGTGATGTCACAGAGTCTGGTTGTGACGTCATAGAGTGGGATTGTGATGACATAGAGGAGTTATGATGTCATAGAGTGGGGTTGTGAAGTCATCAGGCATTGTGATGTCATAGAGGTAGGTTTGTGATGTCATCGGGGATTGTGATGTCATAGAATTTTTGGGCAGAACATCCAGGATTTTGGGGTTCTTTTGATGGAGGATGAGGCAAAAATCCACGTTGAGCCGTGGGAATGAGGGCGACCCCTGGGAAAACGGGAGGAGGGAACTGGGGGTGGGGGTGGGTGTCGCTCGGCCCCTTCTCCACAGCGTGTTTTTGGGTGGAGGGTCCCCCATATGGGCCAGAAACCCCCCCAAACGCCCAGTGCTGTCCCAGTAAAGCACTGGTTTTGCTGACGTCACAGGCCGTTGCCGGCCTCCCGCGTTCCACACAACATTCCGAGGCGGCGGTCGCTCGCTGGCCGTGGCTGTGGCAGCTTCCTACCGCTGTGGAGAGTGACATTCAGCAGTTGGATTGTTTTTTTGGGGAACCCCCCAAATTGTCCTGCCCGATGGGGCCCAAAAAGCCTCCAGTGGCCGAAGGGTAACGCTGGGGGTGGGAAGGGGCGTTGGAAGTTGGTGGCGGAAGACTGAGTGATGTTTTGCTGGGAAATAGGGACCGGTTTTGCTCCAACTCACCACGTTTTCCCTCTTTTTTAGCGTTTGTTGCGCCGTATCCATTCCCGACGTGCCTTCCTCCCCCTCCTCTTCCTCCCCCTTTCAGCCGCATCAATGTCGGGGAGCACTTGCAGGCGGAGCTGCCTGCCCTGCGGGACAGATCCCTCTTGGAAGAGGAGGAGGAAGGAGCCTCCCTGGTTTGGAAGCCCTGGGGTGACGTGGAAAGCAAGCCCGAGCCGCAGGAGAAAGGTTTCTCTTCAGGCTTTTCTTGTGGGAAAGGGGCAAATTCCCCCTTTTCAGAGTTACTTGATAGGGCGTTTGGGTTCTCTCCCGTCTTGTCTTGGCCCCGTAGCGTTGGAGGGAAGGAGATGGCTCGTTTTTGGGAGGAAAGTGGCTAGATAAGAGCCGCTGGTGCTCTCGGGAGCATCTTCCAAGAGAAAGGGGGGGTTTTGGCGGTCCCAGCTCATCTGCAGCCAGGGAGGAGTTTCTCTCTGGAGATCCCGCTCCCAAAGCTCTTGAAAGAGCCTTTTTTTTGTCCATCAGAAGACTTTTGGCCTCATCCAGAAGGAGGTAAAGCCGTTGGAGCGGGGCGGAGCTGGTTAGCGGGGAGGCTTTTAACCCAGTGACGCGCGGAAACAAACCTTACAACTCGCAGAGAGTTATAAAGCAGGTGTGTTTATTGCGGCGCCGGGTGCAAGGGGGATTTCTCCTCCAAACTTGCACACCGGTTTGTGAAACAAGCGTCTATTTATGGTGAAAAGCGTACCTATTCATTAAGGTGGGCTGGGTTATTCTAATTAATTCTAAGAAAAGGCGTTACTATTGTAATTATTTCTAAGAACTCATTATCATAAGTCTCCTCCCCTTGCCGCATGCGCACTGCTGCCTGGTGGTCGTGGGCCGGGGTCTTCTGGAGGAAGGCTCGCAGTCTTCTTCACCGGGTACCTTCACCTTTGTCCCAGAAAGCTTGGGTTTGCCGGATCCCAAACCGCAGAACTAGTCCCGACCAGATGGACGCCTTTCCCAGACAGTTGGGTCCCTCCTTAGCATGCAGGCTGCTCCCGCTATCTTATACACAAGGCCATTTCTTTATCTTGGAATGCTGGGCTCCGAGCTTTGTTCTTTCCCAGGCTGTACTAAATTCACACTAACAACCTTTAACCATTCGTTTTCTGAATCAAGTCCCCCCTTTTCTTTCACCTTTGTAAATTCTTTTACAATTGCCTATAACACACTCTCCCTCTCCATCTGATTTCTAAAATACTTCCCTGATTCCACCCGTTCACGGAGCTGATGCTTCTTCCATTGAATGTATTCGTCTTTGGCCCCCCTGGTACAACACATAAGACATCTAATTAATGCACACACTAAAGTTCCTAACATAAGTATTGCTACTAGAAGGAGAAACAGTCGCTTAAGCCAAGCCAAGTTAGGTAACCACGAGGTTAACTTTTCCCAAAGGTCGGAAAACCCGAATGTGGTGTCATCTTGCGCAGTCAGATGCAAAATCTGAGTTTTAGCTATGAGATTTTGTAAGTCTTTCTCTATTCTTCCGTTTTGGTTTACATATGAGCAACAGCTTTGATTAATCACTGCACATAAGCCTCCCTCTTTCCAAGTTAATAAGTCTAATGCCATTCTGTTTTGTCCCACCACATTTGCTAATGACTGGACTTCTTGTTGAAGTGCCTGCATAGCATCGATTGTAGATTTCTCAAGCGCTTCTATAGTGGCCGATATGTTTACAATTGCTTTCTCCAATTCACTGACGCCCAGGAACGGTATAAGCCACCTTACAAAGCTATGGGATCTTGTTCCCCTCGTCACTAGAGGGTTTTCTACTCCCCGAATTCTCCTCCAGGGTGTTCTCAACATACCTGAGGGGATTTCAGACTGATTAAACACCGTATCCTGGCTAGTTAGATAGCCTATCGTGCAAGTTCCCTTCCATCCTGCGGGCAGCTGTTTTCTGCTATATCCATCTCCACACAACCACCAATACCCTTGAGGTAACTTACAGGGTCCCATAGTTGCTGTCAAATTTGCACCTAAAAACTTTCCTGCCTGATACCATCCATACTCCCACGAATATCCTTCTCCTTCAGAAACACCACTACTTTTATATGCAACTAGTTGGGTTTTGTCGCAAAAGTCAATATACGTTGCCTTTATCCCTGTTAGATCCCAATTCCCCACATCAACAGTTGTCTTATTAATCCAGAACTTGCTCCATCCCCAGGCTATTGTCTTATTCACCGGCCCCCTGTGTCTATATTCCCCGTGTTCCCAGGTACAATTGTTACTGCTAATTAATACCACAAGCTCTTCTTTCAATAGTTGTAAATCAAATCTGGGTCCTAAGGGGTAGACATTATCATCGTATTCACAATATCCATTCGACTCATTTCCCCCTTTTGCCCAAAATTTGGGCCAGGTTCCGTTGGCATAGTTCCAATTGCTTGCTGCCACCCCATATAGAGGTAATTTCATTTCTCCTTTAGGTAAGGTGGTACATACCCAACAATCTGACAGATTAGTAGCTTTTACCAATGTTTCCAGACTTCGTGTATATGTATTCGTATCCCATGTCCCTCCCCCCAAAATACAAAGTCCCGGCATGTTGACGACTATCAATGTTACTAATGTCCATCTTTTCGTTGGAGGCGAAGCTTCAGGGGTCCGGTCTGCGTTGATGTCCATGGGGTTCTGGAGCTCTCTTGACACGAGTCCAATGGATCCAAGCGGCTTGTTCCTTAATCTTTATGGCCGTGTGAGTGGTCAGCAGTACCTGGAAGGGACCTTCCCACTTTGGCCTCAGTGGTGAATCTGTAAAAGACTTAACATATACATAATAACCACCATGGTTGAGCCGGGACCTGCTGGTCAAACTAAGGGGTAAGATGGGGCTACACAGGATATGGAAGAAGGGACAGGCAACCTGGGAAGAGTATAGGGATGTTGCCCGGCTGTGTAGGAATAAGGTCAGGGAGGCCAAGGCACAGCTAGAATTGGACTTGGCAAGGGACATAAAGAAAAACAAGAAAGGCTTCTACAAGTACATTAACCAGAAAAGGAAGGTTTGTCGCGACGGAGGGAAGACAGGGCCACTCAATATGAGTGATCAGCAAGCTTCGTTTATTGATTCACACAGTGGCCTTTTATGTTCTAACATAATTAGCTCATACATATTACAAAAGTTAAGCTCATGATTGGTTAGTTCTTAGAAAGATCAACTCCACCCTTGGTTCCTTCTTTACAGTTACTTTCATCCTCTTTTCCCATGCCTGAGCAGCTGCAATCTCCCTGTTATCATACAACAATTATAGTCAAGGACAAGGTGTCCTTACCAGCCCAGTAGTTACGGGGGCTGAATCCGATGTTTCTCAAGCTTTTGCTCAGCCAGCTGGATCATGTCTACGTGACCCTTCTCAGCTAGCCATTCTCCCACAATTCCCCCGTTTTTATTTTGAATGACATAGGCTTGGTTAAACATCTGTAACACAAGGGTTTTCATACAAGACAACACACAACTCACACAAAGCAATGCTATTAGTACAATGATTAAGACTAGCAATCCCATCTGTAAAAGGTTTCTCAGCCATCCGGACAGACCCAACCAGTCTCCAAGAGCACCCAGGCCAAAGAATCCTGAATCTTGTTGTATCTTTTGAGTATGTGTCATTAGGTATTGAATTTCTTTATGGATAGATCTTGAGTGATCCTCCAGATCCATACAACACATTCCATCGAAATCCTCACAGCCATGTCCGTGGGCTAGCAAAAGGAAATCTATCGCGGCTCTATTCTGTAATACCGCGTGTTGCACTGTGGACAGATCATCTGCACGTTCGGACAGGACTCTGCTTGTTGCGTTGGCTTGCTTTGCCACCCAACATGCTATACTATTCAAATTTCTATGTGCTCGTGCTGCGGCAATACCTGGCGTAAAAAGGGATGCGAAGATAACTTCCCATTTGTTCCAGAGGCTAATTTGGTCGGAACAATCGTTAGTCAGGCTGTGGGAAGTGTCTCTTGTAAATCGATATCGGTGAGTGCTGTTAGGGTGCATTAGTGGTGCAGCTAGACTAAGTTGGCCTATAGTACATGGTCCTCCCTGAGGGTTTGAAGGGATTCCTGACCATGCTCGGTTGCCGCATATTAAAAAGAATCCTTTTGGAAGGCGCCTGGGCAGTACAGTGCCAGGAGCTGGAGAACTCTCACTACGGGCCATTCTTTGACACCAGGTTTTCCTCCAACTAGTATGGTTTTCTATTGGAGAGAGGATTGTAGGGGCCGTCTCCCTGACCATGCGTCCCTCCTTTTGCTCCCCGGTCCAACTCTCAGTGCCAATATATATGCAATAACTGGCATTGAGGGAGTCCGCTAGATCAATCTCCTGTGGTTCGGGAGCTACAGGGAGCTTATCATCCCAAATGTCATACTTTTCAAACATTTCCGCAATGTCATTCCACATGAATTGGACTTTACTTGTCACCTTATACTGTTGTCTCAATTCTGAGAGGGATTCATAAAATACCTTAAAGGTGACATCGGTCAAGGGCACCCCTATAAGGCACGTAGTAAATGGGGAGCGGGGTGTTGCTAGGCTTGCACAAAAGCTGGTCGTGTTGAGTGACCGAGCTAAAGTTACCCACACATTTTTTCGTGGGTCAAACATCTCGCTATATGGGATGGCTCTTATGCTTACAACTAAGGCAACTACTATAAAGCTTTCTATACCTAAAGTAACCATTTTCTCTGTTTCGACTTCTAAGCAAATAGCATGCACATAATACCTAGGGGTTACAGACCCCACAGACTGTACAATTAATTTCTGTCTTTGCGACCTCGTGGTTCACACTCAGGTGCAGCGGTCTCAGTCCGTTGGTTTATGGTGATTAGTCGGGTCACCTTCAGCGGCGACTTCAGGGTGGTCGATGGCGGGCCTTACCCAACGGCTGGGAACCCAGATGGTACCTGTATCGGTAGAAACACAGATATAGCCGCGTCCCACATAAACCACTTTTGCGGGACCTGTCCATTGACCTGTTTTAGCATCTTTATATAGCACTCTCATGTGCGGTGACTGGGGGGCTTCTGACTTCACGTAATGCCTCGCGATTGGCGGATCATTGCTATCTCCAAACACACATAAATGATTGAGCACAAAGAGAACCTTCTGTACCCTTTCCCTTACGTCTGCAATGTCTTTAAATTTCTCCAGGTAACGCTTTACTGTCCCGTTGGCTCTTTCTACTATGGCCTGCCCAGTCGGGGAATCGGGAATGCCAGTAACGTGAGTGATGTTCCATAGCTGCATAAATTGCTTCAACGACCCACTGCTGTACGCTGGGCCATTATCAGTTTTGATCGTGCCTGGAACTCCCAGGACGGCAAAACAACTCGTTAGATGTCGCCTTACATCGCGAACTTTTTCCCCCGGCTGTGGGGTAGCCCATATCATATGGCTGTATGTATCTACAGTTACATGCAAGTACTTCAATCGGCCAAGCGCAGAGACATGGGTAACATCCATTTGCCAAACCTCATTAGATTTCAATCCCCTAGGGTTAACTCCGCATCCGAGTCCTAATCCCGAATTGTGATGACTGCATATGGGGCAAGCTTTGACAATGGCTCGGGCTTCCTCTATGGAGAGTTTGTAAGTCCGAGCTAGCCCCTTCGCATTTTGGTGGAAGACAGAGTGAGCCTCTCGGGCTCGGCAGTGCGGTGCCAACGGAGGCTCTGTGGTGACCGTAACTAGGCGGTCGGCTCGAGCGTTGCCCTCTCCGAGGCCTTCTCCCCACTGGTGACTCCGGATGTGAATCACCGCGTACGGGTCATTTCTTTGCGTGATTGCGAGCTGCAAGCTGACTAGTAATTCTGTTAAGCGTCGATTCTTCAAGTCTCGCAGGCTCGCATCTTCAATGCGATTAACTATGCCTGCAACGTAGAGAGAGTCTGTGACTATATTTAGTGGGATATCTTTCCATCTGATGAATGCCCAGACCACTGCAAAAAGTTCCAGCGTTTGTAGAGAGTCCTGTGGCTGTGCCTGTAGGATTTGATGCTGCCATCCTTGCTCATCCTTCCAGGTTATGGCGGCAGTTCTGGAACGTCGGCCCGCATCGGTAAAGGCCGTGAGAGCCTGTGAGATAGGCTGGCTGGATCACTTTGGCTTAACTATCCAGCTCATGTTCTCCATCCACGATAGGATGGGTGATGGTAGCGGCTTAATTATTAACGCCGCTCCATCATAGAGTAGTGCTGCTTGCAATTCTTCGGAATTCTGCAAGTACCACTCTAAATCAGTCTGCTTCATTGGCACCCATATCGTGTTTGGAGGGGTACCCTCTATCTGTAGAATACGGCACCGGCCCTTCTTGACCAAGTCTGCCAGCGTGGCAATTTTTTCCTGTATTGTCCGCCGTGGTTGTAGTGGAGGGGCTATCCATTCCAATACGATAGTGGTGAACCCCTGCTTCTCCCCCGTTTTTATTTTTTGCTGAGTTAAGGCTGCCATAAGGTACTGCTCACCACATAAAACAGTCAAGTCAATGGGCAGACCCTCAACACGCCGATGCGTGGAACGCGTAGTTACCATGGAAGCTATTTGTTGCAGCGTTTGTCTTTGTTGCTCAGTAAGCTGCACTGGCGTTGCAGGATCCGTTCCTCGCAGTAGGGGGCGCAGTTGATTCAGTAGTTCATTGGGGATGCCTGTAATAGGTCGAAGCCATTGTAGATCACCTAGCAGTCGCTGAGCATCATGAAGAGTCCGAATGTCCAGGTGCAGTGATAATTTTTGAGGCTGAATTGTCGTATCAGTGATGCGCCACCCGAGATACTTCCAGGGGCTTGATTCTTGCACCTTTTCGGGTGCTATTACCAGGCCTCTCTGCTTGAGCTGCTCTGCTAGCTCCTGCTTTTGTTGTGGAGAAAAGGGTGTCGGTTGAGCCAGCAAAATATCGTCCATATAATGATAGATTAGAGTACGGGCCCAGTTTTGTCGCAGTGGCTGCAGGGCGGCATCAATGTAGATTTGGCACAATGTGGGCGAATTTCGCATTCCTTGCGGAAGGACTGTCCATTCAAAGCGTTGGTCCGGCCCCTCCCGATTAATCGCGGGAAGGGTAAAAGCAAATCTTTGTCTATCATCTTCATGCAAAGCAATAGTGAAAAAACAGTCTTTTAGATCCACAATAAGCAGGTGCCAGCCTTCCGGTATCATAGCTGGGTTGGGCAAACCAGGCTGTAATGCTCCCATGTCATACATTTGTTTATTTACAGCTCTCAAATCATGGAGCAGTCGATATTTCCCTGATTTCTTCTTAATAACAAAAATGGGAGTATTCCAAGGGCTTGTCGATAGCCTTAGGTGCCCTTGTTCGAATTGTTCTCGGACGAGTGTGTGTGCCTGTTCTAGACTTTCCCGTTTTAGTGGCCATTGCTCTACCCACACTGGTTCTGTTGTTCTCCAGCGAAGCGGGATCGGGAAAGTCCAAGCAATGGCCGCTCCTAAAAAGGGGGGTCCGAAGTAAGGACCATTCCCATTTGTGCAAGGATGTCACGCCCTATCAATGCATGTACCCCCTCAGGCAATGGGACAATAGAAACAGTACAATTCACTACCTTGTCCCCTATGGTCCATCGTAGAAGGGGTGATTTGCGAGCAAGGGTCAATCCTCCTACTCCCGCGACCGTGGCGCTGCTCGCGTAGGTCGGCCATTGAGCCGGCCACTTATGCGTGCTGATTATGGAAATGTCAGCGCCAGTGTCTAGAAGAGCAACAAGTGATATAGTTAGGTTGGCGTATTGCACAGCAACCGGGCGTTGTGGCCTTTGGCGCAAGCCGACAGTTAGTAGGGCCATTTGTCCTGTAGATCCAAAGGCTCCTTGCCCTCGTGGCTGCTCTTGCAGCGGTGGAAGGGCTCCCGCAAGATGTGGTAGGGGAATTAATTGTGCCACCTTGGTGCCTTTAGCGATGAAGAGCGGTGGGAATAACGTGTGGGCCATGATCTGGATCTCACCGTGGTAATCTTTATCAATCAGTCCCACCAACACATTAAGTCCCAGCATGGTGGCCGATGAACGGCCTATAAGTAGTGCTCCGACAGCTTGTCCATTGATACAGATTGGTCCTTGAGTGCTAGTAGCAATCCGGACAGGCTTTGAGTCCAACAGGGTACAATCTACTGCTGTTGCCAGGTCCAAGCCGAGGCTTCCGCTTGTGGCTGGTCTGAGCTGAAGGGATTGAGTGCTGCCGGATATGCAGCCGCTTTTTGTGTCGGCGCGGGGCGGCTTTTCCCACTGAACCGTCCGTTTCCCGGTTTAGAAGCGCGACATGCAGTCTTATTGTGGTTGTCCGACCGGCAGTTTCTGCACCATACTGAGCCGGCATCGCAGTTCCGTCTGATGTGTCCAGCAGCGCCGCAACGGTAGCATCGTGGGCGAGATGATTCACTAGCATTTAATCGTTGAACGGAGGCTTGCAAAGGAGCAAGGGCTGCAAGAACTTGACTCTGCGTAGCCTGCGCGTGTTCCTTTAAACTATTCCCTAGTTCCTTTACTGCCTCAACTAACATTGCCTGTGGCCCTACCGGTACCTGAGCCATCCTTTCTAGTCCTTCCTCGATAGTCCATGTCCCTGGCAATGTAGCCAAGATGTTGCGTGTGGCCGGATTACTATTTTGTATAGCACACTGCTTTAGTATAGTGCCTCTGAGATAATCGGGCACCCCGGCCGCCTGTATGGCGTCTGCTACTCGATCTATAAATAGGCCAAATGGTTCCTCTCTTCCTTGCTTAATACCCATATATGAAGGCACACCTCCAGGTTCCTTAAGACGATCAAAAGCCTGTCTTGCCAATGTCATTGATTCTTTTACTTTATCCGGTCCCATAAGTGCCTGTGCTTCTGGCCGCAGATACGGTCCCACCCCCAATAGCTCATCAAGGGTGACTCCATGTAACGGATCTCCCGGTTGCTTTACTGTGGCAACTGAGTGCTGACAAGCAGCCTGCCAATGCGCATTAAACAACAGCTGCTGGTGTTGTGTCAAAATCAGCTTCATAATACTACGTACATCCCCCGGGAGTAATATATTGGTGCCCCAGATAAAGTCTAGCATTTGCCTTGTGGGCTCTCCTTTGATCCCTGAGTCACTCACCGTGGATCGCAACTGAGTTAATAACTTCCAATCTAGGTTCTGAATTGTGGCAGTTATTCGCCCTTGGTCATCTGGCTGGTAAGTTACTGGGAATGCCTCATGTACAATGCTCGAGGCAAATTCTCTATCTCCGGAGGCCATCGCCTCCTCTGCAATTTGCTGCCACATCCTCTGTCTTTCTGTGGTAATGCTCTGCCCCTCCGTGGAGGGATTATGACTCATTCTTTTCCCCGCATAACTTTCTTCTGACTCCTCTCCCTTTTCTGTTTCCATTGGGGGGGCCAATGGGTCCTCACTATCTCCAGGTGGCTCGGGAGGAGATGGAACAAAGACCGAGTGCTCCCACGCTCCCGCTACCCCTTGAGGGACGACTATAGTGCGAACCGAGGGAGGCAACGGGCAACCCGAGGGAAGGGTAGCTGGCTTTTGTTGCGAGGCAGTCGCACCCGTCCCAGTTGATCCCCCTAACCTTTCAGACGCAGCAGCTCTCTGCTCTGCTTTATGCATCACCAGAGCGTTCGTAACTGCACGCCAAGGCTTCATCAGTTTCTTGGCTAACTTCTCATCACTTATTACTTCATCAAATAATTTATCCCCATATCTCCGCCACTCCTCTTCCTCAAAAACTGTATCGGGATTGGCAAAGAATCCTCTAGCTACCCCATCAGCTAATAACTCTGGTAATTCCTTTTTACAATGTAAACCTTCTATGCTCCGCTTTTCTAAAAAGCATTTGAGCAAATCATACGCCGCTTGTCTATTCATACCTTCGTCAGCGCGCTGTTGCAGCCTTTCAGACTTCGGCGGCGCGTAGCCGGCAGGACACTCTCTATAGGTGCTCCTGGGCGCGGGGACCTTTTCCTTTAATCCCTTTCGCTCTTGGGCACGGGGACCTTTTCCTTTAATCCCTTTCGCCTCCTGCGCTGCTTACAGGACCAGCACTGAGACTCCGTTGACCGTGGCTTGCAGGTTCAGCCCTCTGTAGGGTCCCTGTTCGGGCGCCATTTGTCGCGACGGAGGGAAGACAGGGCCACTCAATATGAGTGATCAGCAAGCTTCGTTTATTGATTGACACAGTTGCCTTTTATGTCCTAACATAATTAGCTCATACATATTACAAAAGTTAAGCTCATGATTGGTTAGTTCTTAGAAAGATCAACTCCGCCCTTAGTTCCTTCTTTACAGTTACTTTCATCCTCTTTTCCCATGCCTGAGCAGCTGCAATCTCCCTGTTATCATACAACAATTATAGTCAAGGACAAGGTGTCCTTGCCAGCCAGCAATTACAGGGGCTGAATCCGATGTTTCTCAAGCTTTTGCTCGGCCAGCTGGATCATGTCTACGTGACCCTTCTCAGCTAGCCATTCTCCCACAGAGGGGGATGTGATGTCCTAGAGGGAGGGCTGTGATGTCACAGAGGGTGTTGTGTTGTCACAGGTTGGGGTTGTGAGGTTAGAGGTTTGGGGTGTGACGTCATAGAGGGGGGTTGTGATGTCATATAGGGAGGGTTATGACGTCACAGGTTGGGGTTGTGCCGTCACAGGTTTGGGTTGTGATGTCACAGGGTGTGGTTGTGATGTAGAGGGGTTGTGACGTCATAGTTTGGGGTTGTGATGTCATAGAGGGAGGGTTGTGATGTCACAGGTTGGGGTTGTGGCATCATAGAGTGGGGTGTGATGTCATAAAGGGGGTTGTGATGTCATAGGTTGGGGTTGTGATGTCATGGAGGGTTCTGATGTCACAGGTTGGGGTTGTGACATCATAGAGTGGGGTTGTGACGTCATAGAGGAGATGTGATATCATAGAGCAGGGTTGTGATGCCATAGAGGGGGTTGTGAGGTTAGAGGTTTGGGGTGTGACGTCATAGAGGGGGTTGTGGTGTCATATAGGGAGGGTTGTGATGTCATAGAAGGGCGTTGTGATTTCACAGAGTGTGGTTGTGACGTCATAGTGGGCTTTGTGAAGTCACAGAGTAAGGTTGTGATGTCATAGAGTGGGATTGTGATGTCATAGAGTGAGGTTGTGACGTCATAGAGTGGGGTTGTGGTGTCATAAAGGGGGTTGTGACGTCATAGTGGTGTTTGTGATGTCACAGAGTCCGGTTGTGATGTCACGGAGGGTTGTGATGTCATAGAGGTAGGGTTGTGACGTCATAGAAGGGCGTTGTGATTTCACAGAGTGTGGTTGTGACGTCATAGTGGGGTTTGTGATGTCATAGAGTAGGGTTGGAATGTCATAGAGTCGGGTTGTGATATCATAGAGTAGGGTTGTGGTGTCATAGAGGTAGGGTTGTGACATCATAGACGGGACTGTGACGTCATAGAGTGCAGTTGTGATGTCATAGTGGGGTTTGTGATGTCACAGAGTGGTTTGTGATGTCATAGAGTGGGGTTGTGATGTCACAGAGTTGGGTTGTGACGTCATAGAGTCAGTTGTCACGTCATAGTGGGGTTTGTGACGTCATAGTGGGGCGTTGTCATTTCACAGAGTGCGGTTGTGATGTCATAGTGGGGTTTGTGTTGTCACAGAGTGGTTTGTGATGTCATAGAGTGGGATTGTGATGTCATAGAGGGGGATTATGATGTCATAGAGGTAGGGTTGTGACGTCATAGAGGGGAATTGTGTTGTCACAGAGTGGTTTGTGATGTCACAGAGTCGGGTTGTGACGTCATAGAGTGGGATTGTGATATCATAGAGTGGGGTTGTGATGTCATAGAGGTAGGGTTGTGACATCATAGAAGGGTGTTGTGATTTCACAGAGTTGGGTTGTGATGTCATAATGGGGTTTGTGATGTCACAGAGTGGTTCTTGATGTCATACAGTGGGGTTCTGACGTCATAGAGGTAGCGTTGTGACGTCATAGAGTGGGGTTGTGATGTCACAGAGTTGGGTTGTGATGTCACAGAGTTGGGTTGTGACATCATAGAGTGGGGTTGTGATGTCATAAAAGGAGGTTGTGATGTCATAGAGTGCGGTTGTGATGTCATAGTGGTGTTTGTGATGTCACAGAGTCCGGTTGTGATGTCATAGAGTGGGATTGTGACGTCATAGAAGGGCGTTGTGATTTCACTGAGTGTGATTATGACGTCATAGTGGGGTTTGTGATGTCATAGAGGTAGGGTTCTGATGTCTTAGAGTAGGGTTGTGGTGTCATAGAGGTAGGGTTGTGACATCATAGGCGGGGCTGTGACATCATAGAGTGCGGTTGTGACGTCATAGTGGGGTTTGTGATGTCACAGAGTAGTTTGTGATGTCATAGAGTGGGGTTGTGATGTCATAGACGGGGTTGTGACGTCATCGGGGATTGTGGTGTCATAGATGGGGTTACGACGTCATAGAGGGGGCTGAGACGTCATAGAGTGCGGTTTTGACGTCATAGTGGAGTTTCTGATGTCACAGAGTGGGGTTGTGACATCATAGAGTGGGGTTGTGACGTCATAGAGGGGTTATGATATCATAGAGTGCGGTTGTGACGTCATAGTGGGGTTTGTGATATCACAGAGTGGTTTGTGATGTCATAGAGTGGGGTTGTGATGTCACAGAGTTGGGTTGTGATGTCATAGAGTAGGGTTGTGATGTCATAGAGTGGGGTTGTGGTGTCATAGACGTAGGGAAAAAGCACCCTGGGGGGTGGGGGGGGCGGGGGCAGAAGGGAAGGGCAGCTGGAGGATTGCCCTTGCCCAGGTGCCTCTTGGTGGTTTTATTTGACTTTCAACCCCCAACATTCTGTCTTTCTGGAATCGGGGAGACCTTCCGCGGAGCCGTGAGGTTCAGAGCGGCCCCTCCTTGTGCAAAAGCCTCAGGTTTGCCCTTTTTGCCCAGGACAAACTCAAGTTCCATTGAGTTTTGTGGCCCGAGGCTTGCCCACTCCAGTCCCTCACAGCCAGCAAAATGCCTCCAGTTTTAATTTGACCTCATTTGAAGTGATCGCCCAATTAATTCTCCTAATTTAACCCCCCCCAAAATCCATCCTCTTTAACCACCAGCATCCAGACCGGTGTCGTTTCTATGAAGCTGGGTCTAATGGATTTCTAGAGGAAGGACTTACAAATCCCTTTTTCCTTTGTTCTGCTCCCTTGTCCCTAAGGGCAGTTTCCCAGGGGGTCCTATTTCCTAACTCCTTGAAGAGCTGGAAGTTTGCTTTCTTAAAATGTGGCGTCCTAACTGTGCTTCTCGTGGGCTTCCAACTTGTGAAGAGAGTGAACTGCACTAGAGCATGATGACTGCAGCCCATGGACTAGGGGACTGGGGGATGGAAAGGGCCCCCGGGGTTTCGCTTTGCTCCTTTTGCTTCTAGAAAATCCCCAAATGGCTCAATGCCCGCCTTCTGGCCCGGGGCAGCCGCAGGGGTGAAGTGGTAGCCGGAGGGTCCATCTCCAGAGCCCTGATTTCCCTGAGAAGGGGGAAATGTTGTGGGGGATGGAGTGGTGTGTGAGGAGGAGGAGGAGGGCAAGGAAGGCTAAATCTTGGCGGAAAGATTTTTATCCCCAGCGTGGTTTTGTCAGATTTTTTGGGCAGAACCTCCAGGATTTTGGGGTTCTTTTGATGGAGGATGAGGCAAAAATCCACGTTGAGCCGTGGGAATGAGGGCGACCCCTGGGAAAACGGGAGGAGGGAACTGGGGGTAGGGGTGGGTGTCGCTCGGCCCCTTCTCCACAGCGTGTTTTTGGGTGGAGGGTCCCCCATATGGGCCAGAAACCCCCCCAAATGCCCAGTGCTGTCCCAGTAAAGCACTGGTTTTGCTGACGTCACAGGCCGTTGCCGGCCTCCCGCGTTCCACACAACATTCCGAGGCGGCGGTCGCTCGCTGGCCGTGGCTGTGGCAGCTTCCTACCGCTGTGGAGAGTGACATTCAGCAGTTGGATTGTTTTTTTGGGGAACCCCCCAACTTGTCCTGCCCGATGGGGCCCAAAAAGCCTCCAGTGGCCGAAGGGTAACGCTGGGGGTGGGAAGGGGCGTTGGAAGTTGGTGGCGGAAGACTGAGTGATGTTTTGCTGGGAAATAGGGACCGGTTTTGCCCCAACTGACCACGTTTTCCCTCTTCTGAAGCGTTTGTTGCGCCGTATCCATTCCCGACGTGCCTTCCTCCCCCTCCTCTTCCTCCCCCTTTCAGCCGCATCAATGTCGGGGAGCACTTGCAGGCGGAGCTGCCTGCCCTGCGGGACAGATCCCTCTTGGAAGAGGAGGAGGAAGGAGCCTCCCTGGTTTGGAAGCCCTGGGGTGACGTGGAAAGCAAGCCCGAGCCGCAGGAGAAAGGTTTCTCTTCAGGCTTTTCTTGTGGGAAAGGGGCAAATTCCCCCTTTTCAGAGTTACTTGATAGGGCGTTTGGGTTCTCTCCCGTCTTGTCTTGGCCCCGTAGCGTTGGAGGGAAGGAGATGGCTCGTTTTTGGGAGGAAAGTGGCTAGATAAGAGCCGATGGTGCTCTCGGGAGCATCTTCCATGAGAAAGGGGGGGTTTTGGCGGTCCCAGCTCATCTGCAGCCAGGGAGGAGTTTCTCTCTGGAGATCCCGCTCCAAAAGCTGCTCTTCCTGTGGCAATAGTTGGAATATGGGCCTTTTTTCTGGGACTTTTCTGGTTTCCGGTCTGTTTTCTGCCCTTCCTCCATTTCCCATCCATCTCCTGTGGCATCTTTTCTCCTTCTTTGAGGAAAACCTGACTCGTTGGTGTTTTTTCTTGCCTTTGTAGTTTCAAAGCTGCTGAAGATGGCCTCTTCCAGCGGCAGAGCCGGGGCAGGGCTGAACGCGGAGCTGGCTCTGCATTGCCTGCACGAGGCTCGGGGCAACGTTGCAGTAGGGAGCAGCGCTTCCCCCTGAAGAACCCGCTTTGTGACTGGTTTGAGCTGGGAGTTGCTCTGAGTTGGCTCTTCCAGGGGCCGGAATCTCTTTGCTCAAGGCGCCGGGTGCTGCCCGTGGCAGCGTTAAGGTCTGGTGGGGTGACAGAGCCCGTCCCGGTGCATCCATTGGAGCTTGTTTGGATTCTGGGACAGTTGGGAGAATGGGATTTCTCCTGTGACTGAGGGACTCTGAGAGAAAACCCCAGATCTGCCCTCGCTGAAGCCCCGAGCGGCTCTGATTTGCTCCCTCTTCTTTGATTGAACACCACTGCGTGCCTGCCCCTCTCTACGAGGAGCGAGAATTGCCCCTTTTCCTCCTCTGCCGGAGGAACTGAAGTCCTTTTTTCCCATTAAATCTGGCAGGAAGCTCTGGAAATGCTGTGCTCTGGGCCCCCCCGGAGATCCGAATGCCACCCCTTGGCTGATTACCATTACGCAGGAAAATGGGATGAGAACAGATCCCTTTTATATTGGAATTATTCTTTAAAATGTTGGTTTTCGGTGGGGAAAATAATAGTTTTAATCCATTTGTGGGGCTTTTTGAGGCAGGGAAATGCCTCTTGTAATAATTTGCCTGTGGCTGTTTATCCCAAGGCTCGGACACTTGGACCCCAGTGGAACAGCAGTTATTTAAAGAGGCCTGTTATGTTCACAAGAAGAATTTTCGCCTCATCCAGAAGGAGGTAAAGCCGTTGGACGGGGGCGGAGCTCGTTAGCGGGGACGCTTTTAACCCAGGAAGTCCTATTTTCAATCCCCCGTTGGAATCCTGTCCTTAGGACCCTTCTTCCTGCTAAAAACCCATCGGGACAAGACATCATTTGCCCTCATTTGTAATGACAAGGGAGTATTTAATATCCCTGGATTTCTCCCCTTAGATACAGACTAAGACCGTGGCCCAGTGTATGGAATACTATTATACATGGAAGAAAAAGATCCGATTTGGCAGCACCTGACCTCGCCTGCTGGAGAAAAGGGTCAAGAGAGTCCGGGATGAGGTGGAAAAAGCCAAAGGCGAGGTAAAAAAGCTGCTGGGGGGGTTTGTTTCCTGGACGAATCCATCTGCTCAACCTTCCTTGCCAGGAAAGAGGGATTTGCTTCACGGAAATAGATATTATTTTAATTTTTGGTGGGTGGGGGAAGGGGGTGGCTGTGTGGCTTCAGTGCGTGGGAATTGCACCTTTTCAGCCCCTTTGATAGATTTTGTGGAGGAAAGTGCTTTTCCGCTTGGGACAGTGGAAATAATAGAGTTTTTCTTGCACCCCGTTGTGGCTTTGCACCCTGTTTTCCCATTGGTTTTTTGGCTGTTTAGACTTTACCTGGGCTGATAAACCGCGTGAAATCCATGGCCAAAAAATCTTATTTTTCTGCCTTTTTGAGCCATTTCAAGTTATTTTGTCCCTGGTTTGCAGGCCGTCTGCCAGCAGAAGAAGAGGCCACGTGCGACCCCCAAAGACAAGCCCACGCCGGGGCGTCAGCACCCGCAGCCCCACAGCGCCTGCGTCTCCTCCGGGGATGCCGGGACCTCCCTGTGCTGGGACTTGCCCTGAGGTGAGCGCGGAAGGTCAGCCCTCCCTTTTTCTTCCCCAAATGCCTCCTTTGGGTTCAGAAAAGCACCCTGGGGGGGTGGGGGGTGGGGGGCAGAAGGGAAGGGCAGCTGGAGGATTGCCCTTGCCCAGGTGCCTCTTGGTGGTTTTATTTGACTTTCAACCCCCAACGTTCTGTCTTTTTGGAGTCGGGGAGACCTTCCGCGGAGCCGTGAGGTTCAGAGCGGCCCCTCCTTGTGCAAAAGCCTCAGGTTTCCCCTTTTTGCCCAGGACAAACTCAAGTTCCATTGAGTTTTGTGGCCCGAGGCTTGCACACTCCAGTCCCTCACAGCCAGCAAAATGCCTCCAGTTTTAATTTGACCTCATTTGAAGTGATCGCCCAATTAATTCTCCTAATTTAACCCCCCCCAAAATCCATCCTCTTTAACCACCAGCATCCAGACCGGTGTCGTTTCTATGAAGCTGGGTCTAATGGATTTCTAGAGGAAGGACTTACAAATCCCTTTTTCCTTTGTTCTGCTCCCTTGTCCCTAAGGGCAGTTTCCCACGGGGTCCTATTTCCTAACTCCTTGAAGAGCTGGAAGTTTGCTTTCTTAAAATGTGGCGTCCTAACTGTGCTTCTCGTGGGCTTCCAACTTGTGAAGAGAGTGAACTGCACTAGAGCATGATGACTGCAGCCCATGGACTAGGGGATTGGGGGATGGAAAGGGCCCCCGGGGTTTCGCTTTGCTCCTTTTGCTTCTAGAAAATCCCCAAATGGCTCAATCCCCGCCTTCTGGCCCGGGGCAGCCACAGGGGTGAAGTGGTAGCCGGAGGGTCCATCTCCAGAGCCCTGATTTCCCTGAGAAGGGGGAAATTTTGTGGGGGATGGAGTGGTGTGTGAGGAGGAGGAGGGCAAGGAAGGCTAAAGGAGGGTGTTGGCGGAAAGATTTTTATCCCCAGCGTGGTTTTGTCAGATTTTTTGGGCAGAACCTCCAGGATTTTGGGGTTCTTTTGATGGAGGATGAGGCAAAAATCCACGTTGAGCCGTGGGAATGAGGGCGACCCCTGGGAAAACGGGAGGAGGGAACTGGGGGTGGGGGTGGGTGTCGCTCGGCCCCTTCTCCACAGTGTGTTTTTGGGTGGAGGGTCGTGACAGGGGGAGTTGGGTTGTGACATCATAGTGGGGTTTGTGATGTCACAGAGTGGTTTGTGACGTCATAGAGTGGGGTTGTGACGTCATAGAGGGGTTATGATGTCATAGAGTGGGGTTGTGATGTCATAGAGGTAGGGTTGTGACGTCATAGAGGGGCATTGTGATTTCACAGAGTTGGGTTGTGACGTCATAGTGGGGTTTGTGATGTCACTAAGTGGTTTCTGATGTCACAGAGTGGGGTTGTGACCTCATAGAAGTAGCGTTGTGACGTCATAGAGTGGGGTTGTGACGTCATAGAGGGGTTATTATGTGATAGAGTGGGGTTGTGACGCCATAGTGGGGTTTGTGATTTCATACAGTGTGTTTGTGATGTCACAGAGTCGGGTTGTGATGTCATAGAGTGGGGTTGTAACGTCATAGAGTGCGGTTGTGACGTCACAGAGTTGGGTTGTGACGTCATAGTGGGGTTTGTGATGTCACAGAAACGCGTTGTGATGTCATAGAGGGGGATTGTGATGTCATAGAGGGAGGGTTGTGATGTCATAGAGGTAGGGTTGTGACGTCTTAGAAGGGCGTTGTGATTTCACAGAGTGTGGTTTTGACGTCATAGTGGGGTTTGTGATGTCACAGTTGGGTGGTGACGTCATAGAGTGGGGTTGTGATGTCATAGAGGTAGGGTTGTGACGTCATAGAGGGACATTGTGATTTCAAAGAGTTGGGTTGTGACATCATAGTGGGGTTTGTGATGTCACAGAGTGGTTTGTGATGTCATAGAGTGGGGTTGTGACGTCATAGAGTGGGGTTGTGACGTCATAGAGTGGGGTTGTGATGTCATAGAGTGCAGTTGTGACATCATAGTTGGGTTTGTGATGTCACAGAGTCGGGTTGTGACATCATAGAGTGGGATTGTGATGTCATAGAGGGGTTATGATGTCATAGAGTTGGGTTGTGACGTCATAGTTGGGTTTGTGATGTCATAGAGTGGGGTTGTGATGTCATGGGGGTTATGATGTCACAGGTTGGGGTTGTGACATCATAGAGTGGGGTTGTGACGTCATAGAGGAGATGTGATATCATAGAGCAGGGTTGTGATGCCATAGAGGGGGTTGTGAGGTTAGAGGTTTGGGGTGTGACGTCATAGAGGGGGTTGTGGTGTCATATAGGGAGGGTTGTGATGTCATAGAAGGGCGTTGTGATTTCACAGAGTGTGGTTGTGACGTCATAGTGGGCTTTGTGAAGTCACAGAGTAAGGTTGTGATGTCATAGAGTGGGATTGTGATGTCATAGAGTGAGGTTGTGACGTCATAGAGTGGGGTTGTGGTGTCATAAAGGGGGTTGTGACGTCATAGTGGTGTTTGTGATGTCACAGAGTCCGGTTGTGATGTCACGGAGGGTTGTGATGTCATAGAGGTAGGGTTGTGACGTCATAGAAGGGCGTTGTGATTTCACAGAGTGTGGTTGTGACGTCATAGTGGGGTTTGTGATGTCATAGAGTAGGGTTGGAATGTCATAGAGTCGGGTTGTGATATCATAGAGTAGGGTTGTGGTGTCATAGAGGTAGGGTTGTGACATCATAGACGGGACTGTGACGTCATAGAGTGCAGTTGTGATGTCATAGTGGGGTTTGTGATGTCACAGAGTGGTTTGTGATGTCATAGAGTGGGGTTGTGATGTCACAGAGTTGGGTTGTGACGTCATAGAGTCAGTTGTCACGTCATAGTGGGGTTTGTGACGTCATAGTGGGGCGTTGTCATTTCACAGAGTGCGGTTGTGATGTCATAGTGGGGTTTGTGTTGTCACAGAGTGGTTTGTGATGTCATAGAGTGGGATTGTGATGTCATAGAGGGGGATTATGATGTCATAGAGGTAGGGTTGTGACGTCATAGAGGGGAATTGTGTTGTCACAGAGTGGTTTGTGATGTCACAGAGTCGGGTTGTGACGTCATAGAGTGGGATTGTGATATCATAGAGTGGGGTTGTGATGTCATAGAGGTAGGGTTGTGACATCATAGAAGGGTGTTGTGATTTCACAGAGTTGGGTTGTGATGTCATAATGGGGTTTGTGATGTCACAGAGTGGTTCTTGATGTCATACAGTGGGGTTCTGACGTCATAGAGGTAGCGTTGTGACGTCATAGAGTGGGGTTGTGATGTCACAGAGTTGGGTTGTGATGTCACAGAGTTGGGTTGTGACATCATAGAGTGGGGTTGTGATGTCATAAAAGGGGGTTGTGACTTCATAGAGTGCGGTTGTGATGTCATAGTGGTGTTTGTGATGTCACAGAGTCCGGTTGTGATGTCATAGAGTGGGATTGTGACGTCATAGAAGGGCGTTGTGATTTCACTGAGTGTGATTATGACGTCATAGTGGGGTTTGTGATGTCATAGAGGTAGGGTTCTGATGTCTTAGAGTAGGGTTGTGGTGTCATAGAGGTAGGGTTGTGACATCATAGGCGGGGCTGTGACATCATAGAGTGCGGTTGTGACGTCATAGTGGGGTTTGTGATGTCACAGAGTAGTTTGTGATGTCATAGAGTGGGGTTGTGATGTCATAGACGGGGTTGTGACGTCATCGGGGATTGTGGTGTCATAGATGGGGTTACGACGTCATAGAGGGGGCTGAGACGTCATAGAGTGCGGTTTTGACGTCATAGTGGAGTTTCTGATGTCACAGAGTGGGGTTGTGACATCATAGAGTGGGTTTGTGACGTCATAGAGGGGTTATGATATCATAGAGTGCGGTTGTGACGTCATAGTGGGGTTTGTGATATCACAGAGTGGTTTGTGATGTCATAGAGTGGGGTTGTGATGTCACAGAGTTGGGTTGTGATGTCATAGAGTAGGGTTGTGATGTCATAGAGTGGGGTTGTGGTGTCATAGACGTAGGGAAAAAGCACCCTGGGGGGTGGGGGGGGCGGGGGCAGAAGGGAAGGGCAGCTGGAGGATTGCCCTTGCCCAGGTGCCTCTTGGTGGTTTTATTTGACTTTCAACCCCCAACATTCTGTCTTTCTGGAATCGGGGAGACCTTCCCTGGAGCCGTGAGGTTCAGAGCGGCCCCTCCTTGTGCAAAAGCCTCAGGTTTGCCCTTTTTGCCCAGGACAAACTCAAGTTCCATTGAGTTTTGTGGCCCGAGGCTTGCCCACTCCAGTCCCTCACAGCCAGCAAAATGCCTCCAGTTTTAATTTGACCTCATTTGAAGTGATCGCCCAATTAATTCTCCTAATTTAACCCCCCCCAAAATCCATCCTCTTTAACCACCAGCATCCAGACCGGTGTCGTTTCTATGAAGCTGGGTCTAATGGATTTCTAGAGGAAGGACTTACAAATCCCTTTTTCCTTTGTTCTGCTCCCTTGTCCCTAAGGGCAGTTTCCCAGGGGGTCCTATTTCCTAACTCCTTGAAGAGCTGGAAGTTTGCTTTCTTAAAATGTGGCGTCCTAACTGTGCTTCTCGTGGGCTTCCAACTTGTGAAGAGAGTGAACTGCACTAGAGCATGATGACTGCAGCCCATGGACTAGGGGACTGGGGGATGGAAAGGGCCCCCGGGGTTTCGCTTTGCTCCTTTTGCTTCTAGAAAAGCCCCAAATGGCTCAATGCCCGCCTTCTGGCCCGGGGCAGCCGCAGGGGTGAAGTGGTAGCCGGAGGGTCCATCTCCAGAGCCCTGATTTCCCTGAGAAGGGGGAAATTTTGTGGGGGATGGAGTGGTGTGTGAGGAGGAGGAGGAGGGCAAGGAAGGCTAAAGGAGGGTCTTGGCGGAAAGATTTTTATCCCCAGCGTGGTTTTGTCAGATTTTTTGGGCAGAACCTCCAGGATTTTGGGGTTCTTTTGATGGAGGATGAGGCAAAAATCCACGTTGAGCCGTGGGAATGAGGGCGACCCCTGGGAAAACGGGAGGAGGGAACTGGGGGTAGGGGTGGGTGTCGCTCGGCCCCTTCTCCACAGCGTGTTTTTGGGTGGAGGGTCCCCCATATGGGCCAGAAACCCCCCCAAATGCCCAGTGCTGTCCCAGTAAAGCACTGGTTTTGCTGACGTCACAGGCCGTTGCCGGCCTCCCGCGTTCCACACAACATTCCGAGGCGGCGGTCGCTCGCTGGCCGTGGCTGTGGCAGCTTCCTACCGCTGTGGAGAGTGACATTCAGCAGTTGGATTGTTTTTTTGGGGAACCCCCCAACTTGTCCTGCCCGATGGGGCCCAAAAAGCCTCCAGTGGCCGAAGGGTAACGCTGGGGGTGGGAAGGGGCGTTGGAAGTTGGTGGCGGAAGACTGAGTGATGTTTTGCTGGGAAATAGGGACCGGTTTTGCCCCAACTGACCACGTTTTCCCTCTTCTGAAGCGTTTGTTGCGCCGTATCCATTCCCGACGTGCCTTCCTCCCCCTCCTCTTCCTCCCCCTTTCAGCCGCATCAATGTCGGGGAGCACTTGCAGGCGGAGCTGCCTGCCCTGCGGGACAGATCCCTCTTGGAAGAGGAGGAGGAAGGAGCCTCCCTGGTTTGGAAGCCCTGGGGTGACGTGGAAAGCAAGCCCGAGCCGCAGGAGAAAGGTTTCTCTTCAGGCTTTTCTTGTGGGAAAGGGGCAAATTCCCCCTTTTCAGAGTTACTTGATAGGGCGTTTGGGTTCTCTCCCGTCTTGTCTTGGCCCCGTAGCGTTGGAGGGAAGGAGATGGCTCGTTTTTGGGAGGAAAGTGGCTAGATAAGAGCCGATGGTGCTCTCGGGAGCATCTTCCATGAGAAAGGGGGGGTTTTGGCGGTCCCAGCTCATCTGCAGCCAGGGAGGAGTTTCTCTCTGGAGATCCCGCTCCAAAAGCTGCTCTTCCTGTGGCAATAGTTGGAATATGGGCCTTTTTTCTGGGACTTTTCTGGTTTCCGGTCTGTTTTCTGCCCTTCCTCCATTTCCCATCCATCTCCTGTGGCATCTTTTCTCCTTCTTTGAGGAAAACCTGACTCGTTGGTGTTTTTTCTTGCCTTTGTAGTTTCAAAGCTGCTGAAGATGGCCTCTTCCAGCGGCAGAGCCGGGGCAGGGCTGAACGCGGAGCTGGCTCTGCATTGCCTGCACGAGGCTCGGGGCAACGTTGCAGTAGGGAGCAGCGCTTCCCCCTGAAGAACCCGCTTTGTGACTGGTTTGAGCTGGGAGTTGCTCTGAGTTGGCTCTTCCAGGGGCCGGAATCTCTTTGCTCAAGGCGCCGGGTGCTGCCCGTGGCAGCGTTAAGGTCTGGTGGGGTGACAGAGCCCGTCCCGGTGCATCCATTGGAGCTTGTTTGGATTCTGGGACAGTTGGGAGAATGGGATTTCTCCTGTGACTGAGGGACTCTGAGAGAAAACCCCAGATCTGCCCTCGCTGAAGCCCCGAGCGGCTCTGATTTGCTCCCTCTTCTTTGATTGAACACCACTGCGTGCCTGCCCCTCTCTACGAGGAGCGAGAATTGCCCCTTTTCCTCCTCTGCCGGAGGAACTGAAGTCCTTTTTTCCCATTAAATCTGGCAGGAAGCTCTGGAAATGCTGTGCTCTGGGCCTCCCCGGAGATCCGAATGCCACCCCTTGGCTGATTACCATTACGCAGGAAAATGGGATGAGAACAGATCCCTTTTATATTGGAATTATTCTTTAAAATGTTGGTTTTCGGTGGGGAAAATAATAGTTTTAATCCATTTGTGGGGCTTTTTGAGGCAGGGAAATGCCTCTTGTAATAATTTGCCTGTGGCTGTTTATCCCAAGGCTCGGACACTTGGACCCCAGTGGAACAGCAGTTATTTAAAGAGGCCTGTTATGTTCACAAGAAGAATTTTCGCCTCATCCAGAAGGAGGTAAAGCCGTTGGACGGGGGCGGAGCTCGTTAGCGGGGACGCTTTTAACCCAGGAAGTCCTATTTTCAATCCCCCGTTGGAATCCTGTCCTTAGGACCCTTCTTCCTGCTAAAAACCCATCGGGACAAGACATCATTTGCCCTCATTTGTAATGACAAGGGAGTATTTAATATCCCTGGATTTCTCCCCTTAGATACAGACTAAGACCGTGGCCCAGTGTATGGAATACTATTATACATGGAAGAAAAAGATCCGATTTGGCAGCACCTGACCTCGCCTGCTGGAGAAAAGGGTCAAGAGAGTCCGGGATGAGGTGGAAAAAGCCAAAGGCGAGGTAAAAAAGCTGCTGGGGGGGTTTGTTTCCTGGACGAATCCATCTGCTCAACCTTCCTTGCCAGGAAAGAGGGATTTGCTTCACGGAAATAGATATTATTTTAATTTTTGGTGGGCGGGGGAAGGGGGTGGCTGTGTGGCTTCAGTGCGTGGGAATTGCACCTTTTCAGCCCCTTTGATAGATTTTGTGGAGGAAAGTGCTTTTCCGCTTGGGACAGTGGAAATAATAGAGTTTTTCTTGCACCCCGTTGTGGCTTTGCACCCTGTTTTCCCATTGGTTTTTTGGCTGTTTAGACTTTACCTGGGCTGATAAACCGCGTGAAATCCATGGCCAAAAAATCTTATTTTTCTGCCTTTTTGAGCCATTTCAAGTTATTTTGTCCCTGGTTTGCAGGCCGTCTGCCAGCAGAAGAAGAGGCCACGTGCGACCCCCAAAGACAAGCCCACGCCGGGGCGTCAGCACCCGCAGCCCCACAGCGACTGCGTCTCCTCCGGGGATGCCGGGACCTCCCTGTGCTGGGACTTGCCCTGAGGTGAGCGCGGAAGGTCAGCCCTCCCTTTTTCTTCCCCAAATGCCTCCTTTGGGTTCAGAAAAGCACCCTGGGGGGGTGGGGGGTGGGGGGCAGAAGGGAAGGGCAGCTGGAGGATTGCCCTTGCCCAGGTGCCTCTTGGTGGTTTTATTTGACTTTCAACCCCCAACGTTCTGTCTTTTTGGAGTCGGGGAGACCTTCCCCGGAGCCGTGAGGTTCAGAGCGGCCCCTCCTTGTGCAAAAGCCTCAGGTTTGCCCTTTTTGCCCAGGACAAACTCAAGTTCCATTGAGTTTTGTGGCCCGAGGCTTGCACACTCCAGTCCCTCACAGCCAGCAAAATGCCTCCAGTTTTAATTTGACCTCATTTGAAGTGATCGCCCAATTAATTCTCCTAATTTAACCCCCCCCAAAATCCATCCTCTTTAACCACCAGCATCCAGACCGGTGTCGTTTCTATGAAGCTGGGTCTAATGGATTTCTAGAGGAAGGACTTAAAAATCCCTTTTTCCTTTGTTCTGCTCCCTTGTCCCTAAGGGCAGTTTCCCACGGGGTCCTATTTCCTAACTCCTTGAAGAGCTGGAAGTTTGCTTTCTTAAAATGTGGCGTCCTAACTGTGCTTCTCGTGGGCTTCCAACTTGTGAAGAGAGTGAACTGCACTAGAGCATGATGACTGCAGCCCATGGACTAGGGGATTGGGGGATGGAAAGGGCTCCCGGGGTTTCGCTTTGCTCCTTTTGCTTCTAGAAAATCCCCAAATGGCTCAATCCCCGCCTTCTGGCCCGGGGCAGCCACAGGGGTGAAGTGGTAGCCGGAGGGTCCATCTCCAGAGCCCTGATTTCCCTGAGAAGGGGGAAATTTTGTGGGGGATGGAGTGGTGTGTGAGGAGGAGGAGGGCAAGGAAGGCTAAAGGAGGGTCTTGGCGGAAAGATTTTTATCCCCAGCGTGGTTTTGTCAGATTTTTTGGGCAGAACCTCCAGGATTTTGGGGTTCTTTTGATGGAGGATGAGGCAAAAATCCACGTTGAGCCGTGGGAATGAGGGCGACCCCTGGGAAAACGGGAGGAGGGAACTGGGGGTGGGGGTGGGTGTCGCTCGGCCCCTTCTCCACAGTGTGTTTTTGGGTGGAGGGTCGTGACAGGGGGAGTTGGGTTGTGACATCATAGTGGGGTTTGTGATGTCACAGAGTGGTTTGTGACGTCATAGAGTGGGGTTGTGACGTCATAGAGGGGTTATGATGTCATAGAGTGGGGTTGTGATGTCATAGAGGTAGGGTTGTGACGTCATAGAGGGGCATTGTGATTTCACAGAGTTGGGTTGTGACGTCATAGTGGGGTTTGTGATGTCACTAAGTGGTTTCTGATGTCACAGAGTGGGGTTGTGACCTCATAGAAGTAGCGTTGTGACGTCATAGAGTGGGGTTGTGACGTCATAGAGGGGTTATTATGTGATAGAGTGGGGTTGTGACGCCATAGTGGGGTTTGTGATTTCATACAGTGTGTTTGTGATGTCACAGAGTCGGGTTGTGATGTCATAGAGTGGGGTTGTAACGTCATAGAGTGCGGTTGTGACGTCACAGAGTTGGGTTGTGACGTCATAGTGGGGTTTGTGATGTCACAGAAACGCGTTGTGATGTCATAGAGGGGGATTGTGATGTCATAGAGGGAGGGTTGTGATGTCATAGAGGTAGGGTTGTGACGTCTTAGAAGGGCGTTGTGATTTCACAGAGTGTGGTTTTGACGTCATAGTGGGGTTTGTGATGTCACAGTTGGGTGGTGACGTCATAGAGTGGGGTTGTGATGTCATAGAGGTAGGGTTGTGACGTCATAGAGGGACATTGTGATTTCAAAGAGTTGGGTTGTGACATCATAGTGGGGTTTGTGATGTCACAGAGTGGTTTGTGATGTCATAGAGTGGGGTTGTGACGTCATAGAGTGGGGTTGTGACGTCATAGAGTGGGGTTGTGATGTCATAGAGTGCAGTTGTGACATCATAGTTGGGTTTGTGATGTCACAGAGTCGGGTTGTGACATCATAGAGTGGGATTGTGATGTCATAGAGGGGTTATGATGTCATAGAGTTGGGTTGTGACGTCATAGTTGGGTTTGTGATGTCATAGAGTGGGGTTGTGATGTCATGGGGGTTATGATGTCATAGAGGTAGGGTTGTGACGTCATAGGGTGGGGTTTGTGATGTCACAGAGTGGTTTCTGATGTCATAGAGTGGGGTTGTGATGTCATAGACGAGGTTATCATGTCATACAGTGGGGTTGTGACGTCATAGAGGGGGTTGTGACGTCATAGAGTGCGGTTCTGACGTCATAGTGGGGTTTGTGATGTCACAGAGTCGGGTTGTGACATCATAGAGTGGGATTGTGATGTCATAGAGGGGTTACGATGTCATAGAGTGGGGTTGTGACGTCATAGTGGGGTTTGTGATGTCATAGAATGGGGTTGTGATGTCATAGGGGGCTATGATGTCATAGAGGTAGGGTTGTGACATCATAGGGTAGGGTTGTGACATCATGAGAGTTGTGACCTCATCTAGGATTGTGATGTCATAGATGGGGTTATATCATAGAGGGGGTTGTGACATCATAGAGTGCGGTTGTGATGTCATAGTGGGGTTTGTGATGTCACAGAGTCGGGTTGTGACGTCATAGAGTGGGATTCTGATGTCATAGAGTGGGGTTACAAAGTCATAGAGGGCGTTGCGATTTCACAGAGTTGGGTTGTGACGTCATAGAGGGGTTTGTGACGTCATCGGGGATTGTGATGTCATAGAGTGTGGTTATGATGTCATAGAGAAGGTTGTGACGTTATAGAGTGCGGTTGTGGCGTCACAGTGGGGTTTCTGATGTCACAGAGTCGGGTTGTAATGTCATAGAGTGGGGTTGTGATGTCATAGAGGTAGGGTTGTGACTTCATAGAGGGGCGTTGTGATTTCACAGAGTTGGCTTGTGACGTCAGAGTGGGGTTTGTGATGTCATAGAGTGGGGTTGTGACTTCATAGAGGGGGTTGTGACGTCATAGAGTGCGTTTGTGATGTCATAGTGGGGTTTGTGATGTCACAGAGTGGTTTGTGATTTCATAGAGGTAGTGTTGTGATGTCATAGAGTGTGGTTGTGATGTCACAGAGTCGCGTTGTGATTTCACAGATTTGGGTTGTGATGTCACAGAGTCGGGTTGTGACGTCATAGAGTGGGATTGTGACGTCATAGAGGGGGTTGTGACATCATCGGAGATTGTGATGTCATAGAGGTAGGGTTGTGACATCATCGAGGATTGTGTTGTCATAGAATTTTTGGGCAGAACATCCAGGATTTTGGGGTTCTTTTGATGGAGGATGAGGCAAAAATCCACGTTGAGCCGTGGGAATGAGGGCGACCCCTGGGAAAACGGGAGGAGGGAACTGGGGGTGGGGGTGGGTGTCGCTCGGCCCCTTCTCCACAGCGTGTTTTTGGGTGGAGGGTCCCCCATATGGGCCAGAAACCCCCCCAAAGGCCCAGTGCTGTCCCAGTAAAGCACTGGTTTTGCTGACGTCACAGGCCGTTGCCGGCCTCCCGCGTTCCACACAACATTCCGAGGCGGCGGTCGCTCGCTGGCCGTGGCTGTGGCAGCTTCCTACCGCTGTGGAGAGTGACATTCAGCAGTTGGATTGTTTTTTTGGGGAAACCCTCAAATTGTCCTTCCCGATGGGGCCCAAAAAGCCTCCAGTGGCCGAAGGGTAACGCTGGGGGTGGGAAGGGGCGGTGGAAGTTGGTGGCGGAAGACTGAGTGATGTTTTGCTGGGAAATGGGGACCGGTTTTGCCCCACCTCACCACGTTTTCCCTCTTTTTTAGCGTTTGTTGCGCCGTATCCATTCCCGACGTGCCTTCCTCCCCCTCCTCTTCCTCCCCCTTTCAGCCGCATCAATGTCGGGGAGCAGTTGCAGGCGGAGCTGCCTGCCCTACGGGACAGATCCCTCTTGGAAGAGGAGGAGGAAGGAGCCTCCCTGGTTTGGAAGCCCTGGGGTGACGTGGAAAGCAAGCCCGAGCCGCAGGAGAAAGGTTTCTCTTCAGGCTTTTCTTGTGGGAAAGGGGCAAATTCCACCTTTTCAGAGTTACTTGATAGGGCGTTTGGGTTCTCTCCCGTCTTGTCTTGGCCGCGTAGCGTTGGAGGGAAGGAGATGGCTCGTTTTTGGGAGGAAAGTGGCTAGATAAGAGCCGCTGGTGCTCTCGGGAGCATCTTCCATGAGAAAGGGGGGGTTTTGGCGGTCCCAGCTCATCTGCAGCCAGGGAGGAGTTTCTCTCTGGAGATCCCGCTCCCAAAGCTCTTGAAAGAGCCTTTTTTTTGTCCATCAGAAGACTTTTGGCCTCATCCAGAAGGAGGTAAAGCCGTTGGAGCGGGGCGGAGCTGGTTAGCGGGGAGGCTTTTAACCCAGAAAGCCCTATTTTCAATCCCCCGTTGGAATCCTGTCCTTAGGAGCCTTCTTCCTGCTCAAAACCCAGCGGGAGAAGACATCATTGCCCTCCTTTGTAATGACAAGGGAGTCTTTAATATCCCTGGATTTCTCCCCCTAGATCCAGAGGCAAACCGTGGCCCAGTGTGTTGACTCTTGTTCCTTCTGGAGGAAGACAGTGCGATTTGGGTGCACCTGACCTCGCCTGCTGGAGAAAAGGGTCAAGAGAGTCCGGGATGAGGTGGAAAAAGCCAAAGGCGAGGTAAAAAAGCTGCTGGGGGGGTTTGTTTCCTCGACGAATCCATCTGCTCAAACGTTCCTTGCCAGGAAAGAGGGATTTGCTTCACGGAAAGAGATATTATTTTAATTTTTGGTGGGTGGGGGAACGGGGTGGCTGTGTGGCTTCAGTGCGTGGGAATTGCACCTTTTCAGCCCCTTTGATAGATTTTGTGGAGGAAAGTGCTTTTCCGCTTGGGACAGTGGAAATAATACAGTTTTTCTTGCACCCCGTTGTGGCTTTGCACCCCGTTTTCCCATTGGTTTTTTGGCTGTTTAGACTTTACCTGGGCTGATAAACCGGGTGAAATCCACGGCCAAAAAATCTTATTTTTCTGCCTTTTTGAGCCATTTCAAGTTATTTTGTCCCTGGTTTGCAGGCCGTCTGCCACCAGAAGAAGAGGCCACGTGCGACCCCCAAAGACAAGCCCCCGCCGGGGCGTCACCACCCGCAGCCCCACAGCGCCTGCGGCTCCTCCGGGGATGCCGGGACCTCCCTGTGCTGGGACTTGCCCTGAGGTGAGTGCGGAAGGTCAGCCCTCCCTTTTTCTTCCCCAAATGCCTCCTTTGGGTTCAGAAAAGCACCCTAGGGGGGTTTCGGGGGGGTGGCGGGGGCAGAAGGGAAGGGCAGCTGGAGGATTGCCCTTGCCCAGGTGCCTCTTGGTGGTTTTATTTGACTTTCAACCCCCAACGTTCTGTCTTTTTGGAGTCGGGGAGACCTTCCCCGGAGCCATGAGGTTCAGAGCGGCCCCTCCTTGTGCAAAAGCCTCAGGTTTGCCCTTTTTGCCCAGGACAAACTCAAGTTCCATTGAGTTTTGTGGCCCGAGGCTTGCCCACTCCAGTCCCTCACAGCCAGCAAAATGCCTCCAGTTTTAATTTGACCTCATTTGAAGTGATCGCCCAATTAATTCTCCTAATTTAACCCCCCCAAAATCCATCCTCTTTAACCACCAGCATCCAGACCGGTGTCGTTTCTATGAAGCTGGGTCTAATGGATTTCTAGAGGAAGGACTTACAAATCCCTTTTTCCTTTGTTCTGCTCCCTTGTCCCTAAGGGCAGTTTCCCAGGGGGTCCTATTTCCTAACTCCTTGAAGAGCTGGAAGTTTGCTTTCTTAAAATGTGGCGTCCTAACTGTGCTTCTCGTGGGCTTCCAACTTGTGAAGAGAGTGAACTGCACTAGAGCATGATGACTGCAGCCCATGGACTAGGGGATTGGGGGATGGAAAGGGCCCCCGGGATTTCGCTTTGCTCCTTTTGCTTCTAGAAAAGGCCCAAATGGCTCAATGCCCGCCTTCTGGCCCGGGGCAGCCGCAGGGGTGAAGTGGTAGCCGGAGGGTCCCTCTGCAGAGCCCTGATTTCCCTGAGAAGGGGGAAATGTTGTGGGGGATGGAGTGGTGTGTGAGGAGGAGGAGGAGGGCAAGGAAGGCTAAAGGAGGGTGTTGGCGGAAAGATTTTTATCCCCAGCGTGGTTTTGTCAGATTTTGTGGGCAGAACATCCAGGTTTTTGGGCTTCTTTTGATGGAGGATGAGGCAAAAATCCACGTTGAGCCGTGGGAATGAGGGCGACCCCTGGGAAAACGGGAGGAGGGAACTGGGGGTGGGGGTGGGTGTCGCTCGGCCCCTTCTCCACAGCGTGTTTTTGGGTGGAGGGTCCCCCATATGGGCCAGAAACACCCCCAAACGCCCAGTGCTGTCCCAGTAAAGCACTGGTTTTGCTGACGTCACAGGCCGTTGCCGGCCTCCCGCGTTCCACACAACATTCCGAGGCGGCGGTCGCTCGCTGGCCGTGGCTGTGGCAGCTTCCTACTGCTGTGGAGAGTGACATTCAGCAGTTGGATTGTTTTTTTGGGGAAACCCCCAAATTGTCCTGCCCGATGGGGCCCAAAAAGCCTCCAGTGGCCGAAGGGTAACGCTGGGGGTGGGAAGGGGCGGTGGAAGTTGGTGGCAGAAGACTGAGTGATGTTTTGCTGGGAAATAGGGACCGGTTTTGCCCCACCTCACCACGTTTTCCCTCTTTTTTAGCGTTTGTTGCGCCGTATCCATTCCCGACGTGCCTTTCTCCCCCTCCTCTTCCTCCCCCTCCTCTTCCTCCCCCTCCTCTTCCTCCCCCTCCTCTTCCTCCCCCTCCTCTTCCTCCCCCTTTCAGCCGCATCAGTGTCGGGGAGCAGTTGCAGGCGGAGCTGCCTGCCCTGCGGGACAGATCCCTCTTGGAAGAGGAGGAGGAAGGAGCCTCCCTGGTTTGGAAGCCCTGGGGTGACATGGAAAGCAAGCCCGAGCCGCAGGAGAAAGGTTTCTCTTCAGGCTTTTCTTGTGGGAAAGGGGCAAATTCCACCTTTTCAGAGTTACTTGATAGGGCGTTTGGGTTCTCTCCCGTCTTGTCTTGGCCGCATAGCGTTGGAGGGAAGGAGATGGCTCGTTTTTGGGAGGAAAGTGGCTAGATAAGAGCCGCTGGTGCTCTCGGGAGCATCTTCCATGAGAAAGGGGGGGTTTTGGCGGTCCCAGCTCATCTGCAGCCAGGGAGGAGTTTCTCTCTGGAGATCCCGCTCCCAAAGCTCTTGAAAGAGCCTTTTTTTTGTCCATCAGAAGACTTTTGGCCTCATCCAGAAGGAGGTAAAGCCGTTGGAGCGGGGCGGAGCTGGTTAGCGGGGAGGCTTTTAACCCAGAAAGCCCTATTTTCAATCCCCCGTTGGAATCCTGTCCTTAGGACCCTTCTTCCTGCTCAAAACCCAGCGGGAGAAGACATCATTGCCCTCCTTTGTAATGACAAGGGAGTCTTTAATATCCCTGGATTTCTGCCCATAGATCCAGAGGCAAACCGTGGCCCAGTGTGTTGACTCTTGTTACTTCTGGAGGAAGACAGTGCGATTTGGGTGCACCTGACCTCGCCTGCTGGAGAAAAGGGTCAAGAGAGTCCGGGATGAGGTGGAAAAAGCCAAAGGCGAGGTAAAAAAGCTGCTGGGGGGGTTTGTTTCCTGGACGAATCCATCTGCTCAAACGTTCCTTGCCAGGAAAGAGGGATTTGCTTCACGGAAAGAGATATTATTTTAATTTTTGTTGGGCGGGGGAACGGGGTGGCTGTGTGGCTTCAGTGCGTGGGAATTGCACCTTTTCAGCCCCTTTGATAGATTTTGTGGAGGAAAGTGCTTTTCCGCTTGGGACAGTGGAAATAATAGAGTTTTTCTTGCACCCCGTTGTGGCTTTGCACCCTGTTTTCCCATTGGTTTTTTGGCTGTTTAGACTTTACCTGGGCTGATAAACTGCGTGAAATCCACGGCCAAAAAATCTTATTTTTCTGCCTTTTTGAGAGATTTCAAGTTAGTTTGTCCCTGGTTTGCAGGCCGTCTGCCAGCAGAAGAAGAGGCCACGTGCGACCCCCAAAGACAAGCCCACGCCGGGGCGTCAGCACCCGCAGCCCCACAGCGCCTGCGTCTCCTCCGGGGATGCCGGGACCTCCCTGTGCTGGGACTTGCCCTGAGGTAAGTGCGGAAGGTCAGCCCTCCCTTTTTCTTCCCCAAATGCCTCCTTTGGGTTCAGAAAAGCACCCTAGGGGGGTTTCGGGCGGGTGGCGGGGGCAGAAGGGAAGGGCAGCTGGAGGATTGCCCTTGCCCAGGTGCCTCTTGGTGGTTTTATTTGACTTTCAACGCCCAACGTTCTGTCTTTTTGGAGTCGGGGAGACCTTCCCCGGAGCCGTGAGGTTCAGAGCGGCCCCTCCTTGTGCAAAAGCCTCAGGTTTCCCCTTTTTGCCCAGGACAAACTCAAGTTCCATTGAGTTTTGTGGCCCGAGGCTTGCCCACTCCAGTCCCTCACAGCCAGCAAAATGCCTCCAGTTTTAATTTGACCTCATTTGAAGTGATCGCCCAATTAATTCTCCTAATTTAACCCCCCCAAAATCCATCCTCTTTAACCACCAGCATCCAGACCGGTGTCGTTTCTATGAAGCTGGGTCTAATGGATTTCTAGAGGAAGGACTTACAAATCCCTTTTTCCTTTGTTCTGCTCCCTTGTCCCTAAGGGCAGTTTCCCACGGGGTCCTATTTCCTAACTCCTTGAAGAGCTGGAAGTTTGCTTTCTTAAAATGTGGCGTCCTAACTGTGCTTCTCGTGGGCTTCCAACTTGTGAAGAGAGTGAACTGCACTAGAGCATGATGACTGCAGCCCATGGACTAGGGGATTGGGGGATGGAAAGGGCCCCCGGGGCTTCGCTTTGCTCCTTTTGCTTCTAGAAAAGGCCCAAATGGCTCAATGCCCGCCTTCTGGCCCGGGGCAGCCGCAGGGGTGAAGTGGTAGCCGGAGGGTCCCTCTCCAGAGCCCTGATTTCCCTGAGAAGGGGGAAATGTTGTGGGGGATGGAGTGGTGTGTGAGGAGGAGGAGGAGGGCAAGGAAGGCTAAAGGAGGGTGTTGGCGGAAAGATTTTTATCCCCAGCGTGGTTTTGTCAGATTTTTTGGGCAGAACCTCCAGGTTTTTGGGCTTCTTTTGATGGAGGATGAGGCAAAAATCCACGTTGAGCCGTGGGAATGAGGGCGACCCCTGGGAAAACGGGAGGAGGGAACTGGGGGTGGGGGTGGGTGTCGCTCGGCCCCTTCTCCACAGCGTGTTTTTGGGTGGAGGGTCCCCCATATGGGCCAGAAACACCCCCAAACGCCCAGTGCTGTCCCAGTAAAGCACTGGTTTTGCTGACGTCACAGGCCGTTGCCGGCCTCCCGCGTTCCACACAACATTCCGAGGCGGCGGTCGCTCGCTGGCCGTGGCTGTGGCAGCTTCCTACCGCTGTGGAGAGTGACATTCAGCAGTTGGATTGTTTTTTTGGGGAACCCCCCAAATTGTCCTGCCCGATGGGGCCCAAAAAGCCTCCAGTGGCCGAAGGGTAACGCTGGGGGTGGGAAGGGGCGGTGGAAGTTGGTGGCAGAAGACTGAGTGATGTTTTGCTGGGAAATAGGGACCGGTTTTGCCCCACCTCACCACGTTTTCCCTCTTTTTTAGCGTTTGTTGCGCCGTATCCATTCCCGACGTGCCTTCCTCCCCCTCCTCTTCCTCCCCCTTTCAGCCGCGTCAATGTCGGGGAGCAGTTGCAGGCGGAGCTGCCTGCCCTGCGGGACAGATCCCTCTTGGAAGAGGAGGAGGAAGGAGCCTCCCTGGTTTGGAAGCCCTGGGGTGACGTGGAAAGCAAGCCCGAGCCGCAGGAGAAAGGTTTCTCTTCAGGCTTTTCTTGTGGGAAAGGGGCAAATTCCACCTTTTCAGAGTTACTTGATAGGGCGTTTGGGTTCTCTCCCGTCTTGTCTTGGCCGCGTAGCGTTGGAGGGAAGGAGATGGCTCGTTTTTGGGAGGAAAGTGGCTAGATAAGAGCCGCTGGTGCTCTCGGGAGCATCTTCCATGAGAAAGGGGGGGTTTTGGCGGTCCCAGCTCATCTGCAGCCAGGGAGGAGTTTCTCTCTGGAGATCCCGCTCCAAAAGCTGCTCTTCCTGTGGCAATAGTTGGAATATGGGCCTTTTTTCTGGGACTTTTCTGGTTTCCGGTCTGTTTTCTGCCCTTCCTCCATTTCCCATCCATCTCCTGTGGCATCTTTTCTCCTTCTTTGAGGAAAACCTGACTCGTTGGTGTTTTTTCTTGCCTTTGTAGTTTCAAAGCTGCTGAAGATGGCCTCTTCCAGCGGCAGAGCCGGGGCAGGGCTGAACGCGGAGCTGGCTCTGCATTGCCTGCACGAGGCTCGGGGCAACGTTGCAGTAGGGAGCAGCGCTTCCCCCTGAAGAACCCGCTTTGTGACTGGTTTGAGCTGGGAGTTGCTCTGAGTTGGCTCTTCCAGGGGCCGGAATCTCTTTGCTCAAGGCGCCGGGTGCTGCCCGTGGCAGCGTTAAGGTCTGGTGGGGTGACAGAGCCCGTCCCGGTGCATCCATTGGAGCTTGTTTGGATTCTGGGACAGTTGGGAGAATGGGATTTCTCCTGTGACTGAGGGACTCTGAGAGAAAACCCCAGATCTGCCCTCGCTGAAGCCCCGAGCGGCTCTGATTTGCTCCCTCTTCTTTGATTGAACACCACTGCGTGCCTGCCCCTCTCTACGAGGAGCGAGAATTGCCCCTTTTCCTCCTCTGCCGGAGGAACTGAAGTCCTTTTTTCCCATTAAATCTGGCAGGAAGCTCTGGAAATGCTGTGCTCTGGGCCCCCCCGGAGATCCGAATGCCACCCCTTGGCTGATTACCATTACGCAGGAAAATGGGATGAGAACAGATCCCTTTTATATTGGAATTATTCTTTAAAATGTTGGTTTTCGGTGGGGAAAATAATAGTTTTAATCCATTTGTGGGGCTTTTTGAGGCAGGGAAATGCCTCTTGTAATAATTTGCCTGTGGCTGTTTATCCCAAGGCTCGGACACTTGGACCCCAGTGGAACAGCAGTTATTTAAAGAGGCCTGTTATGTTCACAAGAAGAATTTTCGCCTCATCCAGAAGGAGGTAAAGCCGTTGGACGGGGGCGGAGCTCGTTAGCGGGGACGCTTTTAACCCAGGAAGTCCTATTTTCAATCCCCCGTTGGAATCCTGTCCTTAGGACCCTTCTTCCTGCTAAAAACCCATCGGGACAAGACATCATTTGCCCTCATTTGTAATGACAAGGGAGTATTTAATATCCCTGGATTTCTCCCCTTAGATACAGACTAAGACCGTGGCCCAGTGTATGGAATACTATTATACATGGAAGAAAAAGATCCGATTTGGCAGCACCTGACCTCGCCTGCTGGAGAAAAGGGTCAAGAGAGTCCGGGATGAGGTGGAAAAAGCCAAAGGCGAGGTAAAAAAGCTGCTGGGGGGGTTTGTTTCCTGGACGAATCCATCTGCTCAACCTTCCTTGCCAGGAAAGAGGGATTTGCTTCACGGAAAGAGATATTATTTGAATTTTTGGTGGGCGGGGGAAGGGGGTGGCTGTGTGGCTTCAGTGCGTGGGAATTGCACCTTTTCAGCCCCTTTGATAGATTTTGTGGAGGAAAGTGCTTTTCCGCTTGGGACAGTGGAAATAATAGAGTTTTTCTTGCACCCCGTTGTGGCTTTGCACCCTGTTTTCCCATTGGTTTTTTGGCTGTTTAGACTTTACTTGGGCTGATAAACCGCGTGAAATCCATGGCCAAAAAATCTTATTTTTCTGCCTTTTTGAGCCATTTCAAGTTATTTTGTCCCTGGTTTGCAGGCCGTCTGCCAGCAGAAGAAGAGGCCACGTGCGACCCCCAAAGACAAGCCCACGCCGGGGCGTCAGCACCCGCAGCCCCACAGCGCCTGCGTCTCCTCCGGGGATGCCGGGACCTCCCTGTGCTGGGACTTGCCCTGAGGTGAGCGCGGAAGGTCAGCCCTCCCTTTTTCTTCCCCAAATGCCTCCTTTGGGTTCAGAAAAGCACCCTGGGGGGGTGGGGGGTGGGGGGCAGAAGGGAAGGGCAGCTGGAGGATTGCCCTTGCCCAGGTGCCTCTTGGTGGTTTTATTTGACTTTCAACCCCCAACGTTCTGTCTTTTTGGAGTCGGGGAGACCTTCCGCGGAGCCGTGAGGTTCAGAGCGGCCCCTCCTTGTGCAAAAGCCTCAGGTTTCCCCTTTTTGCCCAGGACAAACTCAAGTTCCATTGAGTTTTGTGGCCCGAGGCTTGCACACTCCAGTCCCTCACAGCCAGCAAAATGCCTCCAGTTTTAATTTGACCTCATTTGAAGTGATCGCCCAATTAATTCTCCTAATTTAACCCCCCCCAAAATCCATCCTCTTTAACCACCAGCATCCAGACCGGTGTCGTTTCTATGAAGCTGGGTCTAATGGATTTCTAGAGGAAGGACTTACAAATCCCTTTTTCCTTTGTTCTGCTCCCTTGTCCCTAAGGGCAGTTTCCCACGGGGTCCTATTTCCTAACTCCTTGAAGAGCTGGAAGTTTGCTTTCTTAAAATGTGGCGTCCTAACTGTGCTTCTCGTGGGCTTCCAACTTGTGAAGAGAGTGAACTGCACTAGAGCATGATGACTGCAGCCCATGGACTAGGGGATTGGGGGATGGAAAGGGCTCCCGGGGTTTCGCTTTGCTCCTTTTGCTTCTAGAAAATCCCCAAATGGCTCAATCCCCGCCTTCTGGCCCGGGGCAGCCACAGGGGTGAAGTGGTAGCCGGAGGGTCCATCTCCAGAGCCCTGATTTCCCTGAGAAGGGGGAAATTTTGTGGGGGATGGAGTGGTGTGTGAGGAGGAGGAGGGCAAGGAAGGCTAAAGGAGGGTGTTGGCGGAAAGATTTTTATCCCCAGCGTGGTTTTGTCAGATTTTTTGGGCAGAACCTCCAGGATTTTGGGCTTCTTTTGATGGAGGATGAGGCAAAAATCCACGTTGAGCCGTGGGAATGAGGGCGACCCCTGGGAAAACGGGAGGAGGGAACTGGGGGTGGGGGTGGGTGTCGCTCGGCCCCTTCTCCACAGTGTGTTTTTGGGTGGAGGGTCGTGACAGGGGGAGTTGGGTTGTGACATCATAGTGGGGTTTGTGATGTCACAGAGTGGTTTGTGACGTCATAGAGTGGGGTTGTGACGTCATAGAGGGGTTATGATGTCATAGAGTGGGGTTGTGATGTCATAGAGGTAGGGTTGTGACGTCATAGAGGGGCATTGTGATTTCACAGAGTTGGGTTGTGACGTCATAGTGGGGTTTGTGATGTCACTAAGTGGTTTCTGATGTCACAGAGTGGGGTTGTGACCTCATAGAAGTAGCGTTGTGACGTCATAGAGTGGGGTTGTGACGTCATAGAGGGGTTATTATGTGATAGAGTGGGGTTGTGACGCCATAGTGGGGTTTGTGATTTCATACAGTGTGTTTGTGATGTCACAGAGTCGGGTTTTGATGTCATAGAGTGGGGTTGTAACGTCATAGAGTGCGGTTGTGACGTCACAGAGTTGGGTTGTGACGTCATAGTGGGGTTTGTGATGTCACAGAAACGCGTTGTGATGTCATAGAGGGGGATTGTGATGTCATAGAGGGAGGGTTGTGATGTCATAGAGGTAGGGTTGTGACGTCTTAGAAGGGCGTTGTGATTTCACAGAGTGTGGTTTTGACGTCATAGTGGGGTTTGTGATGTCACAGTTGGGTGGTGACGTCATAGAGTGGGGTTGTGATGTCATAGAGGTAGGGTTGTGACGTCATAGAGGGACATTGTGATTTCAAAGAGTTGGGTTGTGACATCATAGTGGGGTTTGTGATGTCACAGAGTGGTTTGTGATGTCATAGAGTGGGGTTGTGACGTCATAGAGTGGGGTTGTGACGTCATAGAGTGGGGTTGTGATGTCATAGAGTGCAGTTGTGACATCATAGTTGGGTTTGTGATGTCACAGAGTCGGGTTGTGACATCATAGAGTGGGATTGTGATGTCATAGAGGGGTTATGATGTCATAGAGTTGGGTTGTGACGTCATAGTTGGGTTTGTGATGTCATAGAGTGGGGTTGTGATGTCATGGGGGTTATGATGTCATAGAGGTAGGGTTGTGACGTCATAGGGTGGGGTTTGTGATGTCACAGAGTGGTTTCTGATGTCATAGAGTGGGGTTGTGATGTCATAGACGAGGTTATCATGTCATACAGTGGGGTTGTGACGTCATAGAGGGGGTTGTGACGTCATAGAGTGCGGTTCTGACGTCATAGTGGGGTTTGTGATGTCACAGAGTCGGGTTGTGACATCATAGAGTGGGATTGTGATGTCATAGAGGGGTTATGATGTCATAGAGTGGGGTTGTGACGTCATAGTGGGGTTTGTGATGTCATAGAATGGGGTTGTGATGTCATAGGGGGCTATGATGTCATAGAGGTAGGGTTGTGACATCATAGGGTAGGGTTGTGACATCATGAGAGTTGTGACCTCATCTAGGATTGTGATGTCATAGATGGGGTTATATCATAGAGGGGGTTGTGACATCATAGAGTGCGGTTGTGATGTCATAGTGGGGTTTGTGATGTCACAGAGTCGGGTTGTGACGTCATAGAGTGGGATTCTGATGTCATAGAGTGGGGTTACAAAGTCATAGAGGGCGTTGCGATTTCACAGAGTTGGGTTGTGACGTCATAGAGGGGTTTGTGACGTCATCGGGGATTGTGATGTCATAGAGTGTGGTTATGATGTCATAGAGAAGGTTGTGACGTTATAGAGTGCGGTTGTGGCGTCACAGTGGGGTTTCTGATGTCACAGAGTCGGGTTGTAATGTCATAGAGTGGGGTTGTGATGTCATAGAGGTAGGGTTGTGACTTCATAGAGGGGCGTTGTGATTTCACAGAGTTGGCTTGTGACGTCAGAGTGGGGTTTGTGATGTCATAGAGTGGGGTTGTGACTTCATAGAGGGGGTTGTGACGTCATAGAGTGCGTTTGTGATGTCATAGTGGGGTTTGTGATGTCACAGAGTGGTTTGTGATTTCATAGAGGTAGTGTTGTGATGTCATAGAGTGTGGTTGTGATGTCACAGAGTCGCGTTGTGATTTCACAGATTTGGGTTGTGATGTCACAGAGTCGGGTTGTGACGTCATAGAGTGGGATTGTGACGTCATAGAGGGGGTTGTGACATCATCGGAGATTGTGATGTCATAGAATTTTTGGGCAGAACATCCAGGATTTTGGGGTTCTTTTGATGGAGGATGAGGCAAAAATCCACGTTGAGCCGTGGGAATGAGGGCGACCCCTGGGAAAACGGGAGGAGGGAACTGGGGGTGGGGGTGGGTGTCGCTCGGCCCCTTCTCCACAGCGTGTTTTTGGGTGGAGGGTCCCCCATATGGGCCAGAAACCCCCCCAAAGGCCCAGTGCTGTCCCAGTAAAGCACTGGTTTTGCTGACGTCACAGGCCGTTGCCGGCCTCCCGCGTTCCACACAACATTCCGAGGCGGCGGTCGCTCGCTGGCCGTGGCTGTGGCAGCTTCCTACCGCTGTGGAGAGTGACATTCAGCAGTTGGATTGTTTTTTTGGGGAAACCCTCAAATTGTCCTTCCCGATGGGGCCCAAAAAGCCTCCAGTGGCCGAAGGGTAACGCTGGGGGTGGGAAGGGGCGGTGGAAGTTGGTGGCGGAAGACTGAGTGATGTTTTGCTGGGAAATGGGGACCGGTTTTGCCCCACCTCACCACGTTTTCCCTCTTTTTTAGCGTTTGTTGCGCCGTATCCATTCCCGACGTGCCTTCCTCCCCCTCCTCTTCCTCCCCCTTTCAGCCGCGTCAATGTCGGGGAGCAGTTGCAGGCGGAGCTGCCTGCCCTACGGGACAGATCCCTCTTGGAAGAGGAGGAGGAAGGAGCCTCCCTGGTTTGGAAGCCCTGGGGTGACGTGGAAAGCAAGCCCGAGCCGCAGGAGAAAGGTTTCTCTTCAGGCTTTTCTTGTGGGAAAGGGGCAAATTCCACCTTTTCAGAGTTACTTGATAGGGCGTTTGGGTTCTCTCCCGTCTTGTCTTGGCCGCGTAGCGTTGGAGGGAAGGAGATGGCTCGTTTTTGGGAGGAAAGTGGCTAGATAAGAGCCGCTGGTGCTCTCGGGAGCATCTTCCATGAGAAAGGGGGGGTTTTGGCGGTCCCAGCTCATCTGCAGCCAGGGAGGAGTTTCTCTCTGGAGATCCCGCTCCCAAAGCTCTTGAAAGAGCCTTTTTTTTGTCCATCAGAAGACTTTTGGCCTCATCCAGAAGGAGGTAAAGCCGTTGGAGCGGGGCGGAGCTGGTTAGCGGGGAGGCTTTTAACCCAGAAAGCCCTATTTTCAATCCCCCGTTGGAATCCTGTCCTTAGGACCCTTCTTCCTGCTCAAAACCCAGCGGGAGAAGACATCATTGCCCTCCTTTGTAATGACAAGGGAGTCTTTAATATCCCTGGATTTCTCCCCCTAGATCCAGAGGCAAACCGTGGCCCAGTGTGTTGACTCTTGTTCCTTCTGGAGGAAGACAGTGCGATTTGGGTGCACCTGACCTCGCCTGCTGGAGAAAAGGGTCAAGAGAGTCCGGGATGAGGTGGAAAAAGCCAAAGGCGAGGTAAAAAAGCTGCTGGGGGGGTTTGTTTCCTCGACGAATCCATCTGCTCAAACGTTCCTTGCCAGGAAAGAGGGATTTGCTTCACGGAAAGAGATATTATTTTAATTTTTGGTGGGTGGGGGAACGGGGTGGCTGTGTGGCTTCAGTGCGTGGGAATTGCACCTTTTCAGCCCCTTTGATAGATTTTGTGGAGGAAAGTGCTTTTCCGCTTGGGACAGTGGAAATAATACAGTTTTTCTTGCACCCCGTTGTGGCTTTGCACCCCGTTTTCCCATTGGTTTTTTGGCTGTTTAGACTTTACCTGGGCTGATAAACCGGGTGAAATCCACGGCCAAAAAATCTTATTTTTCTGCCTTTTTGAGCCATTTCAAGTTATTTTGTCCCTGGTTTGCAGGCCGTCTGCCACCAGAAGAAGAGGCCACGTGCGACCCCCAAAGACAAGCCCCCGCCGGGGCGTCACCACCCGCAGCCCCACAGCGCCTGCGTCTCCTCCGGGGATGCCGGGACCTCCCTGTGCTGGGACTTGCCCTGAGGTGAGCGCGGAAGGTCAGCCCTCCCTTTTTCTTCCCCAAATGCCTCCTTTGGGTTCAGAAAAGCACCCTAGGGGGGTTTCGGGCGGGTGGCGGGGGCAGAAGGGAAGGGCAGCTGGAGGATTGCCCTTGCCCAGGTGCCTCTTGGTGGTTTTATTTGACTTTCAACCCCCAACGTTCTGTCTTTTTGGAGTCGGGGAGACCTTCCCCGGAGCCATGAGGTTCAGAGCGGCCCCTCCTTGTGCAAAAGCCTCAGGTTTGCCCTTTTTGCCCAGGACAAACTCAAGTTCCATTGAGTTTTGTGGCCCGAGGCTTGCCCACTCCAGTCCCTCACAGCCAGCAAAATGCCTCCAGTTTTAATTTGACCTCATTTGAAGTGATCGCCCAATTAATTCTCCTAATTTAACCCCCCCAAAATCCATCCTCTTTAACCACCAGCATCCAGAGCGGTGTCGTTTCTATGAAGCTGGGTCTAATGGATTTCTAGAGGAAGGACTTACAAATCCCTTTTTCCTTTGTTCTGCTCCCTTGTCCCTAAGGGCAGTTTCCCACGGGGTCCTATTTCCTAACTCCTTGAAGAGCTGGAAGTTTGCTTTCTTAAAATGTGGCGTCCTAACTGTGCTTCTCGTGGGCTTCCAACTTGTGAAGAGAGTGAACTGCACTAGAGCATGATGACTGCAGCCCATGGACTAGGGGATTGGGGGATGGAAAGGGCCCCCGGGGCTTCGCTTTGCTCCTTTTGCTTCTAGAAAAGGCCCAAATGGCTCAATGCCCGCCTTCTGGCCCGGGGCAGCCGCAGGGGTGAAGTGGTAGCCGGAGGGTCCCTCTGCAGAGCCCTGATTTCCCTGAGAAGGGGGAAATGTTGTGGGGGATGGAGTGGTGTGTGAGGAGGAGGAGGAGGGCAAGGAAGGCTAAAGGAGGGTGTTGGCGGAAAGATTTTTATCCCCAGCGTGGTTTTGTCAGATTTTGTGGGCAGAACATCCAGGTTTTTGGGCTTCTTTTGATGGAGGATGAGGCAAAAATCCACGTTGAGCCGTGGGAATGAGGGCGACCCCTGGGAAAACGGGAGGAGGGAACTGGGGGTGGGGGTGGGTGTCGCTCGGCCCCTTCTCCACAGCGTGTTTTTGGGTGGAGGGTCCCCCATATGGGCCAGAAACACCCCCAAACGCCCAGTGCTGTCCCAGTAAAGCACTGGTTTTGCTGACGTCACAGGCCGTTGCCGGCCTCCCGCGTTCCACACAACATTCCGAGGCGGCGGTCGCTCGCTGGCCGTGGCTGTGGCAGCTTCCTACTGCTGTGGAGAGTGACATTCAGCAGTTGGATTGTTTTTTTGGGGAAACCCCCAAATTGTCCTGCCCGATGGGGCCCAAAAAGCCTCCAGTGGCCGAAGGGTAACGCTGGGGGTGGGAAGGGGCGGTGGAAGTTGGTGGCAGAAGACTGAGTGATGTTTTGCTGGGAAATAGGGACCGGTTTTGCCCCACCTCACCACGTCTTCCATCTTTTTTAGCGTTTGTTGCGCCGTATCCATTCCCGACGTGCCTTTCTCCCCCTCCTCTTCCTCCCCCTCCTCTTCCTCCCCCTCCTCTTCCTCCCCCTCCTCTTCCTCCCCCTCCTCTTCCTCCCCCTCCTCTTCCTCCCCCTTTCAGCCGCATCAGTGTCGGGGAGCAGTTGCAGGCGGAGCTGCCTGCCCTGCGGGACAGATCCCTCTTGGAAGAGGAGGAGGAAGGAGCCTCCCTGGTTTGGAAGCCCTGGGGTGACATGGAAAGCAAGCCCGAGCCGCAGGAGAAAGGTTTCTCTTCAGGCTTTTCTTGTGGGAAAGGGGCAAATTCCACCTTTTCAGAGTTACTTGATAGGGCGTTTGGGTTCTCTCCCGTCTTGTCTTGGCCGCGTAGCGTTGGAGGGAAGGAGATGGCTCGTTTTTGGGAGGAAAGTGGCTAGATAAGAGCCGCTGGTGCTCTCGGGAGCATCTTCCATGAGAAAGGGGGGGTTTTGGCGGTCCCAGCTCATCTGCAGCCAGGGAGGAGTTTCTCTCTGGAGATCCCGCTCCCAAAGCTCTTGAAAGAGCCTTTTTTTTGTCCATCAGAAGACTTTTGGCCTCATCCAGAAGGAGGTAAAGCCGTTGGAGCGGGGCGGAGCTGGTTAGCGGGGAGGCTTTTAACCCAGAAAGCCCTATTTTCAATCCCCCGTTGGAATCCTGTCCTTAGGACCCTTCTTCCTGCTCAAAACCCAGCGGGAGAAGACATCATTGCCCTCCTTTGTAATGACAAGGGAGTCTTTAATATCCCTGGATTTCTCCCCATAGATCCAGAGGCAAACCGTGGCCCAGTGTGTTGACTCTTGTTACTTCTGGAGGAAGACAGTGCGATTTGGGTGCACCTGACCTCGCCTGCTGGAGAAAAGGGTCAAGAGAGTCCGGGATGAGGTGGAAAAAGCCAAAGGCGAGGTAAAAAAGCTGCTGGGGGGGTTTGTTTCCTGGACGAATCCATCTGCTCAAACGTTCCTTGCCAGGAAAGAGGGATTTGCTTCACGGAAAGAGATATTATTTTAATTTTTGGTGGGCGGGGGAACGGGGTGGCTGTGTGGCTTCAGTGCGTGGGAATTGCACCTTTTCAGCCCCTTTGATAGATTTTGTGGAGGAAAGTGCTTTTCCGCTTGGGACAGTGGAAATAATACAGTTTTTCTTGCACCCCGTTGTGGCTTTGCACCCCGTTTTCCCATTGGTTTTTTGGCTGTTTAGACTTTACCTGGGCTGATAAACCGGGTGAAATCCACGGCCAAAAAATCTTATTTTTCTGCCTTTTTGAGCCATTTCAAGTTATTTTGTCCCTGGTTTGCAGGCCGTCTGCCACCAGAAGAAGAGGCCACGTGCGACCCCCAAAGACAAGCCCCCGCCGGGGCGTCACCACCCGCAGCCCCACAGCGCCTGCGTCTCCTCCGGGGATGCCGGGACCTCCCTGTGCTGGGACTTGCCCTGAGGTGAGCGCGGAAGGTCAGCCCTCCCTTTTTCTTCCCCAAATGCCTCCTTTGGGTTCAGAAAAGCACCCTAGGGGGGTTTCGGGCGGGTGGCGGGGGCAGAAGGGAAGGGCAGCTGGAGGATTGCCCTTGCCCAGGTGCCTCTTGGTGGTTTTATTTGACTTTCAACCCCCAACGTTCTGTCTTTTTGGAGTCGGGGAGACCTTCCCCGGAGCCATGAGGTTCAGAGCGGCCCCTCCTTGTGCAAAAGCCTCAGGTTTGCCCTTTTTGCCCAGGACAAACTCAAGTTCCATTGAGTTTTGTGGCCCGAGGCTTGCCCACTCCAGTCCCTCACAGCCAGCAAAATGCCTCCAGTTTTAATTTGACCTCATTTGAAGTGATCGCCCAATTAATTCTCCTAATTTAACCCCCCCAAAATCCATCCTCTTTAACCACCAGCATCCAGAGCGGTGTCGTTTCTATGAAGCTGGGTCTAATGGATTTCTAGAGGAAGGACTTACAAATCCCTTTTTCCTTTGTTCTGCTCCCTTGTCCCTAAGGGCAGTTTCCCACGGGGTCCTATTTCCTAACTCCTTGAAGAGCTGGAAGTTTGCTTTCTTAAAATGTGGCGTCCTAACTGTGCTTCTCGTGGGCTTCCAACTTGTGAAGAGAGTGAACTGCACTAGAGCATGATGACTGCAGCCCATGGACTAGGGGATTGGGGGATGGAAAGGGCCCCCGGGATTTCGCTTTGCTCCTTTTGCTTCTAGAAAAGGCCCAAATGGCTCAATGCCCGCCTTCTGGCCCGGGGCAGCCGCAGGGGTGAAGTGGTAGCCGGAGGGTCCCTCTGCAGAGCCCTGATTTCCCTGAGAAGGGGGAAATGTTGTGGGGGATGGAGTGGTGTGTGAGGAGGAGGAGGAGGGCAAGGAAGGCTAAAGGAGGGTGTTGGCGGAAAGATTTTTATCCCCAGCGTGGTTTTGTCAGATTTTGTGGGCAGAACATCCAGGTTTTTGGGCTTCTTTTGATGGAGGATGAGGCAAAAATCCACGTTGAGCCGTGGGAATGAGGGCGACCCCTGGGAAAACGGGAGGAGGGAACTGGGGGTGGGGGTGGGTGTCGCTCGGCCCCTTCTCCACAGCGTGTTTTTGGGTGGAGGGTCCCCCATATGGGCCAGAAACACCCCCAAACGCCCAGTGCTGTCCCAGTAAAGCACTGGTTTTGCTGACGTCACAGGCCGTTGCCGGCCTCCCGCGTTCCACACAACATTCCGAGGCGGCGGTCGCTCGCTGGCCGTGGCTGTGGCAGCTTCCTACTGCTGTGGAGAGTGACATTCAGCAGTTGGATTGTTTTTTTGGGGAAACCCCCAAATTGTCCTGCCCGATGGGGCCCAAAAAGCCTCCAGTGGCCGAAGGGTAACGCTGGGGGTGGGAAGGGGCGGTGGAAGTTGGTGGCAGAAGACTGAGTGATGTTTTGCTGGGAAATAGGGACCGGTTTTGCCCCACCTCACCACGTCTTCCATCTTTTTTAGCGTTTGTTGCGCCGTATCCATTCCCGACGTGCCTTTCTCCCCCTCCTCTTCCTCCCCCTCCTCTTCCTCCCCCTCCTCTTCCTCCCCCTCCTCTTCCTCCCCCTCCTCTTCCTCCCCCTCCTCTTCCTCCCCCTTTCAGCCGCATCAGTGTCGGGGAGCAGTTGCAGGCGGAGCTGCCTGCCCTGCGGGACAGATCCCTCTTGGAAGAGGAGGAGGAAGGAGCCTCCCTGGTTTGGAAGCCCTGGGGTGACATGGAAAGCAAGCCCGAGCCGCAGGAGAAAGGTTTCTCTTCAGGCTTTTCTTGTGGGAAAGGGGCAAATTCCACCTTTTCAGAGTTACTTGATAGGGCGTTTGGGTTCTCTCCCGTCTTGTCTTGGCCGCGTAGCGTTGGAGGGAAGGAGATGGCTCGTTTTTGGGAGGAAAGTGGCTAGATAAGAGCCGCTGGTGCTCTCGGGAGCATCTTCCATGAGAAAGGGGGGGTTTTGGCGGTCCCAGCTCATCTGCAGCCAGGGAGGAGTTTCTCTCTGGAGATCCCGCTCCCAAAGCTCTTGAAAGAGCCTTTTTTTTGTCCATCAGAAGACTTTTGGCCTCATCCAGAAGGAGGTAAAGCCGTTGGAGCGGGGCGGAGCTGGTTAGCGGGGAGGCTTTTAACCCAGAAAGCCCTATTTTCAATCCCCCGTTGGAATCCTGTCCTTAGGACCCTTCTTCCTGCTCAAAACCCAGCGGGAGAAGACATCATTGCCCTCCTTTGTAATGACAAGGGAGTCTTTAATATCCCTGGATTTCTGCCCATAGATCCAGAGGCAAACCGTGGCCCAGTGTGTTGACTCTTGTTACTTCTGGAGGAAGACAGTGCGATTTGGGTGCACCTGACCTCGCCTGCTGGAGAAAAGGGTCAAGAGAGTCCGGGATGAGGTGGAAAAAGCCAAAGGCGAGGTAAAAAAGCTGCTGGGGGGGTTTGTTTCCTGGACGAATCCATCTGCTCAAACGTTCCTTGCCAGGAAAGAGGGATTTGCTTCACGGAAAGAGATATTATTTGAATTTTTGGTGGGCGGGGGAACGGGGTGGCTGTGTGGCTTCAGTGCGTGGGAATTGCACCTTTTCAGCCCCTTTGATAGATTTTGTGGAGGAAAGTGCTTTTCCGCTTGGGACAGTGGAAATAATACAGTTTTTCTTGCACCCCGTTGTGGCTTTGCACCCTGTTTTCCCATTGGTTTTTTGGCTGTTTAGACTTTACCTGGGCTGATAAACTGCGTGAAATCCACGGCCAAAAAATCTTATTTTTCTGCCTTTTTGAGAGATTTCAAGTTAGTTTGTCCCTGGTTTGCAGGCCGTCTGCCACCAGAAGAAGAGGCCACGTGCGACCCCCAAAGACAAGCCCACGCCGGGGCGTCAGCACCCGCAGCCCCACAGCGCCTGCGTCTCCTCCGGGGATGCCGGGACCTCCCTGTGCTGGGACTTGCCCTGAGGTAAGTGCGGAAGGTCAGCCCTCCCTTTTTCTTCCCCAAATGCCTCCTTTGGGTTCAGAAAAGCACCCTAGGGGGGTTTCGGGCGGGTGGCGGGGGCAGAAGGGAAGGGCAGCTGGAGGATTGCCCTTGCCCAGGTGCCTCTTGGTGGTTTTATTTGACTTTCAACGCCCAACGTTCTGTCTTTTTGGAGTCGGGGAGACCTTCCCCGGAGCCGTGAGGTTCAGAGCGGCCCCTCCTTGTGCAAAAGCCTCAGGTTTCCCCTTTTTGCCCAGGACAAACTCAAGTTCCATTGAGTTTTGTGGCCCGAGGCTTGCCCACTCCAGTCCCTCACAGCCAGCAAAATGCCTCCAGTTTTAATTTGACCTCATTTGAAGTGATCGCCCAATTAATTCTCCTAATTTAACCCCCCCAAAATCCATCCTCTTTAACCACCAGCATCCAGACCGGTGTCGTTTCTATGAAGCTGGGTCTAATGGATTTCTAGAGGAAGGACTTACAAATCCCTTTTTCCTTTGTTCTGCTCCCTTGTCCCTAAGGGCAGTTTCCCACGGGGTCCTATTTCCTAACTCCTTGAAGAGCTGGAAGTTTGCTTTCTTAAAATGTGGCGTCCTAACTGTGCTTCTCGTGGGCTTCCAACTTGTGAAGAGAGTGAAGTGCACTAGAGCATGATGACTGCAGCCCATGGACTAGGGGATTGGGGGATGGAAAGGGCCCCCGGGGCTTCGCTTTGCTCCTTTTGCTTCTAGAAAAGGCCCAAATGGCTCAATGCCCGCCTTCTGGCCCGGGGCAGCCGCAGGGGTGAAGTGGTAGCCGGAGGGTCCCTCTCCAGAGCCCTGATTTCCCTGAGAAGGGGGAAATGTTGTGGGGGATGGAGTGGTGTGTGAGGAGGAGGAGGAGGGCAAGGAAGGCTAAAGGAGGGTGTTGGCGGAAAGATTTTTATCCCCAGCGTGGTTTTGTCAGATTTTTTGGGCAGAACCTCCAGGTTTTTGGGCTTCTTTTGATGGAGGATGAGGCAAAAATCCACGTTGAGCCGTGGGAATGAGGGCGACCCCTGGGAAAACGGGAGGAGGGAAGTGGGGGTGGGGGTGGGTGTCGCTCGGCCCCTTCTCCACAGCGTGTTTTTGGGTGGAGGGTCCCCCATATGGGCCAGAAACCCCCCCAAAGGCCCAGTGCTGTCCCAGTAAAGCACTGGTTTTGCTGACGTCACAGGCCGTTGCCGGCCTCCCGCGTTCCACACAACATTCCGAGGCGGCGGTCGCTCGCTGGCCGTGGCTGTGGCAGCTTCCTACCGCTGTGGAGAGTGACATTCAGCAGTTGGATTGTTTTTTTGGGGAACCCCCCAAATTGTCCTGCCCGATGGGGCCCAAAAAGCCTCCAGTGGCCGAAGGGTAACGCTGGGGGTGGGAAGGGGCGGTGGAAGTTGGTGGCAGAAGACTGAGTGATGTTTTGCTGGGAAATAGGGACCGGTTTTGCCCCACCTCACCACGTTTTCCCTCTTTTTTAGCGTTTGTTGCGCCGTATCCATTCCCGACGTGCCTTCCTCCCCCTCCTCTTCCTCCCCCTTTCAGCCGCGTCAATGTCGGGGAGCAGTTGCAGGCGGAGCTGCCTGCCCTGCGGGACAGATCCCTCTTGGAAGAGGAGGAGGAAGGAGCCTCCCTGGTTTGGAAGCCCTGGGGTGACGTGGAAAGCAAGCCCGAGCCGCAGGAGAAAGGTTTCTCTTCAGGCTTTTCTTGTGGGAAAGGGGCAAATTCCACCTTTTCAGAGTTACTTGATAGGGCGTTTGGGTTCTCTCCCGTCTTGTCTTGGCCGCGTAGCGTTGGAGGGAAGGAGATGGCTCGTTTTTGGGAGGAAAGTGGCTAGATAAGAGCCGCTGGTGCTCTCGGGAGCATCTTCCATGAGAAAGGGGGGGTTTTGGCGGTCCCAGCTCATCTGCAGCCAGGGAGGAGTTTCTCTCTGGAGATCCCGCTCCAAAAGCTGCTCTTCCTGTGGCAATAGTTGGAATATGGGCCTTTTTTCTGGGACTTTTCTGGTTTCCGGTCTGTTTTCTGCCCTTCCTCCATTTCCCATCCATCTCCTGTGGCATCTTTTCTCCTTCTTTGAGGAAAACCTGACTCGTTGGTGTTTTTTCTTGCCTTTGTAGTTTCAAAGCTGCTGAAGATGGCCTCTTCCAGCGGCAGAACCGGGGCAGGGATGAACGCGGAGCTGGCTCTGCATTGCCTGCACGAGGCTCGGGGCAACGTTGCGGTAGGGAGCAGCGCTTCCCCCTGAAGAACCCGCTTTGTGACTGGTTTGAGCTGGGAGTTGCTCTGAGTTGGCTCTTCCAGGGGCCGGAATCTCTTTGCTCAAGGCGCCGGGTGCTGCCCGTGGCAGCGTTAAGGTCTGGTGGGGTGACAGAGCCCGTCCCGGTGCATCCATTGGAGCTTGTTTGGATTCTGGGACAGTTGGGAGAATGGGATTTCTCCTGTGACTGAGGGACTCTGAGAGAAAACCCCAGATCTGCCCTCGCTGAAGCCCCGAGCGGCTCTGATTTGCTCCCTCTTCTTTGATTGAACACCACTGCGTGCCTGCCCCTCTCTACGAGGAGCGAGAATTGCCCCTTTTCCTCCTCTGCCGGAGGAACTGAAGTCCTTTTTTCCCATTAAATCTGGCAGGAAGCTCTGGAAATGCTGTGCTCTGGGCCCCCCCGGAGATCCGAATGCCACCCCTTGGCTGATTACCATTACGCAGGAAAATGGGATGAGAACAGATCCCTTTTATATTGGAATTATTCTTTAAAATGTTGGTTTTCGGTGGGGAAAATAATAGTTTTAATCCATTTGTGGGGCTTTTTGAGGCAGGGAAATGCCTCTTGTAATAATTTGCCTGTGGCTGTTTATCCCAAGGCTCGGACACTTGGACCCCAGTGGAACAGCAGTTATTTAAAGAGGCCTGTTATGTTCACAAGAAGAATTTTCGCCTCATCCAGAAGGAGGTAAAGCCGTTGGACGGGGGCGGAGCTCGTTAGCGGGGACGCTTTTAACCCAGGAAGTCCTATTTTCAATCCCCCGTTGGAATCCTGTCCTTAGGACCCTTCTTCCTGCTAAAAACCCATCGGGACAAGACATCATTTGCCCTCATTTGTAATGACAAGGGAGTATTTAATATCCCTGGATTTCTCCCCTTAGATACAGACTAAGACCGTGGCCCAGTGTATGGAATACTATTATACATGGAAGAAAAAGATCCGATTTGGCAGCACCTGACCTCGCCTGCTGGAGAAAAGGGTCAAGAGAGTCCGGGATGAGGTGGAAAAAGCCAAAGGCGAGGTAAAAAAGCTGCTGGGGGGGTTTGTTTCCTGGACGAATCCATCTGCTCAACCTTCCTTGCCAGGAAAGAGGGATTTGCTTCACGGAAAGAGATATTATTTGAATTTTTGGTGGGCGGGGGAAGGGGGTGGCTGTGTGGCTTCAGTGCGTGGGAATTGCACCTTTTCAGCCCCTTTGATAGATTTTGTGGAGGAAAGTGCTTTTCCGCTTGGGACAGTGGAAATAATAGAGTTTTTCTTGCACCCCGTTGTGGCTTTGCACCCTGTTTTCCCATTGGTTTTTTGGCTGTTTAGACTTTACCTGGGCTGATAAACCGCGTGAAATCCATGGCCAAAAAATCTTATTTTTCTGCCTTTTTGAGCCATTTCAAGTTATTTTGTCCCTGGTTTGCAGGCCGTCTGCCAGCAGAAGAAGAGGCCACGTGCGACCCCCAAAGACAAGCCCACGCCGGGGCGTCAGCACCCGCAGCCCCACAGCGCCTGCGGCTCCTCCGGGGATGCCGGGACCTCCCTGTGCTGGGACTTGCCCTGAGGTGAGCGCGGAAGGTCAGCCCTCCCTTTTTCTTCCCCAAATGCCTCCTTTGGGTTCAGAAAAGCACCCTGGGGGGGTGGGGGGCAGAAGGGAAGGGCAGCTGGAGGATTGCCCTTGCCCAGGTGCCTCTTGGTGGTTTTATTTGACTTTCAACCCCCAACGTTCTGTCTTTTTGGAGTCGGGGAGACCTTCCGCGGAGCCGTGAGGTTCAGAGCGGCCCCTCCTTGTGCAAAAGCCTCAGGTTTCCCCTTTTTGCCCAGGACAAACTCAAGTTCTATTGAGTTTTGTGGCCCGAGGCTTGCACACTCCAGTCCCTCACAGCCAGCAAAATGCCTCCAGTTTTAATTTGACCTCATTTGAAGTGATCGCCCAATTAATTCTCCTAATTTAACCCCCCCCAAAATCCATCCTCTTTAACCACCAGCATCCAGACCGGTGTCGTTTCTATGAAGCTGGGTCTAATGGATTTCTAGAGGAAGGACTTAAAAATCCCTTTTTCCTTTGTTCTGCTCCCTTGTCCCTAAGGGCAGTTTCCCACGGGGTCCTATTTCCTAACTCCTTGAAGAGCTGGAAGTTTGCTTTCTTAAAATGTGGCGTCCTAACTGTGCTTCTCGTGGGCTTCCAACTTGTGAAGAGAGTGAACTGCACTAGAGCATGATGACTGCAGCCCATGGACTAGGGGATTGGGGGATGGAAAGGGCTCCCGGGGTTTCGCTTTGCTCCTTTTGCTTCTAGAAAATCCCCAAATGGCTCAATCCCCGCCTTCTGGCCCGGGGCAGCCACAGGGGTGAAGTGGTAGCCGGAGGGTCCATCTCCAGAGCCCTGATTTCCCTGAGAAGGGGGAAATTTTGTGGGGGATGGAGTGGTGTGTGAGGAGGAGGAGGGCAAGGAAGGCTAAAGGAGGGTGTTGGCGGAAAGATTTTTATCCCCAGCGTGGTTTTGTCAGATTTTTTGGGCAGAACCTCCAGGATTTTGGGGTTCTTTTGATGGAGGATGAGGCAAAAATCCACGTTGAGCCGTGGGAATGAGGGCGACCCCTGGGAAAACGGGAGGAGGGAACTGGGGGTGGGGGTGGGTGTCGCTCGGCCCCTTCTCCACAGTGTGTTTTTGGGTGGAGGGTCGTGACAGGGGGAGTTGGGTTGTGACATCATAGTGGGGTTTGTGATGTCACAGAGTGGTTTGTGACGTCATAGAGTGGGGTTGTGACGTCATAGAGGGGTTATGATGTCATAGAGTGGGGTTGTGATGTCATAGAGGTAGGGTTGTGACGTCATAGAGGGGCATTGTGATTTCACAGAGTTGGGTTGTGACGTCATAGTGGGGTTTGTGATGTCACTAAGTGGTTTCTGATGTCACAGAGTGGGGTTGTGACCTCATAGAAGTAGCGTTGTGACGTCATAGAGTGGGGTTGTGACGTCATAGAGGGGTTATTATGTGATAGAGTGGGGTTGTGACGCCATAGTGGGGTTTGTGATTTCATACAGTGTGTTTGTGATGTCACAGAGTCGGGTTGTGATGTCATAGAGTGGGGTTGTAACGTCATAGAGTGCGGTTGTGACGTCACAGAGTTGGGTTGTGACGTCATAGTGGGGTTTGTGATGTCACAGAAACGCGTTGTGATGTCATAGAGGGGGATTGTGATGTCATAGAGGGAGGGTTGTGATGTCATAGAGGTAGGGTTGTGACGTCTTAGAAGGGCGTTGTGATTTCACAGAGTGTGGTTTTGACGTCATAGTGGGGTTTGTGATGTCACAGTTGGGTGGTGACGTCATAGAGTGGGGTTGTGATGTCATAGAGGTAGGGTTGTGACGTCATAGAGGGACATTGTGATTTCAAAGAGTTGGGTTGTGACATCATAGTGGGGTTTGTGATGTCACAGAGTGGTTTGTGATGTCATAGAGTGGGGTTGTGACGTCATAGAGTGGGGTTGTGACGTCATAGAGTGGGGTTGTGATGTCATAGAGTGCAGTTGTGACATCATAGTTGGGTTTGTGATGTCACAGAGTCGGGTTGTGACATCATAGAGTGGGATTGTGATGTCATAGAGGGGTTATGATGTCATAGAGTTGGGTTGTGACGTCATAGTTGGGTTTGTGATGTCATAGAGTGGGGTTGTGATGTCATGGGGGTTATGATGTCATAGAGGTAGGGTTGTGACGTCATAGGGTGGGGTTTGTGATGTCACAGAGTGGTTTCTGATGTCATAGAGTGGGGTTGTGATGTCATAGACGAGGTTATCATGTCATACAGTGGGGTTGTGACGTCATAGAGGGGGTTGTGACGTCATAGAGTGCGGTTCTGACGTCATAGTGGGGTTTGTGATGTCACAGAGTCGGGTTGTGACATCATAGAGTGGGATTGTGATGTCATAGAGGGGTTATGATGTCATAGAGTGGGGTTGTGACGTCATAGTGGGGTTTGTGATGTCATAGAATGGGGTTGTGATGTCATAGGGGGCTATGATGTCATAGAGGTAGGGTTGTGACATCATAGGGTAGGGTTGTGACATCATGAGAGTTGTGACCTCATCTAGGATTGTGATGTCATAGATGGGGTTATATCATAGAGGGGGTTGTGACATCATAGAGTGCGGTTGTGATGTCATAGTGGGGTTTGTGATGTCACAGAGTCGGGTTGTGACGTCATAGAGTGGGATTCTGATGTCATAGAGTGGGGTTACAAAGTCATAGAGGGCGTTGCGATTTCACAGAGTTGGGTTGTGACGTCATAGAGGGGTTTGTGACGTCATCGGGGATTGTGATGTCATAGAGTGTGGTTATGATGTCATAGAGAAGGTTGTGACGTTATAGAGTGCGGTTGTGGCGTCACAGTGGGGTTTCTGATGTCACAGAGTCGGGTTGTAATGTCATAGAGTGGGGTTGTGATGTCATAGAGGTAGGGTTGTGACTTCATAGAGGGGCGTTGTGATTTCACAGAGTTGGCTTGTGACGTCAGAGTGGGGTTTGTGATGTCATAGAGTGGGGTTGTGACTTCATAGAGGGGGTTGTGACGTCATAGAGTGCGTTTGTGATGTCATAGTGGGGTTTGTGATGTCACAGAGTGGTTTGTGATTTCATAGAGGTAGTGTTGTGATGTCATAGAGTGTGGTTGTGATGTCACAGAGTCGCGTTGTGATTTCACAGATTTGGGTTGTGATGTCACAGAGTCGGGTTGTGACGTCATAGAGTGGGATTGTGACGTCATAGAGGGGGTTGTGACATCATCGGAGATTGTGATGTCATAGAATTTTTGGGCAGAACATCCAGGATTTTGGGGTTCTTTTGATGGAGGATGAGGCAAAAATCCACGTTGAGCCGTGGGAATGAGGGCGACCCCTGGGAAAACGGGAGGAGGGAAGTGGGGGTGGGGGTGGGTGTCGCTCGGCCCCTTCTCCACAGCGTGTTTTTGGGTGGAGGGTCCCCCATATGGGCCAGAAACCCCCCCAAAGGCCCAGTGCTGTCCCAGTAAAGCACTGGTTTTGCTGACGTCACAGGCCGTTGCCGGCCTCCCGCGTTCCACACAACATTCCGAGGCGGCGGTCGCTCGCTGGCCGTGGCTGTGGCAGCTTCCTACCGCTGTGGAGAGTGACATTCAGCAGTTGGATTGTTTTTTTGGGGAAACCCTCAAATTGTCCTTCCCGATGGGGCCCAAAAAGCCTCCAGTGGCCGAAGGGTAACGCTGGGGGTGGGAAGGGGCGGTGGAAGTTGGTGGCGGAAGACTGAGTGATGTTTTGCTGGGAAATGGGGACCGGTTTTGCCCCACCTCACCACGTTTTCCCTCTTTTTTAGCGTTTGTTGCGCCGTATCCATTCCCGACGTGCCTTCCTCCCCCTCCTCTTCCTCCCCCTTTCAGCCGCGTCAATGTCGGGGAGCAGTTGCAGGCGGAGCTGCCTGCCCTACGGGACAGATCCCTCTTGGAAGAGGAGGAGGAAGGAGCCTCCCTGGTTTGGAAGCCCTGGGGTGACGTGGAAAGCAAGCCCGAGCCGCAGGAGAAAGGTTTCTCTTCAGGCTTTTCTTGTGGGAAAGGGGCAAATTCCACCTTTTCAGAGTTACTTGATAGGGCGTTTGGGTTCTCTCCCGTCTTGTCTTGGCCGCGTAGCGTTGGAGGGAAGGAGATGGCTCGTTTTTGGGAGGAAAGTGGCTAGATAAGAGCCGCTGGTGCTCTCGGGAGCATCTTCCATGAGAAAGGGGGGGTTTTGGCGGTCCCAGCTCATCTGCAGCCAGGGAGGAGTTTCTCTCTGGAGATCCCGCTCCAAAAGCTGCTCTTCCTGTGGCAATAGTTGGAATATGGGCCTTTTTTCTGGGACTTTTCTGGTTTCCGGTCTGTTTTCTGCCCTTCCTCCATTTCCCATCCATCTCCTGTGGCATCTTTTCTCCTTCTTTGAGGAAAACCTGACTCGTTGGTGTTTTTTCTTGCCTTTGTAGTTTCAAAGCTGCTGAAGATGGCCTCTTCCAGCGGCAGAACCGGGGCAGGGATGAACGCGGAGCTGGCTCTGCATTGCCTGCACGAGGCTCGGGGCAACGTTGCGGTAGGGAGCAGCGCTTCCCCCTGAAGAACCCGCTTTGTGACTGGTTTGAGCTGGGAGTTGCTCTGAGTTGGCTCTTCCAGGGGCCGGAATCTCTTTGCTCAAGGCGCCGGGTGCTGCCCGTGGCAGCGTTAAGGTCTGGTGGGGTGACAGAGCCCGTCCCGGTGCATCCATTGGAGCTTGTTTGGATTCTGGGACAGTTGGGAGAATGGGATTTCTCCTGTGACTGAGGGACTCTGAGAGAAAACCCCAGATCTGCCCTCGCTGAAGCCCCGAGCGGCTCTGATTTGCTCCCTCTTCTTTGATTGAACACCACTGCGTGCCTGCCCCTCTCTACGAGGAGCGAGAATTGCCCCTTTTCCTCCTCTGCCGGAGGAACTGAAGTCCTTTTTTCCCATTAAATCTGGCAGGAAGCTCTGGAAATGCTGTGCTCTGGGCCCCCCCGGAGATCCGAATGCCACCCCTTGGCTGATTACCATTACGCAGGAAAATGGGATGAGAACAGATCCCTTTTATATTGGAATTATTCTTTAAAATGTTGGTTTTCGGTGGGGAAAATAATAGTTTTAATCCATTTGTGGGGCTTTTTGAGGCAGGGAAATGCCTCTTGTAATAATTTGCCTGTGGCTGTTTATCCCAAGGCTCGGACACTTGGACCCCAGTGGAACAGCAGTTATTTAAAGAGGCCTGTTATGTTCACAAGAAGAATTTTCGCCTCATCCAGAAGGAGGTAAAGCCGTTGGACGGGGGCGGAGCTCGTTAGCGGGGACGCTTTTAACCCAGGAAGTCCTATTTTCAATCCCCCGTTGGAATCCTGTCCTTAGGACCCTTCTTCCTGCTAAAAACCCATCGGGACAAGACATCATTTGCCCTCATTTGTAATGACAAGGGAGTATTTAATATCCCTGGATTTCTCCCCTTAGATACAGACTAAGACCGTGGCCCAGTGTATGGAATACTATTATACATGGAAGAAAAAGATCCGATTTGGCAGCACCTGACCTCGCCTGCTGGAGAAAAGGGTCAAGAGAGTCCGGGATGAGGTGGAAAAAGCCAAAGGCGAGGTAAAAAAGCTGCTGGGGGGGTTTGTTTCCTGGACGAATCCATCTGCTCAACCTTCCTTGCCAGGAAAGAGGGATTTGCTTCACGGAAAGAGATATTATTTGAATTTTTGGTGGGCGGGGGAAGGGGGTGGCTGTGTGGCTTCAGTGCGTGGGAATTGCACCTTTTCAGCCCCTTTGATAGATTTTGTGGAGGAAAGTGCTTTTCCGCTTGGGACAGTGGAAATAATAGAGTTTTTCTTGCACCCCGTTGTGGCTTTGCACCCTGTTTTCCCATTGGTTTTTTGGCTGTTTAGACTTTACCTGGGCTGATAAACCGCGTGAAATCCATGGCCAAAAAATCTTATTTTTCTGCCTTTTTGAGCCATTTCAAGTTATTTTGTCCCTGGTTTGCAGGCCGTCTGCCAGCAGAAGAAGAGGCCACGTGCGACCCCCAAAGACAAGCCCACGCCGGGGCGTCAGCACCCGCAGCCCCACAGCGCCTGCGGCTCCTCCGGGGATGCCGGGACCTCCCTGTGCTGGGACTTGCCCTGAGGTGAGCGCGGAAGGTCAGCCCTCCCTTTTTCTTCCCCAAATGCCTCCTTTGGGTTCAGAAAAGCACCCTGGGGGGGTGGGGGGCAGAAGGGAAGGGCAGCTGGAGGATTGCCCTTGCCCAGGTGCCTCTTGGTGGTTTTATTTGACTTTCAACCCCCAACGTTCTGTCTTTTTGGAGTCGGGGAGACCTTCCGCGGAGCCGTGAGGTTCAGAGCGGCCCCTCCTTGTGCAAAAGCCTCAGGTTTCCCCTTTTTGCCCAGGACAAACTCAAGTTCTATTGAGTTTTGTGGCCCGAGGCTTGCACACTCCAGTCCCTCACAGCCAGCAAAATGCCTCCAGTTTTAATTTGACCTCATTTGAAGTGATCGCCCAATTAATTCTCCTAATTTAACCCCCCCCAAAATCCATCCTCTTTAACCACCAGCATCCAGACCGGTGTCGTTTCTATGAAGCTGGGTCTAATGGATTTCTAGAGGAAGGACTTAAAAATCCCTTTTTCCTTTGTTCTGCTCCCTTGTCCCTAAGGGCAGTTTCCCACGGGGTCCTATTTCCTAACTCCTTGAAGAGCTGGAAGTTTGCTTTCTTAAAATGTGGCGTCCTAACTGTGCTTCTCGTGGGCTTCCAACTTGTGAAGAGAGTGAACTGCACTAGAGCATGATGACTGCAGCCCATGGACTAGGGGATTGGGGGATGGAAAGGGCTCCCGGGGTTTCGCTTTGCTCCTTTTGCTTCTAGAAAATCCCCAAATGGCTCAATCCCCGCCTTCTGGCCCGGGGCAGCCACAGGGGTGAAGTGGTAGCCGGAGGGTCCATCTCCAGAGCCCTGATTTCCCTGAGAAGGGGGAAATTTTGTGGGGGATGGAGTGGTGTGTGAGGAGGAGGAGGGCAAGGAAGGCTAAAGGAGGGTGTTGGCGGAAAGATTTTTATCCCCAGCGTGGTTTTGTCAGATTTTTTGGGCAGAACCTCCAGGATTTTGGGGTTCTTTTGATGGAGGATGAGGCAAAAATCCACGTTGAGCCGTGGGAATGAGGGCGACCCCTGGGAAAACGGGAGGAGGGAACTGGGGGTGGGGGTGGGTGTCGCTCGGCCCCTTCTCCACAGTGTGTTTTTGGGTGGAGGGTCGTGACAGGGGGAGTTGGGTTGTGACATCATAGTGGGGTTTGTGATGTCACAGAGTGGTTTGTGACGTCATAGAGTGGGGTTGTGACGTCATAGAGGGGTTATGATGTCATAGAGTGGGGTTGTGATGTCATAGAGGTAGGGTTGTGACGTCATAGAGGGGCATTGTGATTTCACAGAGTTGGGTTGTGACGTCATAGTGGGGTTTGTGATGTCACTAAGTGGTTTCTGATGTCACAGAGTGGGGTTGTGACCTCATAGAAGTAGCGTTGTGACGTCATAGAGTGGGGTTGTGACGTCATAGAGGGGTTATTATGTGATAGAGTGGGGTTGTGACGCCATAGTGGGGTTTGTGATTTCATACAGTGTGTTTGTGATGTCACAGAGTCGGGTTGTGATGTCATAGAGTGGGGTTGTAACGTCATAGAGTGCGGTTGTGACGTCACAGAGTTGGGTTGTGACGTCATAGTGGGGTTTGTGATGTCACAGAAACGCGTTGTGATGTCATAGAGGGGGATTGTGATGTCATAGAGGGAGGGTTGTGATGTCATAGAGGTAGGGTTGTGACGTCTTAGAAGGGCGTTGTGATTTCACAGAGTGTGGTTTTGACGTCATAGTGGGGTTTGTGATGTCACAGTTGGGTGGTGACGTCATAGAGTGGGGTTGTGATGTCATAGAGGTAGGGTTGTGACGTCATAGAGGGACATTGTGATTTCAAAGAGTTGGGTTGTGACATCATAGTGGGGTTTGTGATGTCACAGAGTGGTTTGTGATGTCATAGAGTGGGGTTGTGACGTCATAGAGTGGGGTTGTGACGTCATAGAGTGGGGTTGTGATGTCATAGAGTGCAGTTGTGACATCATAGTTGGGTTTGTGATGTCACAGAGTCGGGTTGTGACATCATAGAGTGGGATTGTGATGTCATAGAGGGGTTATGATGTCATAGAGTTGGGTTGTGACGTCATAGTTGGGTTTGTGATGTCATAGAGTGGGGTTGTGATGTCATGGGGGTTATGATGTCATAGAGGTAGGGTTGTGACGTCATAGGGTGGGGTTTGTGATGTCACAGAGTGGTTTCTGATGTCATAGAGTGGGGTTGTGATGTCATAGACGAGGTTATCATGTCATACAGTGGGGTTGTGACGTCATAGAGGGGGTTGTGACGTCATAGAGTGCGGTTCTGACGTCATAGTGGGGTTTGTGATGTCACAGAGTCGGGTTGTGACATCATAGAGTGGGATTGTGATGTCATAGAGGGGTTATGATGTCATAGAGTGGGGTTGTGACGTCATAGTGGGGTTTGTGATGTCATAGAATGGGGTTGTGATGTCATAGGGGGCTATGATGTCATAGAGGTAGGGTTGTGACATCATAGGGTAGGGTTGTGACATCATGAGAGTTGTGACCTCATCTAGGATTGTGATGTCATAGATGGGGTTATATCATAGAGGGGGTTGTGACATCATAGAGTGCGGTTGTGATGTCATAGTGGGGTTTGTGATGTCACAGAGTCGGGTTGTGACGTCATAGAGTGGGATTCTGATGTCATAGAGTGGGGTTACAAAGTCATAGAGGGCGTTGCGATTTCACAGAGTTGGGTTGTGACGTCATAGAGGGGTTTGTGACGTCATCGGGGATTGTGATGTCATAGAGTGTGGTTATGATGTCATAGAGAAGGTTGTGACGTTATAGAGTGCGGTTGTGGCGTCACAGTGGGGTTTCTGATGTCACAGAGTCGGGTTGTAATGTCATAGAGTGGGGTTGTGATGTCATAGAGGTAGGGTTGTGACTTCATAGAGGGGCGTTGTGATTTCACAGAGTTGGCTTGTGACGTCAGAGTGGGGTTTGTGATGTCATAGAGTGGGGTTGTGACTTCATAGAGGGGGTTGTGACGTCATAGAGTGCGTTTGTGATGTCATAGTGGGGTTTGTGATGTCACAGAGTGGTTTGTGATTTCATAGAGGTAGTGTTGTGATGTCATAGAGTGTGGTTGTGATGTCACAGAGTCGCGTTGTGATTTCACAGATTTGGGTTGTGATGTCACAGAGTCGGGTTGTGACGTCATAGAGTGGGATTGTGACGTCATAGAGGGGGTTGTGACATCATCGGAGATTGTGATGTCATAGAATTTTTGGGCAGAACATCCAGGATTTTGGGGTTCTTTTGATGGAGGATGAGGCAAAAATCCACGTTGAGCCGTGGGAATGAGGGCGACCCCTGGGAAAACGGGAGGAGGGAAGTGGGGGTGGGGGTGGGTGTCGCTCGGCCCCTTCTCCACAGCGTGTTTTTGGGTGGAGGGTCCCCCATATGGGCCAGAAACCCCCCCAAAGGCCCAGTGCTGTCCCAGTAAAGCACTGGTTTTGCTGACGTCACAGGCCGTTGCCGGCCTCCCGCGTTCCACACAACATTCCGAGGCGGCGGTCGCTCGCTGGCCGTGGCTGTGGCAGCTTCCTACCGCTGTGGAGAGTGACATTCAGCAGTTGGATTGTTTTTTTGGGGAAACCCTCAAATTGTCCTTCCCGATGGGGCCCAAAAAGCCTCCAGTGGCCGAAGGGTAACGCTGGGGGTGGGAAGGGGCGGTGGAAGTTGGTGGCGGAAGACTGAGTGATGTTTTGCTGGGAAATGGGGACCGGTTTTGCCCCACCTCACCACGTTTTCCCTCTTTTTTAGCGTTTGTTGCGCCGTATCCATTCCCGACGTGCCTTCCTCCCCCTCCTCTTCCTCCCCCTTTCAGCCGCGTCAATGTCGGGGAGCAGTTGCAGGCGGAGCTGCCTGCCCTACGGGACAGATCCCTCTTGGAAGAGGAGGAGGAAGGAGCCTCCCTGGTTTGGAAGCCCTGGGGTGACGTGGAAAGCAAGCCCGAGCCGCAGGAGAAAGGTTTCTCTTCAGGCTTTTCTTGTGGGAAAGGGGCAAATTCCACCTTTTCAGAGTTACTTGATAGGGCGTTTGGGTTCTCTCCCGTCTTGTCTTGGCCGCGTAGCGTTGGAGGGAAGGAGATGGCTCGTTTTTGGGAGGAAAGTGGCTAGATAAGAGCCGCTGGTGCTCTCGGGAGCATCTTCCATGAGAAAGGGGGGGTTTTGGCGGTCCCAGCTCATCTGCAGCCAGGGAGGAGTTTCTCTCTGGAGATCCCGCTCCCAAAGCTCTTGAAAGAGCCTTTTTTTTGTCCATCAGAAGACTTTTGGCCTCATCCAGAAGGAGGTAAAGCCGTTGGAGCGGGGCGGAGCTGGTTAGCGGGGAGGCTTTTAACCCAGAAAGCCCTATTTTCAATCCCCCGTTGGAATCCTGTCCTTAGGAGCCTTCTTCCTGCTCAAAACCCAGCGGGAGAAGACATCATTGCCCTCCTTTGTAATGACAAGGGAGTCTTTAATATCCCTGGATTTCTCCCCCTAGATCCAGAGGCAAACCGTGGCCCAGTGTGTTGACTCTTGTTCCTTCTGGAGGAAGACAGTGCGATTTGGGTGCACCTGACCTCGCCTGCTGGAGAAAAGGGTCAAGAGAGTCCGGGATGAGGTGGAAAAAGCCAAAGGCGAGGTAAAAAAGCTGCTGGGGGGGTTTGTTTCCTCGACGAATCCATCTGCTCAAACGTTCCTTGCCAGGAAAGAGGGATTTGCTTCACGGAAAGAGATATTATTTTAATTTTTGGTGGGTGGGGGAACGGGGTGGCTGTGTGGCTTCAGTGCGTGGGAATTGCACCTTTTCAGCCCCTTTGATAGATTTTGTGGAGGAAAGTGCTTTTCCGCTTGGGACAGTGGAAATAATACAGTTTTTCTTGCACCCCGTTGTGGCTTTGCACCCCGTTTTCCCATTGGTTTTTTGGCTGTTTAGACTTTACCTGGGCTGATAAACCGGGTGAAATCCACGGCCAAAAAATCTTATTTTTCTGCCTTTTTGAGCCATTTCAAGTTATTTTGTCCCTGGTTTGCAGGCCGTCTGCCACCAGAAGAAGAGGCCACGTGCGACCCCCAAAGACAAGCCCCCGCCGGGGCGTCACCACCCGCAGCCCCACAGCGCCTGCGGCTCCTCCGGGGATGCCGGGACCTCCCTGTGCTGGGACTTGCCCTGAGGTGAGTGCGGAAGGTCAGCCCTCCCTTTTTCTTCCCCAAATGCCTCCTTTGGGTTCAGAAAAGCACCCTAGGGGGGTTTCGGGGGGGTGGCGGGGGCAGAAGGGAAGGGCAGCTGGAGGATTGCCCTTGCCCAGGTGCCTCTTGGTGGTTTTATTTGACTTTCAACCCCCAACGTTCTGTCTTTTTGGAGTCGGGGAGACCTTCCCCGGAGCCATGAGGTTCAGAGCGGCCCCTCCTTGTGCAAAAGCCTCAGGTTTGCCCTTTTTGCCCAGGACAAACTCAAGTTCCATTGAGTTTTGTGGCCCGAGGCTTGCCCACTCCAGTCCCTCACAGCCAGCAAAATGCCTCCAGTTTTAATTTGACCTCATTTGAAGTGATCGCCCAATTAATTCTCCTAATTTAACCCCCCCAAAATCCATCCTCTTTAACCACCAGCATCCAGAGCGGTGTCGTTTCTATGAAGCTGGGTCTAATGGATTTCTAGAGGAAGGACTTACAAATCCCTTTTTCCTTTGTTCTGCTCCCTTGTCCCTAAGGGCAGTTTCCCAGGGGGTCCTATTTCCTAACTCCTTGAAGAGCTGGAAGTTTGCTTTCTTAAAATGTGGCGTCCTAACTGTGCTTCTCGTGGGCTTCCAACTTGTGAAGAGAGTGAACTGCACTAGAGCATGATGACTGCAGCCCATGGACTAGGGGATTGGGGGATGGAAAGGGCCCCCGGGATTTCGCTTTGCTCCTTTTGCTTCTAGAAAAGGCCCAAATGGCTCAATGCCCGCCTTCTGGCCCGGGGCAGCCGCAGGGGTGAAGTGGTAGCCGGAGGGTCCCTCTGCAGAGCCCTGATTTCCCTGAGAAGGGGGAAATGTTGTGGGGGATGGAGTGGTGTGTGAGGAGGAGGAGGAGGGCAAGGAAGGCTAAAGGAGGGTGTTGGCGGAAAGATTTTTATCCCCAGCGTGGTTTTGTCAGATTTTTTGGGCAGAACATCCAGGTTTTTGGGCTTCTTTTGATGGAGGATGAGGCAAAAATCCACGTTGAGCCGTGGGAATGAGGGCGACCCCTGGGAAAACGGGAGGAGGGAACTGGGGGTGGGGGTGGGTGTCGCTCGGCCCCTTCTCCACAGCGTGTTTTTGGGTGGAGGGTCCCCCATATGGGCCAGAAACACCCCCAAACGCCCAGTGCTGTCCCAGTAAAGCACTGGTTTTGCTGACGTCACAGGCCGTTGCCGGCCTCCCGCGTTCCACACAACATTCCGAGGCGGCGGTCGCTCGCTGGCCGTGGCTGTGGCAGCTTCCTACTGCTGTGGAGAGTGACATTCAGCAGTTGGATTGTTTTTTTGGGGAAACCCCCAAATTGTCCTGCCCGATGGGGCCCAAAAAGCCTCCAGTGGCCGAAGGGTAACGCTGGGGGTGGGAAGGGGCGGTGGAAGTTGGTGGCAGAAGACTGAGTGATGTTTTGCTGGGAAATAGGGACCGGTTTTGCCCCACCTCACCACGTTTTCCCTCTTTTTTAGCGTTTGTTGCGCCGTATCCATTCCCGACGTGCCTTTCTCCCCCTCCTCTTCCTCCCCCTCCTCTTCCTCCCCCTCCTCTTCCTCCCCCTCCTCTTCCTCCCCCTCCTCTTCCTCCCCCTCCTCTTCCTCCCCCTTTCAGCCGCATCAGTGTCGGGGAGCAGTTGCAGGCGGAGCTGCCTGCCCTGCGGGACAGATCCCTCTTGGAAGAGGAGGAGGAAGGAGCCTCCCTGGTTTGGAAGCCCTGGGGTGACATGGAAAGCAAGCCCGAGCCGCAGGAGAAAGGTTTCTCTTCAGGCTTTTCTTGTGGGAAAGGGGCAAATTCCACCTTTTCAGAGTTACTTGATAGGGCGTTTGGGTTCTCTCCCGTCTTGTCTTGGCCGCGTAGCGTTGGAGGGAAGGAGATGGCTCGTTTTTGGGAGGAAAGTGGCTAGATAAGAGCCGCTGGTGCTCTCGGGAGCATCTTCCATGAGAAAGGGGGGGTTTTGGCGGTCCCAGCTCATCTGCAGCCAGGGAGGAGTTTCTCTCTGGAGATCCCGCTCCCAAAGCTCTTGAAAGAGCCTTTTTTTTGTCCATCAGAAGACTTTTGGCCTCATCCAGAAGGAGGTAAAGCCGTTGGAGCGGGGCGGAGCTGGTTAGCGGGGAGGCTTTTAACCCAGAAAGCCCTATTTTCAATCCCCCGTTGGAATCCTGTCCTTAGGACCCTTCTTCCTGCTCAAAACCCAGCGGGAGAAGACATCATTGCCCTCCTTTGTAATGACAAGGGAGTCTTTAATATCCCTGGATTTCTGCCCATAGATCCAGAGGCAAACCGTGGCCCAGTGTGTTGACTCTTGTTACTTCTGGAGGAAGACAGTGCGATTTGGGTGCACCTGACCTCGCCTGCTGGAGAAAAGGGTCAAGAGAGTCCGGGATGAGGTGGAAAAAGCCAAAGGCGAGGTAAAAAAGCTGCTGGGGGGGTTTGTTTCCTGGACGAATCCATCTGCTCAAACGTTCCTTGCCAGGAAAGAGGGATTTGCTTCACGGAAAGAGATATTATTTTAATTTTTGGTGGGCGGGGGAACGGGGTGGCTGTGTGGCTTCAGTGCGTGGGAATTGCACCTTTTCAGCCCCTTTGATAGATTTTGTGGAGGAAAGTGCTTTTCCGCTTGGGACAGTGGAAATAATACAGTTTTTCTTGCACCCCGTTGTGGCTTTGCACCCTGTTTTCCCATTGGTTTTTTGGCTGTTTAGACTTTACCTGGGCTGATAAACTGCGTGAAATCCACGGCCAAAAAATCTTATTTTTCTGCCTTTTTGAGAGATTTCAAGTTAGTTTGTCCCTGGTTTGCAGGCCGTCTGCCACCAGAAGAAGAGGCCACGTGCGACCCCCAAAGACAAGCCCACGCCGGGGCGTCAGCACCCGCAGCCCCACAGCGCCTGCGTCTCCTCCGGGGATGCCGGGACCTCCCTGTGCTGGGACTTGCCCTGAGGTAAGTGCGGAAGGTCAGCCCTCCCTTTTTCTTCCCCAAATGCCTCCTTTGGGTTCAGAAAAGCACCCTAGGGGGGTTTCGGGCGGGTGGCGGGGGCAGAAGGGAAGGGCAGCTGGAGGATTGCCCTTGCCCAGGTGCCTCTTGGTGGTTTTATTTGACTTTCAACGCCCAACGTTCTGTCTTTTTGGAGTCGGGGAGACCTTCCCCGGAGCCGTGAGGTTCAGAGCGGCCCCTCCTTGTGCAAAAGCCTCAGGTTTCCCCTTTTTGCCCAGGACAAACTCAAGTTCCATTGAGTTTTGTGGCCCGAGGCTTGCCCACTCCAGTCCCTCACAGCCAGCAAAATGCCTCCAGTTTTAATTTGACCTCATTTGAAGTGATCGCCCAATTAATTCTCCTAATTTAACCCCCCCAAAATCCATCCTCTTTAACCACCAGCATCCAGACCGGTGTCGTTTCTATGAAGCTGGGTCTAATGGATTTCTAGAGGAAGGACTTACAAATCCCTTTTTCCTTTGTTCTGCTCCCTTGTCCCTAAGGGCAGTTTCCCACGGGGTCCTATTTCCTAACTCCTTGAAGAGCTGGAAGTTTGCTTTCTTAAAATGTGGCGTCCTAACTGTGCTTCTCGTGGGCTTCCAACTTGTGAAGAGAGTGAACTGCACTAGAGCATGATGACTGCAGCCCATGGACTAGGGGACTGGGGGATGGAAAGGGCCCCCGGGGCTTCGCTTTGCTCCTTTTGCTTCTAGAAAAGGCCCAAATGGCTCAATGCCCGCCTTCTGGCCCGGGGCAGCCGCAGGGGTGAAGTGGTAGCCGGAGGGTCCCTCTCCAGAGCCCTGATTTCCCTGAGAAGGGGGAAATGTTGTGGGGGATGGAGTGGTGTGTGAGGAGGAGGAGGAGGGCAAGGAAGGCTAAAGGAGGGTGTTGGCGGAAAGATTTTTATCCCCAGCGTGGTTTTGTCAGATTTTTTGGGCAGAACCTCCAGGTTTTTGGGCTTCTTTTGATGGAGGATGAGGCAAAAATCCACGTTGAGCCGTGGGAATGAGGGCGACCCCTGGGAAAACGGGAGGAGGGAACTGGGGGTGGGGGTGGGTGTCGCTCGGCCCCTTCTCCACAGCGTGTTTTTGGGTGGAGGGTCCCCCATATGGGCCAGAAACCCCCCCAAAGGCCCAGTGCTGTCCCAGTAAAGCACTGGTTTTGCTGACGTCCCAGGCCGTTGCCGGCCTCCCGCGTTCCACACAACATTCCGAGGCGGCGGTCGCTCGCTGGCCGTGGCTGTGGCAGCTTCCTACCGCTGTGGAGAGTGACATTCAGCAGTTGGATTGTTTTTTTGGGGAACCCCCCAAATTGTCCTGCCCGATGGGGCCCAAAAAGCCTCCAGTGGCCGAAGGGTAACGCTGGGGGTGGGAAGGGGCGGTGGAAGTTGGTGGCAGAAGACTGAGTGATGTTTTGCTGGGAAATAGGGACCGGTTTTGCCCCACCTCACCACGTTTTCCCTCTTTTTTAGCGTTTGTTGCGCCGTATCCATTCCCGACGTGCCTTCCTCCCCCTCCTCTTCCTCCCCCTTTCAGCCGCGTCAATGTCGGGGAGCAGTTGCAGGCGGAGCTGCCTGCCCTACGGGACAGATCCCTCTTGGAAGAGGAGGAGGAAGGAGCCTCCCTGGTTTGGAAGCCCTGGGGTGACGTGGAAAGCAAGCCCGAGCCGCAGGAGAAAGGTTTCTCTTCAGGCTTTTCTTGTGGGAAAGGGGCAAATTCCACCTTTTCAGAGTTACTTGATAGGGCGTTTGGGTTCTCTCCCGTCTTGTCTTGGCCGCGTAGCGTTGGAGGGAAGGAGATGGCTCGTTTTTGGGAGGAAAGTGGCTAGATAAGAGCCGCTGGTGCTCTCGGGAGCATCTTCCATGAGAAAGGGGGGGTTTTGGCGGTCCCAGCTCATCTGCAGCCAGGGAGGAGTTTCTCTCTGGAGATCCCGCTCCAAAAGCTCTTGAAAGAGCCTTTTTTTTGTCCATCAGAAGACTTTTGGCCTCATCCAGAAGGAGGTAAAGCCGTTGGAGCGGGGCGGAGCTGGTTAGCGGGGAGGCTTTTAACCCAGAAAGCCCTATTTTCAATCCCCCGTTGGAATCCTGTCCTTAGGACCCTTCTTCCTGCTAAAAACCCATCGGGACAAGACATCATTGCCCTCCTTTGTAATGACAAGGGAGTCTTTAATATCCCTGGATTTCTCCCCCTAGATCCAGAGGCAAACCGTGGCCCAGTGTGTTGACTCTTGTTCCTTCTGGAGGAAGACAGTGCGATTTGGGTGCACCTGACCTCGCCTGCTGGAGAAAAGGGTCAAGAGAGTCCGGGATGAGGTGGAAAAAGCCAAAGGCGAGGTAAAAAAGCTGCTGGGGGGGTTTGTTTCCTCGACGAATCCATCTGCTCAAACGTTCCTTGCCAGGAAAGAGGGATTTGCTTCACGGAAAGAGATATTATTTTAATTTTTGGTGGGTGGGGGAACGGGGTGGCTGTGTGGCTTCAGTGCGTGGGAATTGCACCTTTTCAGCCCCTTTGATAGATTTTGTGGAGGAAAGTGCTTTTCCGCTTGGGACAGTGGAAATAATAGAGTTTTTCTTGCACCCCGTTGTGGCTTTGCACCCCGTTTTCCCATTGGTTTTTTGGCTGTTTAGACTTTACCTGGGCTGATAAACTGCGTGAAATCCACGGCCAAAAAATCTTATTTTTCTGCCTTTTTGAGAGATTTCAAGTTAGTTTGTCCCTGGTTTGCAGGCCGTCTGCCACCAGAAGAAGAGGCCACGTGCGACCCCCAAAGACAAGCCCCCGCCGGGGCGTCACCACCCGCAGCCCCACAGCGCCTGCGGCTCCTCCGGGGATGCCGGGACCTCCCTGTGCTGGGACTTGCCCTGAGGTGAGTGCGGAAGGTCAGCCCTCCCTTTTTCTTCCCCAAAAGCCTCCTTTGGGTTCAGAAAAGCACCCTGGGGGAGGGGGGGGGTGCGGGGGCAGAAGGGAAGGGCAGCTGGAGGATTGCCCTTGCCCAGGTGCCTCTTGGTGGTTTTATTTGACTTTCAACCCCCAACGTTCTGTCTTTTTGGAGTCGGGGAGACCTTCCCCGGAGCCGTGAGGTTCAGAGCGGCCCCTCCTTGTGCAAAAGCCTCAGGTTTGCCCTTTTTGCCCAGGACAAACTCAAGTTCCATTGAGTTTTGTGGCCCGAGGCTTGCCCACTCCAGTCCCTCACAGCCAGCAAAATGCCTCCAGTTTTAATTTGACCTCATTTGAAGTGATCGCCCAATTAATTCTCCTAATTTAACCCCCCCAAAATCCATCCTCTTTAACCACCAGCATCCAGAGCGGTGTCGTTTCTATGAAGCTGGGTCTAATGGATTTCTAGAGGAAGGACTTACAAATCCCTTTTTCCTTTGTTCTGCTCCCTTGTCCCTAAGGGCAGTTTCCCACGGGGTCCTATTTCCTAACTCCTTGAAGAGCTGGAAGTTTGCTTTCTTAAAATGTGGCGTCCTAACTGTGCTTCTCGTGGGCTTCCAACTTGTGAAGAGAGTGAACTGCACTAGAGCATGATGACTGCAGCCCATGGACTAGGGGATTGGGGGATGGAAAGGGCCCCCGGGGCTTCGCTTTGCTCCTTTTGCTTCTAGAAAAGGCCCAAATGGCTCAATGCCCGCCTTCTGGCCCGGGGCAGCCGCAGGGGTGAAGTGGTAGCCGGAGGGTCCCTCTGCAGAGCCCTGATTTCCCTGAGAAGGGGGAAATGTTGTGGGGGATGGAGTGGTGTGTGAGGAGGAGGAGGAGGGCAAGGAAGGCTAAAGGAGGGTGTTGGCGGAAAGATTTTTATCCCCAGCGTGGTTTTGTCAGATTTTGTGGGCAGAACCTCCAGGTTTTTGGGCTTCTTTTGATGGAGGATGAGGCAAAAATCCACGTTGAGCCGTGGGAATGAGGGCGACCCCTGGGAAAACGGGAGGAGGGAACTGGGGGTGGGGGTGGGTGTCGCTCGGCCCCTTCTCCACAGCGTGTTTTTGGGTGGAGGGTCCCCCATATGGGCCAGAAACACCCCCAAACGCCCAGTGCTGTCCCAGTAAAGCACTGGTTTTGCTGACGTCACAGGCCGTTGCCGGCCTCCCGCGTTCCACACAACATTCCGAGGCGGCGGTCGCTCGCTGGCCGTGGCTGTGGCAGCTTCCTACTGCTGTGGAGAGTGACATTCAGCAGTTGGATTGTTTTTTTGGGGAAACCCCCAAATTGTCCTGCCCGATGGGGCCCAAAAAGCCTCCAGTGGCCGAAGGGTAACGCTGGGGGTGGGAAGGGGCGGTGGAAGTTGGTGGCAGAAGACTGAGTGATGTTTTGCTGGGAAATAGGGACCGGTTTTGCCCCACCTCACCACGTTTTCCCTCTTTTTTAGCGTTTGTTGCGCCGTATCCATTCCCGACGTGCCTTCCTCCCCCTCCTCTTCCTCCCCCTCCTCTTCCTCCCCCTCCTCTTCCTCCCCCTCCTCTTCCTCCCCCTCCTCTTCCTTCCCCTCCTCTTCCTCCCCCTTTCAGCCGCATCAGTGTCGGGGAGCAGTTGCAGGCGGAGCTGCCTGCCCTGCGGGACAGATCCCTCTTGGAAGAGGAGGAGGAAGGAGCCTCCCTGGTTTGGAAGGCCTGGGGTGACATGGAAAGCAAGCCCGAGCCGCAGGAGAAAGGTTTCTCTTCAGGCTTTTCTTGTGGGAAAGGGGCAAATTCCACCTTTTCAGAGTTACTTGATAGGGCGTTTGGGTTCTCTCCCGTCTTGTCTTGGCCGCGTAGCGTTGGAGGGAAGGAGATGGCTCGTTTTTGGGAGGAAAGTGGCTAGATAAGAGCCGCTGGTGCTCTCGGGAGCATCTTCCATGAGAAAGGGGGGGTTTTGGCGGTCCCAGCTCATCTGCAGCCAGGGAGGAGTTTCTCTCTGGAGATCCCGCTCCCAAAGCTCTTGAAAGAGCCTTTTTTTTGTCCATCAGAAGACTTTTGGCCTCATCCAGAAGGAGGTAAAGCCGTTGGAGCGGGGCGGAGCTGGTTAGCGGGGAGGCTTTTAACCCAGAAAGCCCTATTTTCAATCCCCCGTTGGAATCCTGTCCTTAGGACCCTTCTTCCTGCTCAAAACCCAGCGGGAGAAGACATCATTGCCCTCCTTTGTAATGACAAGGGAGTCTTTAATATCCCTGGATTTCTCCCCCTAGATCCAGAGGCAAACCGTGGCCCAGTGTGTTGACTCTTGTTCCTTCTGGAGGAAGACAGTGCGATTTGGGTGCACCTGACCTCGCCTGCTGGAGAAAAGGGTCAAGAGAGTCCGGGATGAGGTGGAAAAAGCCAAAGGCGAGGTAAAAAAGCTGCTGGGGGGGTTTGTTTCCTCGACGAATCCATCTGCTCAAACGTTCCTTGCCAGGAAAGAGGGATTTGCTTCACGGAAAGAGATATTATTTTAATTTTTGGTGGGCGGGGGAAGGGGGTGGCTGTGTGGCTTCAGTGCGTGGGAATTGCACCTTTTCAGCCCCTTTGATAGATTTTGTGGAGGAAAGTGCTTTTCCGCTTGGGACAGTGGAAATAATACAGTTTTTCTTGCACCCCGTTGTGGCTTTGCACCCTGTTTTCCCATTGGTTTTTTGGCTGTTTAGACTTTACCTGGGCTGATAAACTGCGTGAAATCCACGGCCAAAAAATCTTATTTTTCTGCCTTTTTGAGAGATTTCAAGTTATTTTGTCCCTGGTTTGCAGGCCGTCTGCCACCAGAAGAAGAGGCCACGTGCGACCCCCAAAGACAAGCCCACGCCGGGGCGTCAGCACCCGCAGCCCCACAGCGCCTGCGTCTCCTCCGGGGATGCCGGGACCTCCCTGTGCTGGGACTTGCCCTGAGGTAAGTGCGGAAGGTCAGCCCTCCCTTTTTCTTCCCCAAATGCCTCCTTTGGGTTCAGAAAAGCACCCTAGGGGGGTTTCGGGCGGGTGGCGGGGGCAGAAGGGAAGGGCAGCTGGAGGATTGCCCTTGCCCAGGTGCCTCTTGGTGGTTTTATTTGACTTTCAACGCCCAACGTTCTGTCTTTTTGGAGTCGGGGAGACCTTCCCCGGAGCCGTGAGGTTCAGAGCGGCCCCTCCTTGTGCAAAAGCCTCAGGTTTCCCCTTTTTGCCCAGGACAAACTCAAGTTCCATTGAGTTTTGTGGCCCGAGGCTTGCCCACTCCAGTCCCTCACAGCCAGCAAAATGCCTCCAGTTTTAATTTGACCTCATTTGAAGTGATCGCCCAATTAATTCTCCTAATTTAACCCCCCCAAAATCCATCCTCTTTAACCACCAGCATCCAGACCGGTGTCGTTTCTATGAAGCTGGGTCTAATGGATTTCTAGAGGAAGGACTTACAAATCCCTTTTTCCTTTGTTCTGCTCCCTTGTCCCTAAGGGCAGTTTCCCAGGGGGTCCTATTTCCTAACTCCTTGAAGAGCTGGAAGTTTGCTTTCTTAAAATGTGGCGTCCTAACTGTGCTTCTCGTGGGCTTCCAACTTGTGAAGAGAGTGAAGTGCACTAGAGCATGATGACTGCAGCCCATGGACTAGGGGATTGGGGGATGGAAAGGGCCCCCGGGGCTTCGCTTTGCTCCTTTTGCTTCTAGAAAAGGCCCAAATGGCTCAATGCCCGCCTTCTGGCCCGGGGCAGCCGCAGGGGTGAAGTGGTAGCCGGAGGGTCCCTCTGCAGAGCCCTGATTTCCCTGAGAAGGGGGAAATGTTGTGGGGGATGGAGTGGTGTGTGAGGAGGAGGAGGAGGGCAAGGAAGGCTAAAGGAGGGTCTTGGCGGAAAGATTTTTATCCCCAGCGTGGTTTTGTCAGATTTTGTGGGCAGAACATCCAGGTTTTTGGGCTTCTTTTGATGGAGGATGAGGCAAAAATCCACGTTGAGCCGTGGGAATGAGGGCGACCCCTGGGAAAATGGGAGGAGGGAACTGGGGGTGGGGGTGGGTGTCGCTCGGCCCCTTCTCCACAGCGTGTTTTTGGGTGGAGGGTCCCCCATATGGGCCAGAAACACCCCCAAACGCCCAGTGCTGTCCCAGTAAAGCACTGGTTTTGCTGACGTCACAGGCCGTTGCCGGCCTCCCGCGTTCCACACAACATTCCGAGGCGGCGGTCGCTCGCTGGCCGTGGCTGTGGCAGCTTCCTACCGCTGTGGAGAGTGACATTCAGCAGTTGGATTGTTTTTTTGGGGAACCCCCCAAATTGTCCTGCCCGATGGGGCCCAAAAAGCCTCCAGTGGCCGAAGGGTAACGCTGGGGGTGGGAAGGGGCGGTGGAAGTTGGTGGCAGAAGACTGAGTGATGTTTTGCTGGGAAATAGGGACCGGTTTTGCCCCACCTCACCACGTTTTCCCTCTTTTTTAGCGTTTGTTGCGCCGTATCCATTCCCGACGTGCCTTTCTCCCCCTCCTCTTCCTCCCCCTCCTCTTCCTCCCCCTCCTCTTCCTCCCCCTCCTCTTCCTCCCCCTTTCAGCCGCATCAGTGTCGGGGAGCAGTTGCAGGCGGAGCTGCCTGCCCTGCGGGACAGATCCCTCTTGGAAGAGGAGGAGGAAGGAGCCTCCCTGGTTTGGAAGCCCTGGGGTGACATGGAAAGCAAGCCCGAGCCGCAGGAGAAAGGTTTCTCTTCAGGCTTTTCTTGTGGGAAAGGGGCAAATTCCACCTTTTCAGAGTTACTTGATAGGGCGTTTGGGTTCTCTCCCGTCTTGTCTTGGCCGCGTAGCGTTGGAGGGAAGGAGATGGCTCGTTTTTGGGAGGAAAGTGGCTAGATAAGAGCCGCTGGTGCTCTCGGGAGCATCTTCCATGAGAAAGGGGGGGTTTTGGCGGTCCCAGCTCATCTGCAGCCAGGGAGGAGTTTCTCTCTGGAGATCCCGCTCCCAAAGCTCTTGAAAGAGCCTTTTTTTTGTCCATCAGAAGACTTTTGGCCTCATCCAGAAGGAGGTAAAGCCGTTGGAGCGGGGCGGAGCTGGTTAGCGGGGAGGCTTTTATCCCAGAAAGCCCTATTTTCAATCCCCCGTTGGAATCCTGTCCTTAGGACCCTTCTTCCTGCTCAAAACCCAGCGGGAGAAGACATCATTGCCCTCCTTTGTAATGACAAGGGAGTCTTTAATATCCCTGGATTTCTCCCCATAGATCCAGAGGCAAACCGTGGCCCAGTGTGTTGACTCTTGTTACTTCTGGAGGAAGACAGTGCGATTTGGGTGCACCTGACCTCGCCTGCTGGAGAAAAGGGTCAAGAGAGTCCGGGATGAGGTGGAAAAAGCCAAAGGCGAGGTAAAAAAGCTGCTGGGGGGGTTTGTTTCCTGGACGAATCCATCTGCTCAAACGTTCCTTGCCAGGAAATAGGGATTTGCTTCACGGAAATAGATATTATTCTGTCTTTTTGGAGTCGGGGAGACCTTCCCCGGAGCCGTGAGGTTCAGAGCGGCCCCTCCTTGTGCAAAAGCCTCAGGTTTCCCCTTTTTGCCCAGGACAAACTCAAGTTCCATTGAGTTTTGTGGCCCGAGGCTTGCCCACTCCAGTCCCTCACAGCCAGCAAAATGCCTCCAGTTTTAATTTGACCTCATTTGAAGTGATCGCCCAATTAATTCTCCTAATTTAACCCCCCCAAAATCCATCCTCTTTAACCACCAGCATCCAGACCGGTGTCGTTTCTATGAAGCTGGGTCTAATGGATTTCTAGAGGAAGGACTTACAAATCCCTTTTTCCTTTGTTCTGCTGCCTTGTCCCTAAGGGCAGTTTCCCACGGGGTCCTATTTCCTAACTCCTTGAAGAGCTGGAAGTTTGCTTTCTTAAAATGTGGCGTCCTAACTGTGCTTCTCGTGGGCTTCCAACTTGTGAAGAGAGTGAACTGCACTAGAGCATGATGACTGCAGCCCATGGACTAGGGGACTGGGGGATGGAAAGGGCCCCCGGGGTTTCGCTTTGCTCCTTTTGCTTCTAGAAAAGCCCCAAATGGCTCAATGCCCGCCTTCTGGCCCGGGGCAGCCGCAGGGGTGAAGTGGTAGCCGGAGGGTCCCTCTGCAGAGCCCTGATTTCCCTGAGAAGGGGGAAATGTTGTGGGGGATGGAGTGGTGTGTGAGGAGGAGGAGGAGGGCAAGGAAGGCTAAAGGAGGGTGTTGGCGGAAAGATTTTTATCCCCAGCGTGGTTTTGTCAGATTTTTTGGGCAGAACATCCAGGATTTTGGGGTTCTTTTGATGGAGGATGAGGCAAAAATCCACGTTGAGCCGTGGGAATGAGGGCGACCCCTGGGAAAACGGGAGGAGGGAACTGGGGGTGGGGGTGGGTGTCGCTCGGCCCCTTCTCCACAGCGCGTTTTTGGGTGGAGGGTCCCCCATATCGGCCAGAAGCCCCCCCAAAGGCCCAGTGCTGTCCCAGTAAAGCACTGGTTTTGCTGACGTCCCAGGCCGTTGCCGGCCTCCCGCGTTCCACACAACATTCCGAGGCGGCGGTCGCTCGCTGGCCGTGGCTGTGGCAGCTTCCTACCGCTGTGGAGAGTGACATTCAGCAGTTGGATTGTTTTTTTGGGGAAAACCCCCAAATTGTCCTGCCCGATGGGGCCCAAAAAGCCTCCAGTGGCCGAAGGGTAACGCTGGGGGTGGGAAGGGGCGGTGGAAGTTGGTGGCGGAAGACTGAGTGATGTTTTGCTGGGAAATAGGGACCGGTTTTGCCCCACCTCACCACGTTTTCCCTCTTTTTTAGTGTTTGTTGCGCCGTATCCATTCCCGACGTGCCTTTCTCCCCCTCCTCTTCCTCCCCCTCCTCTTCCTCTCCCTTTCAGCCGCATCAGTGTCGGGGAGCAGTTGCAGGCGGAGCTGCCTGCCCTGCGGGACAGATCCCTCTTGGAAGAGGAGGAGGAAGGAGCCTCCCTGGTTTGGAAGCCCTGGGGTGACATGGAAAGCAACCCCGAGCCGCAGGAGAAAGGTTTCTCTTCAGGCTTTTCTTGTGGGAAAGGGGCAAATTCCACCTTTTCAGAGTTACTTGATAGGGCGTTTGGGTTCTCTCCCGTCTTGTCTTGGCCGCGTAGCGTTGGAGGGAAGGAGATGGCTCGTTTTTGGGAGGAAAGTGGCTAGATAAGTGCCGCTGGTGCTCTCGGGAGCATCTTCCATGAGAAAGGGGGGGTTTTGGCGGTCCCAGCTCATCTGCAGCCAGGGAGGAGTTTCTCTCTGGAGATCCCGCTCCCAAAGCTCTTGAAAGAGCCTTTTTTTTGTCCATCAGAAGACTTTTGGCCTCATCCAGAAGGAGGTAAAGCCGTTGGAGCGGGGCGGAGCTGGTTAGCGGGGAGGCTTTTAACCCAGAAAGCCCTATTTTCAATCCCCCGTTGGAATCCTGTCCTTAGGACCCTTCTTCCTGCTCAAAACCCAGCGGGAGAAGACATCATTGCCCTCCTTTGTAATGACAAGGGAGTCTTTAATATCCCTGGATTTCTGCCCATAGATCCAGAGGCAAACCGTGGCCCAGTGTGTTGACTCTTGTTACTTCTGGAGGAAGACAGTGCGATTTGGGTGCACCTGACCTCGCCTGCTGGAGAAAAGGGTCAAGAGAGTCCGGGATGAGGTGGAAAAAGCCAAAGGCGAGGTAAAAAAGCTGCTGGGGGGGTTTGTTTCCTGGACGAATCCATCTGCTCAAACGTTCCTTGCCAGGAAAGAGGGATTTGCTTCACGGAAAGAGATATTATTTGAATTTTTGGTGGGCGGGGGAAGGGGGTGGCTGTGTGGCTTCAGTGCGTGGGAATTGCACCTTTTCAGCCCCTTTGATAGATTTTGTGGAGGAAAGTGCTTTTCCGCTTGGGACAGTGGAAATAATAGAGTTTTTCTTGCACCCCGTTGTGGCTTTGCACCCCGTTTTCCCATTGGTTTTTTGGCTGTTTAGACTTTACCTGGGCTGATAAACTGCGTGAAATCCACGGCCAAAAAATCTTATTTTTCTGCCTTTTTGAGAGATTTCAAGTTATTTTGTCCCTGGTTTGCAGGCCGTCTGCCACCAGAAGAAGAGGCCACGTGCGACCCCAGAAGACAAGCCCACGCCGGGGCGTCAGCACCCGCAGCCCCACAGCGCCTGCGTCTCCTCCGGGGATGCCGGGACCTCCCTGTGCTGGGACTTGCCCTGAGGTGAGTGCGGAAGGTCAGCCCTCCCTTTTTCTTCCCCAAATGCCTCGTTTGGGTTCAGAAAAGCACCCTAGGGGGGTTTCGGGGGGGTGCGGGGGCAGAAGGGAAGGGCAGCTGGAGGATTGCCCTTGCCCAGGTGCCTCTTGGTGGTTTTGACTTTCAACGCCCAACGTTCTGTCTTTTTGGAGTCGGGGAGACCTTCCCCGGAGCCGTGAGGTTCAGAGCGGCCCCTCCTTGTGCAAAAGCCTCAGGTTTGCCCTTTTTGCCCAGGACAAACTCAAGTTCCATTGAGTTTTGTGGCCCGAGGCTTGCCCACTCCAGTCCCTCACAGCCAGCAAAATGCCTCCAGTTTTAATTTGACCTCATTTGAAGTGATCGCCCAATTAATTCTCCTAATTTAACCCCCCCAAAATCCATCCTCTTTAACCACCAGCATCCAGACCGGTGTCGTTTCTATGAAGCTGGGTCTAATGGATTTCTAGAGGAAGGACTTACAAATCCCTTTTTCCTTTGTTCTGCTCCCTTGTCTCTAAGGGCAGTTTCCCACGGGGTCCTATTTCCTAACTCCTTGAAGAGCTGGAAGTTTGCTTTCTTAAAATGTGGCGTCCTAACTGTGCTTCTCGTGGGCTTCCAACTTGTGAAGAGAGTGAACTGCACTAGAGCATGATGACTGCAGCCCATGGACTAGGGGATTGGGGGATGGAAAGGGCCCCCGGGGCTTCGCTTTGCTCCTTTTGCTTCTAGAAAAGGCCCAAATGGCTCAATGCCCGCCTTCTGGCCCGGGGCAGCCGCAGGGGTGAAGTGGTAGCCGGAGGGTCCCTCTGCAGAGCCCTGATTTCCCTGAGAAGGGGGAAATGTTGTGGGGGATGGAGTGGTGTGTGAGGAGGAGGAGGAGGGCAAGGAAGGCTAAAGGAGGGTCTTGGCGGAAAGATTTTTATCCCCAGCGTGGTTTTGTCAGATTTTTTGGGCAGAACCTCCAGGATTTTGGGGTTCTTTTGATGGAGGATGAGGCAAAAATCCACGTTGAGCCGTGGGAATGAGGGCGACCCCTGGGAAAACGGGAGGAGGGAAGTGGGGGTGGGGGTGGGTGTCGCTCGGCCCCTTCTCCACAGCGTGTTTTTGGGTGGAGGGTCCCCCATATGGGCCAGAACCCCCCCCAAACGCCCAGTGCTGTCCCAGTAAAGCACTGGTTTTGCTGACGTCACAGGCCGTTGCCGGCCTCCCGCGTTCCACACAACATTCCGAGGCGGCGGTCGCTCGCTGGCCGTGGCTGTGGCAGCTTCCTACCGCTGTGGAGAGTGACATTCAGCAGTTGGATTGTTTTTTTGGGGAAAACCCCCAAATTGTCCTGCCCGATGGGGCCCAAAAAGCCTCCAGTGGCCGAAGGGTAACGCTGGGGGTGGGAAGGGGCGGTGGAAGTTGGTGGCAGAAGACTGAGTGATGTTTTGCTGGGAAATAGGGACCGGTTTTGCCCCACCTCACCACGTTTTCCCTCTTTTTTAGCGTTTGTTGCGCCATATCCATTCCCGACGTGCCTTTCTCCCCCTCCTCTTCCTCCCCCTCCTCTTCCTCCCCCTTTCAGCCGCATCAATGTCGGGGAGCAGTTGCAGGCGGAGCTGCTACCCTGCGGGACAGATCCCTCTTGGAAGAGGAGGAGGAAGGAGCCTCCCTGGTTTGGAAGCCCTGGGGTGACATGGAAAGCAAGCCCCAGCCGCAGGAGAAAGGTTTCTCTTCAGGCTTTTCTTGTGGGAAAGGGGCAAATTCCCCCTTTTCAGAGTTACTTGATAGGGCGTTTGGGTTCTCTCCCGTCTTGTCTTGGCCCCGTAGCGTTGGAGGGAAGGAGATGGCTCGTTTTTGGGAGGAAAGTGGCTAGATAAGAGCCACTGGTGCTCTCGGGAGCATCTTCCATGAGAAAGGGGGGGTTTTGGCGGTCCCAGCTCATCTGCAGCCAGGGAGGAGTTTCTCTCTGGAGATCCCGCTCCCAAAGCTCTTGAAAGAGCCTTTTTTTTGTCCATCAGAAGACTTTTGGCCTCATCCAGAAGGAGGTAAAGCCGTTGGAGCGGGGCGGAGCTGGTTAGCGGGGAGGCTTTTAACCCAGAAAGCCCTATTTTCAATCCCCCGTTGGAATCCTGTCCTTAGGACCCTTCTTCCTGCTCAAAACCCAGCGGGAGAAGACATCATTGCCCTCCTTTGTAATGACAAGGGAGTCTTTAATATCCCTGGATTTCTGCCCATAGATCCAGAGGCAAACCGTGGCCCAGTGTGTTGACTCTTGTTACTTCTGGAGGAAGACAGTGCGATTTGGGTGCACCTGACCTCGCCTGCTGGAGAAAAGGGTCAAGAGAGTCCGGGATGAGGTGGAAAAAGCCAAAGGCGAGGTAAAAAAGCTGCTGGGGGGGTTTGTTTCCTCGACGAATCCATCTGCTCAAACGTTCCTTGCCAGGAAAGAGGGATTTGCTTCACGGAAAGAGATATTATTTTAATTTTTGGTGGGTGGGGGAAGGGGGTGGCTGTGTGGCTTCAGTGCGTGGGAATTGCACCTTTTCAGCCCCTTTGATAGATTTTGTGGAGGAAAGTGCTTTTCCGCTTGGGACAGTGGAAATAATACAGTTTTTCTTGCACCCCGTTGTGGCTTTGCACCCCGTTTTCCCATTGTTTTTTTGGCTGTTTAGACTTTACCTGGGCTGATAAACTGCGTGAAATCCACGGCCAAAAAATCTTATTTTTCTGCCTTTTTGAGAGATTTCAAGTTAGTTTGTCCCTGGTTTGCAGGCCGTCTGCCACCAGAAGAAGAGGCCACGTGCGACCCCCAAAGACAAGCCCACGCCGGGGCGTCACCACCCGCAGCCCCACAGCGCCTGCGTCTCCTCCGGGGATGCCGGGACCTCCCTGTGCTGGGACTTGCCCTGAGGTGAGTGCGGAAGGTCAGCCCTCCCTTTTTCTTCCCCAAATGCCTCGTTTGGGTTCAGAAAAGCACCCTGGGGGAGGGGGGGGTGCGGGGGCAGAAGGGAAGGGCAGCTGGAGGATTGCCCTTGCCCAGGTGCCTCTTGGTGGTTTTATTTGACTTTCAACGCCCAACGTTCTGTCTTTTTGGAGTCGGGGAGACCTTCCCCGGAGCCGTGAGGTTCAGAGCGGCCCCTCCTTGTGCAAAAGCCTCAGGTTTGCCCTTTTTGCCCAGGACAAACTCAAGTTCCATTGAGTTTTGTGGCCCAAGGCTTGCCCACTCCAGTCCCTCACAGCCAGCAAAATGCCTCCAGTTTTAATTTGACCTCATTTGAAGTGATCGCCCAATTAATTCTCCTAATTTAACCCCCCCAAAATCCATCCTCTTTAACCACCAGCATCCAGACCGGTGTCGTTTCTATGAAGCTGGGTCTAATGGATTTCTAGAGGAAGGACTTACAAATCCCTTTTTCCTTTGTTCTGCTCCCTTGTCCCTAAGGGCAGTTTCCCAGGGGGTCCTATTTCCTAACTCCTTGAAGAGCTGGAAGTTTGCTTTCTTAAAATGTGGCGTCCTAACTGTGCTTCTCGTGGGCTTCCAACTTGTGAAGAGAGTGAACTGCACTAGAGCATGATGACTGCAGCCCATGGACTAGGGGATTGGGGGATGGAAAGGGCCCCCGGGGCTTCGCTTTGCTCCTTTTGCTTCTAGAAAAGGCCCAAATGGCTCAATGCCCGCCTTCTGGCCCGGGGCAGCCGCAGGGGTGAAGTGGTAGCCGGAGGGTCCCTCTGCAGAGCCCTGATTTCCCTGAGAAGGGGGAAATGTTGTGGGGGATGGAGTGGTGTGTGAGGAGGAGGAGGAGGGCAAGGAAGGCTAAAGGAGGGTCTTGGCGGAAAGATTTTTATCCCCAGCGTGGTTTTGTCAGATTTTGTGGGCAGAACATCCAGGTTTTTGGGCTTCTTTTGATGGAGGATGAGGCAAAAATCCACGTTGAGCCGTGGGAATGAGGGCGACCCCTGGGAAAATGGGAGGAGGGAACTGGGGGTGGGGGTGGGTGTCGCTCGGCCCCTTCTCCACAGCGTGTTTTTGGGTGGAGGGTCCCCCATATGGGCCAGAAACACCCCCAAACGCCCAGTGCTGTCCCAGTAAAGCACTGGTTTTGCTGACGTCACAGGCCGTTGCCGGCCTCCCGCGTTCCACACAACATTCCGAGGCGGCGGTCGCTCGCTGGCCGTGGCTGTGGCAGCTTCCTACCGCTGTGGAGAGTGACATTCAGCAGTTGGATTGTTTTTTTGGGGAACCCCCCAAATTGTCCTGCCCGATGGGGCCCAAAAAGCCTCCAGTGGCCGAAGGGTAACGCTGGGGGTGGGAAGGGGCGGTGGAAGTTGGTGGCAGAAGACTGAGTGATGTTTTGCTGGGAAATAGGGACCGGTTTTGCCCCACCTCACCACGTTTTCCCTCTTTTTTAGCGTTTGTTGCGCCGTATCCATTCCCGACGTGCCTTTCTCCCCCTCCTCTTCCTCCCCCTCCTCTTCCTCCCCCTCCTCTTCCTCCCCCTCCTCTTCCTCCCCCTTTCAGCCGCATCAGTGTCGGGGAGCAGTTGCAGGCGGAGCTGCCTGCCCTGCGGGACAGATCCCTCTTGGAAGAGGAGGAGGAAGGAGCCTCCCTGGTTTGGAAGCCCTGGGGTGACATGGAAAGCAAGCCCGAGCCGCAGGAGAAAGGTTTCTCTTCAGGCTTTTCTTGTGGGAAAGGGGCAAATTCCACCTTTTCAGAGTTACTTGATAGGGCGTTTGGGTTCTCTCCCGTCTTGTCTTGGCCGCGTAGCGTTGGAGGGAAGGAGATGGCTCGTTTTTGGGAGGAAAGTGGCTAGATAAGAGCCGCTGGTGCTCTCGGGAGCATCTTCCATGAGAAAGGGGGGGTTTTGGCGGTCCCAGCTCATCTGCAGCCAGGGAGGAGTTTCTCTCTGGAGATCCCGCTCCCAAAGCTCTTGAAAGAGCCTTTTTTTTGTCCATCAGAAGACTTTTGGCCTCATCCAGAAGGAGGTAAAGCCGTTGGAGCGGGGCGGAGCTGGTTAGCGGGGAGGCTTTTATCCCAGAAAGCCCTATTTTCAATCCCCCGTTGGAATCCTGTCCTTAGGACCCTTCTTCCTGCTCAAAACCCAGCGGGAGAAGACATCATTGCCCTCCTTTGTAATGACAAGGGAGTCTTTAATATCCCTGGATTTCTCCCCATAGATCCAGAGGCAAACCGTGGCCCAGTGTGTTGACTCTTGTTACTTCTGGAGGAAGACAGTGCGATTTGGGTGCACCTGACCTCGCCTGCTGGAGAAAAGGGTCAAGAGAGTCCGGGATGAGGTGGAAAAAGCCAAAGGCGAGGTAAAAAAGCTGCTGGGGGGGTTTGTTTCCTGGACGAATCCATCTGCTCAAACGTTCCTTGCCAGGAAATAGGGATTTGCTTCACGGAAATAGATATTATTCTGTCTTTTTGGAGTCGGGGAGACCTTCCCCGGAGCCGTGAGGTTCAGAGCGGCCCCTCCTTGTGCAAAAGCCTCAGGTTTCCCCTTTTTGCCCAGGACAAACTCAAGTTCCATTGAGTTTTGTGGCCCGAGGCTTGCCCACTCCAGTCCCTCACAGCCAGCAAAATGCCTCCAGTTTTAATTTGACCTCATTTGAAGTGATCGCCCAATTAATTCTCCTAATTTAACCCCCCCAAAATCCATCCTCTTTAACCACCAGCATCCAGACCGGTGTCGTTTCTATGAAGCTGGGTCTAATGGATTTCTAGAGGAAGGACTTACAAATCCCTTTTTCCTTTGTTCTGCTGCCTTGTCCCTAAGGGCAGTTTCCCACGGGGTCCTATTTCCTAACTCCTTGAAGAGCTGGAAGTTTGCTTTCTTAAAATGTGGCGTCCTAACTGTGCTTCTCGTGGGCTTCCAACTTGTGAAGAGAGTGAACTGCACTAGAGCATGATGACTGCAGCCCATGGACTAGGGGACTGGGGGATGGAAAGGGCCCCCGGGGTTTCGCTTTGCTCCTTTTGCTTCTAGAAAAGCCCCAAATGGCTCAATGCCCGCCTTCTGGCCCGGGGCAGCCGCAGGGGTGAAGTGGTAGCCGGAGGGTCCCTCTGCAGAGCCCTGATTTCCCTGAGAAGGGGGAAATGTTGTGGGGGATGGAGTGGTGTGTGAGGAGGAGGAGGAGGGCAAGGAAGGCTAAAGGAGGGTGTTGGCGGAAAGATTTTTATCCCCAGCGTGGTTTTGTCAGATTTTTTGGGCAGAACATCCAGGATTTTGGGGTTCTTTTGATGGAGGATGAGGCAAAAATCCACGTTGAGCCGTGGGAATGAGGGCGACCCCTGGGAAAACGGGAGGAGGGAACTGGGGGTGGGGGTGGGTGTCGCTCGGCCCCTTCTCCACAGCGCGTTTTTGGGTGGAGGGTCCCCCATATCGGCCAGAAGCCCCCCCAAAGGCCCAGTGCTGTCCCAGTAAAGCACTGGTTTTGCTGACGTCCCAGGCCGTTGCCGGCCTCCCGCGTTCCACACAACATTCCGAGGCGGCGGTCGCTCGCTGGCCGTGGCTGTGGCAGCTTCCTACCGCTGTGGAGAGTGACATTCAGCAGTTGGATTGTTTTTTTGGGGAAAACCCCCAAATTGTCCTGCCCGATGGGGCCCAAAAAGCCTCCAGTGGCCGAAGGGTAACGCTGGGGGTGGGAAGGGGCGGTGGAAGTTGGTGGCGGAAGACTGAGTGATGTTTTGCTGGGAAATAGGGACCGGTTTTGCCCCACCTCACCACGTTTTCCCTCTTTTTTAGTGTTTGTTGCGCCGTATCCATTCCCGACGTGCCTTTCTCCCCCTCCTCTTCCTCCCCCTCCTCTTCCTCTCCCTTTCAGCCGCATCAGTGTCGGGGAGCAGTTGCAGGCGGAGCTGCCTGCCCTGCGGGACAGATCCCTCTTGGAAGAGGAGGAGGAAGGAGCCTCCCTGGTTTGGAAGCCCTGGGGTGACATGGAAAGCAACCCCGAGCCGCAGGAGAAAGGTTTCTCTTCAGGCTTTTCTTGTGGGAAAGGGGCAAATTCCACCTTTTCAGAGTTACTTGATAGGGCGTTTGGGTTCTCTCCCGTCTTGTCTTGGCCGCGTAGCGTTGGAGGGAAGGAGATGGCTCGTTTTTGGGAGGAAAGTGGCTAGATAAGTGCCGCTGGTGCTCTCGGGAGCATCTTCCATGAGAAAGGGGGGGTTTTGGCGGTCCCAGCTCATCTGCAGCCAGGGAGGAGTTTCTCTCTGGAGATCCCGCTCCCAAAGCTCTTGAAAGAGCCTTTTTTTTGTCCATCAGAAGACTTTTGGCCTCATCCAGAAGGAGGTAAAGCCGTTGGAGCGGGGCGGAGCTGGTTAGCGGGGAGGCTTTTAACCCAGAAAGCCCTATTTTCAATCCCCCGTTGGAATCCTGTCCTTAGGACCCTTCTTCCTGCTCAAAACCCAGCGGGAGAAGACATCATTGCCCTCCTTTGTAATGACAAGGGAGTCTTTAATATCCCTGGATTTCTGCCCATAGATCCAGAGGCAAACCGTGGCCCAGCGTGTTGACTCTTGTTCCTTCTGGAGGAAGACAGTGCGATTTGGGTGCACCTGACCTCGCCTGCTGGAGAAAAGGGTCAAGAGAGTCCGGGATGAGGTGGAAAAAGCCAAAGGCGAGGTAAAAAAGCTGCTGGGGGGGTTTGTTTCCTCGACGAATCCATCTGCTCAAACGTTCCTTGCCAGGAAAGAGGGATTTGCTTCACGGAAATAGATATTATTTTAATTTTTGGTGGGCGGGGGAAGGGGGTGGCTGTGTGGCTTCAGTGCGTGGGAATTGCACCTTTTCAGCCCCTTTGATAGATTTTGTGGAGGAAAGTGCTTTTCCGCTTGGGACAGTGGAAATAATAGAGTTTTTCTTGCACCCCGTTGTGGCTTTGCACCCCGTTTTCCCATTGGTTTTTTGGCTGTTTAGACTTTACCTGGGCTGATAAACTGCGTGAAATCCACGGCCAAAAAATCTTATTTTTCTGCCTTTTTGAGAGATTTCAAGTTATTTTGTCCCTGGTTTGCAGGCCGTCTGCCACCAGAAGAAGAGGCCACGTGCGACCCCAGAAGACAAGCCCACGCCGGGGCGTCAGCACCCGCAGCCCCACAGCGCCTGCGTCTCCTCCGGGGATGCCGGGACCTCCCTGTGCTGGGACTTGCCCTGAGGTGAGTGCGGAAGGTCAGCCCTCCCTTTTTCTTCCCCAAATGCCTCGTTTGGGTTCAGAAAAGCACCCTAGGGGGGTTTCGGGGGGGTGCGGGGGCAGAAGGGAAGGGCAGCTGGAGGATTGCCCTTGCCCAGGTGCCTCTTGGTGGTTTTGACTTTCAACGCCCAACGTTCTGTCTTTTTGGAGTCGGGGAGACCTTCCCCGGAGCCGTGAGGTTCAGAGCGGCCCCTCCTTGTGCAAAAGCCTCAGGTTTGCCCTTTTTGCCCAGGACAAACTCAAGTTCCATTGAGTTTTGTGGCCCGAGGCTTGCCCACTCCAGTCCCTCACAGCCAGCAAAATGCCTCCAGTTTTAATTTGACCTCATTTGAAGTGATCGCCCAATTAATTCTCCTAATTTAACCCCCCCAAAATCCATCCTCTTTAACCACCAGCATCCAGACCGGTGTCGTTTCTATGAAGCTGGGTCTAATGGATTTCTAGAGGAAGGACTTACAAATCCCTTTTTCCTTTGTTCTGCTCCCTTGTCTCTAAGGGCAGTTTCCCACGGGGTCCTATTTCCTAACTCCTTGAAGAGCTGGAAGTTTGCTTTCTTAAAATGTGGCGTCCTAACTGTGCTTCTCGTGGGCTTCCAACTTGTGAAGAGAGTGAACTGCACTAGAGCATGATGACTGCAGCCCATGGACTAGGGGATTGGGGGATGGAAAGGGCCCCCGGGGCTTCGCTTTGCTCCTTTTGCTTCTAGAAAAGGCCCAAATGGCTCAATGCCCGCCTTCTGGCCCGGGGCAGCCGCAGGGGTGAAGTGGTAGCCGGAGGGTCCCTCTGCAGAGCCCTGATTTCCCTGAGAAGGGGGAAATGTTGTGGGGGATGGAGTGGTGTGTGAGGAGGAGGAGGAGGGCAAGGAAGGCTAAAGGAGGGTCTTGGCGGAAAGATTTTTATCCCCAGCGTGGTTTTGTCAGATTTTTTGGGCAGAACCTCCAGGATTTTGGGGTTCTTTTGATGGAGGATGAGGCAAAAATCCACGTTGAGCCGTGGGAATGAGGGCGACCCCTGGGAAAACGGGAGGAGGGAAGTGGGGGTGGGGGTGGGTGTCGCTCGGCCCCTTCTCCACAGCGTGTTTTTGGGTGGAGGGTCCCCCATATGGGCCAGAACCCCCCCCAAACGCCCAGTGCTGTCCCAGTAAAGCACTGGTTTTGCTGACGTCCCAGGCCGTTGCCGGCCTCCCGCGTTCCACACAACATTCCGAGGCGGCGGTCGCTCGCTGGCCGTGGCTGTGGCAGCTTCCTACCGCTGTGGAGAGTGACATTCAGCAGTTGGATTGTTTTTTTGGGGAAAACCCCCAAATTGTCCTGCCCGATGGGGCCCAAAAAGCCTCCAGTGGCCGAAGGGTAACGCTGGGGGTGGGAAGGGGCGGTGGAAGTTGGTGGCAGAAGACTGAGTGATGTTTTGCTGGGAAATAGGGACCGGTTTTGCCCCACCTCACCACGTTTTCCCTCTTTTTTAGCGTTTGTTGCGCCATATCCATTCCCGACGTGCCTTTCTCCCCCTCCTCTTCCTCCCCCTCCTCTTCCTCCCCCTTTCAGCCGCATCAATGTCGGGGAGCAGTTGCAGGCGGAGCTGCTACCCTGCGGGACAGATCCCTCTTGGAAGAGGAGGAGGAAGGAGCCTCCCTGGTTTGGAAGCCCTGGGGTGACATGGAAAGCAAGCCCCAGCCGCAGGAGAAAGGTTTCTCTTCAGGCTTTTCTTGTGGGAAAGGGGCAAATTCCCCCTTTTCAGAGTTACTTGATAGGGCGTTTGGGTTCTCTCCCGTCTTGTCTTGGCCCCGTAGCGTTGGAGGGAAGGAGATGGCTCGTTTTTGGGAGGAAAGTGGCTAGATAAGAGCCACTGGTGCTCTCGGGAGCATCTTCCATGAGAAAGGGGGGGTTTTGGCGGTCCCAGCTCATCTGCAGCCAGGGAGGAGTTTCTCTCTGGAGATCCCGCTCCCAAAGCTCTTGAAAGAGCCTTTTTTTTGTCCATCAGAAGACTTTTGGCCTCATCCAGAAGGAGGTAAAGCCGTTGGAGCGGGGCGGAGCTGGTTAGCGGGGAGGCTTTTAACCCAGAAAGCCCTATTTTCAATCCCCCGTTGGAATCCTGTCCTTAGGACCCTTCTTCCTGCTCAAAACCCAGCGGGAGAAGACATCATTGCCCTCCTTTGTAATGACAAGGGAGTCTTTAATATCCCTGGATTTCTGCCCATAGATCCAGAGGCAAACCGTGGCCCAGTGTGTTGACTCTTGTTACTTCTGGAGGAAGACAGTGCGATTTGGGTGCACCTGACCTCGCCTGCTGGAGAAAAGGGTCAAGAGAGTCCGGGATGAGGTGGAAAAAGCCAAAGGCGAGGTAAAAAAGCTGCTGGGGGGGTTTGTTTCCTGGACGAATCCATCTGCTCAAACGTTCCTTGCCAGGAAAGAGGGATTTGCTTCACGGAAAGAGATATTATTTTAATTTTTGGTGGGTGGGGGAAGGGGGTGGCTGTGTGGCTTCAGTGCGTGGGAATTGCACCTTTTCAGCCCCTTTGATAGATTTTGTGGAGGAAAGTGCTTTTCCGCTTGGGACAGTGGAAATAATAGAGTTTTTCTTGCACCCCGTTGTGGCTTTGCACCCCGTTTTCCCATTGTTTTTTTGGCTGTTTAGACTTTACCTGGGCTGATAAACTGCGTGAAATCCACGGCCAAAAAATCTTATTTTTCTGCCTTTTTGAGAGATTTCAAGTTATTTTGTCCCTGGTTTGCAGGCCGTCTGCCACCAGAAGAAGAGGCCACGTGCGACCCCCAAAGACAAGCCCACGCCGGGGCGTCACCACCCGCAGCCCCACAGCGCCTGCGTCTCCTCCGGGGATGCCGGGACCTCCCTGTGCTGGGACTTGCCCTGAGGTGAGTGCGGAAGGTCAGCCCTCCCTTTTTCTTCCCCAAATGCCTCGTTTGGGTTCAGAAAAGCACCCTGGGGGAGGGGGGGGTGCGGGGGCAGAAGGGAAGGGCAGCTGGAGGATTGCCCTTGCCCAGGTGCCTCTTGGTGGTTTTATTTGACTTTCAACGCCCAACGTTCTGTCTTTTTGGAGTCGGGGAGACCTTCCCCGGAGCCGTGAGGTTCAGAGCGGCCCCTCCTTGTGCAAAAGCCTCAGGTTTGCCCTTTTTGCCCAGGACAAACTCAAGTTCCATTGAGTTTTGTGGCCCGAGGCTTGCCCACTCCAGTCCCTCACAGCCAGCAAAATGCCTCCAGTTTTAATTTGACCTCATTTGAAGTGATCGCCCAATTAATTCTCCTAATTTAACCCCCCCAAAATCCATCCTCTTTAACCACCAGCATCCAGACCGGTGTCGTTTCTATGAAGCTGGGTCTAATGGATTTCTAGAGGAAGGACTTACAAATCCCTTTTTCCTTTGTTCTGCTCCCTTGTCTCTAAGGGCAGTTTCCCACGGGGTCCTATTTCCTAACTCCTTGAAGAGCTGGAAGTTTGCTTTCTTAAAATGTGGCGTCCTAACTGTGCTTCTCGTGGGCTTCCAACTTGTGAAGAGAGTGAACTGCACTAGAGCATGATGACTGCAGCCCATGGACTAGGGGATTGGGGGATGGAAAGGGCCCCCGGGGCTTCGCTTTGCTCCTTTTGCTTCTAGAAAAGGCCCAAATGGCTCAATGCCCGCCTTCTGGCCCGGGGCAGCCGCAGGGGTGAAGTGGTAGCCGGAGGGTCCCTCTGCAGAGCCCTGATTTCCCTGAGAAGGGGGAAATGTTGTGGGGGATGGAGTGGTGTGTGAGGAGGAGGAGGAGGGCAAGGAAGGCTAAAGGAGGGTCTTGGCGGAAAGATTTTTATCCCCAGCGTGGTTTTGTCAGATTTTTTGGGCAGAACCTCCAGGATTTTGGGGTTCTTTTGATGGAGGATGAGGCAAAAATCCACGTTGAGCCGTGGGAATGAGGGCGACCCCTGGGAAAACGGGAGGAGGGAAGTGGGGGTGGGGGTGGGTGTCGCTCGGCCCCTTCTCCACAGCGTGTTTTTGGGTGGAGGGTCCCCCATATGGGCCAGAACCCCCCCCAAACGCCCAGTGCTGTCCCAGTAAAGCACTGGTTTTGCTGACGTCCCAGGCCGTTGCCGGCCTCCCGCGTTCCACACAACATTCCGAGGCGGCGGTCGCTCGCTGGCCGTGGCTGTGGCAGCTTCCTACCGCTGTGGAGAGTGACATTCAGCAGTTGGATTGTTTTTTTGGGGAAAACCCCCAAATTGTCCTGCCCGATGGGGCCCAAAAAGCCTCCAGTGGCCGAAGGGTAACGCTGGGGGTGGGAAGGGGCGGTGGAAGTTGGTGGCAGAAGACTGAGTGATGTTTTGCTGGGAAATAGGGACCGGTTTTGCCCCACCTCACCACGTTTTCCCTCTTTTTTAGCGTTTGTTGCGCCATATCCATTCCCGACGTGCCTTTCTCCCCCTCCTCTTCCTCCCCCTCCTCTTCCTCCCCCTTTCAGCCGCATCAATGTCGGGGAGCAGTTGCAGGCGGAGCTGCTACCCTGCGGGACAGATCCCTCTTGGAAGAGGAGGAGGAAGGAGCCTCCCTGGTTTGGAAGCCCTGGGGTGACATGGAAAGCAAGCCCCAGCCGCAGGAGAAAGGTTTCTCTTCAGGCTTTTCTTGTGGGAAAGGGGCAAATTCCCCCTTTTCAGAGTTACTTGATAGGGCGTTTGGGTTCTCTCCCGTCTTGTCTTGGCCCCGTAGCGTTGGAGGGAAGGAGATGGCTCGTTTTTGGGAGGAAAGTGGCTAGATAAGAGCCACTGGTGCTCTCGGGAGCATCTTCCATGAGAAAGGGGGGGTTTTGGCGGTCCCAGCTCATCTGCAGCCAGGGAGGAGTTTCTCTCTGGAGATCCCGCTCCCAAAGCTCTTGAAAGAGCCTTTTTTTTGTCCATCAGAAGACTTTTGGCCTCATCCAGAAGGAGGTAAAGCCGTTGGAGCGGGGCGGAGCTGGTTAGCGGGGAGGCTTTTAACCCAGAAAGCCCTATTTTCAATCCCCCGTTGGAATCCTGTCCTTAGGACCCTTCTTCCTGCTCAAAACCCAGCGGGAGAAGACATCATTGCCCTCCTTTGTAATGACAAGGGAGTCTTTAATATCCCTGGATTTCTGCCCATAGATCCAGAGGCAAACCGTGGCCCAGTGTGTTGACTCTTGTTACTTCTGGAGGAAGACAGTGCGATTTGGGTGCACCTGACCTCGCCTGCTGGAGAAAAGGGTCAAGAGAGTCCGGGATGAGGTGGAAAAAGCCAAAGGCGAGGTAAAAAAGCTGCTGGGGGGGTTTGTTTCCTGGACGAATCCATCTGCTCAAACGTTCCTTGCCAGGAAAGAGGGATTTGCTTCACGGAAAGAGATATTATTTTAATTTTTGGTGGGTGGGGGAAGGGGGTGGCTGTGTGGCTTCAGTGCGTGGGAATTGCACCTTTTCAGCCCCTTTGATAGATTTTGTGGAGGAAAGTGCTTTTCCGCTTGGGACAGTGGAAATAATAGAGTTTTTCTTGCACCCCGTTGTGGCTTTGCACCCCGTTTTCCCATTGTTTTTTTGGCTGTTTAGACTTTACCTGGGCTGATAAACTGCGTGAAATCCACGGCCAAAAAATCTTATTTTTCTGCCTTTTTGAGAGATTTCAAGTTATTTTGTCCCTGGTTTGCAGGCCGTCTGCCACCAGAAGAAGAGGCCACGTGCGACCCCCAAAGACAAGCCCACGCCGGGGCGTCACCACCCGCAGCCCCACAGCGCCTGCGTCTCCTCCGGGGATGCCGGGACCTCCCTGTGCTGGGACTTGCCCTGAGGTGAGTGCGGAAGGTCAGCCCTCCCTTTTTCTTCCCCAAATGCCTCGTTTGGGTTCAGAAAAGCACCCTGGGGGAGGGGGGGGTGCGGGGGCAGAAGGGAAGGGCAGCTGGAGGATTGCCCTTGCCCAGGTGCCTCTTGGTGGTTTTATTTGACTTTCAACGCCCAACGTTCTGTCTTTTTGGAGTCGGGGAGACCTTCCCCGGAGCCGTGAGGTTCAGAGCGGCCCCTCCTTGTGCAAAAGCCTCAGGTTTGCCCTTTTTGCCCAGGACAAACTCAAGTTCCATTGAGTTTTGTGGCCCAAGGCTTGCCCACTCCAGTCCCTCACAGCCAGCAAAATGCCTCCAGTTTTAATTTGACCTCATTTGAAGTGATCGCCCAATTAATTCTCCTAATTTAACCCCCCCAAAATCCATCCTCTTTAACCACCAGCATCCAGACCGGTGTCGTTTCTATGAAGCTGGGTCTAATGGATTTCTAGAGGAAGGACTTACAAATCCCTTTTTCCTTTGTTCTGCTCCCTTGTCCCTAAGGGCAGTTTCCCAGGGGGTCCTATTTCCTAACTCCTTGAAGAGCTGGAAGTTTGCTTTCTTAAAATGTGGCGTCCTAACTGTGCTTCTCGTGGGCTTCCAACTTGTGAAGAGAGTGAACTGCACTAGAGCATGATGACTGCAGCCCATGGACTAGGGGATTGGGGGATGGAAAGGGCCCCCGGGGCTTCGCTTTGCTCCTTTTGCTTCTAGAAAAGGCCCAAATGGCTCAATGCCCGCCTTCTGGCCCGGGGCAGCCGCAGGGGTGAAGTGGTAGCCGGAGGGTCCCTCTCCAGAGCCCTGATTTCCCTGAGAAGGGGGAAATGTTGTGGGGGATGGAGTGGTGTGTGAGGAGGAGGAGGAGGGCAAGGAAGGCTAAAGGAGGGTCTTGGCGGAAAGATTTTTATCCCCAGCGTGGTTTTGTCAGATTTTTTGGGCAGAACATCCAGGATTTTGGGGTTCTTTTGATGGAGGATGAGGCAAAAATCCACGTTGAGCCGTGGGAATGAGGGCGACCCCTGGGAAAACGGGAGGAGGGAAGTGGGGGTGGGGGTGGGTGTCGCTCGGCCCCTTCTCCACAGCGCGTTTTTGGGTGGAGGGTCCCCCATATCGGCCAGAAGCCCCCCCAAACGCCCAGTGCTGTCCCAGTAAAGCACTGGTTTTGCTGACGTCCCAGGCCGTTGCCGGCCTCCCGCGTTCCACACAACATTCCGAGGCGGCGGTCGCTCGCTGGCCGTGGCTGTGGCAGCTTCCTACCGCTGTGGAGAGTGACATTCAGCAGTTGGATTGTTTTTTTGGGGAAAACCCCCAAATTGTCCTGCCCGATGGGGCCCAAAAAGCCTCCAGTGGCCGAAGGGTAACGCTGGGGGTGGGAAGGGGCGGTGGAAGTTGGTGGCGGAAGACTGAGTGATGTTTTGCTGGGAAATAGGGACCGGTTTTGCCCCAACTGACCACGTTTTCCCTCTTCTGAAGCGTTTGTTGCGCCGTATCCATTCCCGATGTGCCTTCCTCCCCCTCCTCTTCCTCCCCCTCCTCTTCCTCCCCCTTTCAGCCGCATCAATGTCGGGGAGCAGTTGCAGGCGGAGCTGCCTGCCCTGCGGGACAGATCCCTCTTGGAAGAGGAGGAGGAAGGAGCCTCCCTGGTTTGGAAGCCCTGGGGTGACATGGAAAGCAAGCCCGAGCCGCAGGAGAAAGGTTTCTCTTCAGGCTTTTCTTGTGGGAAAGGGGCAAATTCCCCCTTTTCAGAGTTACTTGATAGGGCGTTTGGGTTCTCTCCCGTCTTGTCTTGGCCGCGTAGCGTTGGAGGGAAGGAGATGGCTCGTTTTTGGGAGGAAAGTGGCTAGATAAGAGCCGCTGGTGCTCTCGGGAGCATCTTCCATGAGAAAGGGGGGGTTTTGGCGGTCCCAGCTCATCTGCAGCCAGGGAGGAGTTTCTCTCTGGAGATCCCGCTCCCAAAGCTCTTGAGCGAGCCTTTTTTTTGTCCATCAGAAGACTTTTGGCCTCATCCAGAAGGAGGTAAAGCCGTTGGAGCGGGGCGGAGCTGGTTAGCGGGGAGGCTTTTAACCCAGAAAGCCCTATTTTCAATCCCCCGTTGGAATCCTGTCCTTAGGACCCTTCTTCCTGCTCAAAACCCAGCGGGAGAAGACATCATTGCCCTCCTTTGTAATGACAAGGGAGTCTTTAATATCCCTGGATTTCTCCCCATAGATCCAGAGGCAAACCGTGGCCCAGCGTGTTGACTCTTGTTCCTTCTGGAGGAAGACAGTGCGATTTGGGTGCACCTGACCTCGCCTGCTGGAGAAAAGGGTCAAGAGAGTCCGGGATGAGGTGGAAAAAGCCAAAGGCGAGGTAAAAAAGCTGCTGGGGGGGTTTGTTTCCTGGACGAATCCATCTGCTCAAACGTTCCTTGCCAGGAAAGAGGGATTTGCTTCACGGAAATAGCTATTATTTTAATTTTTGGTGGGCGGGGGAAGGGGGTGGCTGTGTGGCTTCAGTGCGTGGGAATTGCACCTTTTCAGCCCCTTTGATAGATTTTGTGGAGGAAAGTGCTTTTCCGCTTGGGACAGTGGAAATAATACAGTTTTTCTTGCACCCCGTTGTGGCTTTGCACCCCGTTTTCCCATTGGTTTTTTGGCTGTTTAGACTTTACCTGGGCTGATAAACTGCGTGAAATCCACGGCCAAAAAATCTTATTTTTCTGCCTTTTTGAGAGATTTCAAGTTATTTTGTCCCTGGTTTGCAGGCCGTCTGCCACCAGAAGAAGAGGCCACGTGCGACCCCAGAAGACAAGCCCCCGCCGGGGCGTCACCACCCACAGCCCCACAGCGCCTGCGGCTCCTCCGGGGATGCCGGGACCTCCCTGTGCTGGGACTTGCCCTGAGGTGAGTGCGGAAGGTCAGCCCTCCCTTTTTCTTCCCCAAATGCCTCGTTTGGGTTCAGAAAAGCACCCTGGGGGAGGGGGGGGGTGCGGGGGCAGAAGGGAAGGGCAGCTGGAGGATTGCCCTTGCCCAGGTGCCTCTTGGTGGTTTTATTTGACTTTCAACGCCCAACATTGTGTCTTTTTGGAGTCGGGGAGACCTTCCGCGGAGCCGTGAGGTTCAGAGCGGCCCCTCCTTGTGCAAAAGCCTCAGGTTTGCCCTTTTTGCCCAGGACAAACTCAAGTTCCATTGAGTTTTGTGGCCCGAGGCTTGCCCACTCCAGTCCCTCACAGCCAGCAAAATGCCTCCAGTTTTAATTTGACCTCATTTGAAGTGATCGCCCAATTAATTCTCCTAATTTAACCCCCCCAAAATCCATCCTCTTTAACCACCAGCATCCAGACCGGTGTCGTTTCTATGAAGCTGGGTCTAATGGATTTCTAGAGGAAGGACTTACAAATCCCTTTTTCCTTTGTTCTGCTCCCTTGTCCCTAAGGGCAGTTTCCCACGGGGTCCTATTTCCTAACTCCTTGAAGAGCTGGAAGTTTGCTTTCTTAAAATGTGGCGTCCTAACTGTGCTTCTCGTGGGCTTCCAACTTGTGAAGAGAGTGAACTGCACTAGAGCATGATGACTGCAGCCCATGGACTAGGGGACTGGGGGATGGAAAGGGCCCCCGGGGCTTCGCTTTGCTCCTTTTGCTTCTAGAAAAGGCCCAAATGGCTCAATGCCCGCCTTCTGGCCCGGGGCAGCCGCAGGGGTGAAGTGGTAGCCGGAGGGTCCCTCTGCAGAGCCCTGATTTCCCTGAGAAGGGGGAAATGTTGTGGGGGATGGAGTGGTGTGTGAGGAGGAGGAGGAGGGCAAGGAAGGCTAAAGGAGGGTCTTGGCGGAAAGATTTTTATCCCCAGCGTGGTTTTGTCAGATTTTTTGGGCAGAACATCCAGGATTTTGGGGTTCTTTTGATGGAGGATGAGGCAAAAATCCACGTTGAGCCGTGGGAATGAGGGCGACCCCTGGGAAAACGGGAGGAGGGAAGTGGGGGTGGGGGTGGGTGTCGCTCGGCCCCTTCTCCACAGCGCGTTTTTGGGTGGAGGGTCCCCCATATCGGCCAGAAGCCCCCCCAAACGCCCAGTGCTGTCCCAGTAAAGCACTGGTTTTGCTGACGTCCCAGGCCGTTGCCGGCCTCCCGCGTTCCACACAACATTCCGAGGCGGCGGTCGCTCGCTGGCCGTGGCTGTGGCAGCTTCCTACCGCTGTGGAGAGTGACATTCAGCAGTTGGATTGTTTTTTTGGGGAAAACCCCCAAATTGTCCTGCCCGATGGGGCCCAAAAAGCCTCCAGTGGCCGAAGGGTAACGCTGGGGGTGGGAAGGGGCGGTGGAAGTTGGTGGCAGAAGACTGAGTGATGTTTTGCTGGGAAATAGGGACCGGTTTTGCCCCACCTCACCACGTTTTCCCTCTTTTTTAGCGTTTGTTGCGCCATATCCATTCCCGACGTGCCTTTCTCCCCCTCCTCTTCCTCCCCCTCCTCTTCCTCCCCCTTTCAGCCGCATCAATGTCGGGGAGCAGTTGCAGGCGGAGCTGCCTGCCCTGCGGGACAGATCCCTCTTGGAAGAGGAGGAGGAAGGAGCCTCCCTGGTTTGGAAGCCCTGGGGTGACATGGAAAGCAAGCCCCAGCCGCAGGAGAAAGGTTTCTCTTCAGGCTTTTCTTGTGGGAAAGGGGCAAATTCCACCTTTTCAGAGTTACTTGATAGGGCGTTTGGGTTCTCTCCCGTCTTGTCTTGGCCCCGTAGCGTTGGAGGGAAGGAGATGGCTCGTTTTTGGGAGGAAAGTGGCTAGATAAGAGCCGCTGGTGCTCTCGGGAGCATCTTCCATGAGAAAGGGGGGGTTTTGGCGGTCCCAGCTCATCTGCAGCCAGGGAGGAGTTTCTCTCTGGAGATCCCGCTCCCAAAGCTCTTGAAAGAGCCTTTTTTTTGTCCATCAGAAGACTTTTGGCCTCATCCAGAAGGAGGTAAAGCCGTTGGAGCGGGGCGGAGCTGGTTAGCGGGGAGGCTTTTAACCCAGAAAGCCCTATTTTCAATCCCCCGTTGGAATCCTGTCCTTAGGACCCTTCTTCCTGCTCAAAACCCAGCGGGAGAAGACATCATTGCCCTCCTTTGTAATGACAAGGGAGTCTTTAATATCCCTGGATTTCTGCCCATAGATCCAGAGGCAAACCGTGGCCCAGTGTGTTGACTCTTGTTACTTCTGGAGGAAGACAGTGCGATTTGGGTGCACCTGACCTCGCCTGCTGGAGAAAAGGGTCAAGAGAGTCCGGGATGAGGTGGAAAAAGCCAAAGGCGAGGTAAAAAAGCTGCTGGGGGGGTTTGTTTCCTCGACGAATCCATCTGCTCAAACGTTCCTTGCCAGGAAAGAGGGATTTGCTTCACGGAAATAGATATTATTTTAATTTTTGGTGGGCGGGGGAAGGGGGTGGCTGTGTGGCTTCAGTGCGTGGGAATTGCACCTTTTCAGCCCCTTTGATAGATTTTGTGGAGGAAAGTGCTTTTCCGCTTGGGACAGTGGAAATAATACAGTTTTTCTTGCACCCCGTTGTGGCTTTGCACCCCGTTTTCCCATTGGTTTTTTGGCTGTTTAGACTTTACCTGGGCTGATAAACTGCGTGAAATCCACGGCCAAAAAATCTTATTTTTCTGCCTTTTTGAGAGATTTCAAGTTATTTTGTCCCTGGTTTGCAGGCCGTCTGCCACCAGAAGAAGAGGCCACGTGCGACCCCCAAAGACAAGCCCACGCCGGGGCGTCACCACCCGCAGCCCCACAGCGCCTGCGGCTCCTCCGGGGATGCCGGGACCTCCCTGTGCTGGGACTTGCCCTGAGGTGAGTGCGGAAGGTCAGCCCTCCCTTTTTCTTCCCCAAATGCCTCGTTTGGGTTCAGAAAAGCACCCTGGGGGAGGGGGGGGTGCGGGGGCAGAAGGGAAGGGCAGCTGGAGGATTGCCCTTGCCCAGGTGCCTCTTGGTGGTTTTATTTGACTTTCAACGCCCAACGTTCTGTCTTTTTGGAGTCGGGGAGACCTTCCCCGGAGCCGTGAGGTTCAGAGCGGCCCCTCCTTGTGCAAAAGCCTCAGGTTTGCCCTTTTTGCCCAGGACAAACTCAAGTTCCATTGAGTTTTGTGGCCCGAGGCTTGCCCACTCCAGTCCCTCACAGCCAGCAAAATGCCTCCAGTTTTAATTTGACCTCATTTGAAGTGATCGCCCAATTAATTCTCCTAATTTAACCCCCCCAAAATCCATCCTCTTTAACCACCAGCATCCAGACCGGTGTCGTTTCTATGAAGCTGGGTCTAATGGATTTCTAGAGGAAGGACTTACAAATCCCTTTTTCCTTTGTTCTGCTCCCTTGTCCCTAAGGGCAGTTTCCCAGGGGGTCCTATTTCCTAACTCCTTGAAGAGCTGGAAGTTTGCTTTCTTAAAATGTGGCGTCCTAACTGTGCTTCTCGTGGGCTTCCAACTTGTGAAGAGAGTGAACTGCACTAGAGCATGATGACTGCAGCCCATGGACTAGGGGATTGGGGGATGGAAAGGGCCCCCGGGGCTTCGCTTTGCTCCTTTTGCTTCTAGAAAAGGCCCAAATGGCTCAATGCCCGCCTTCTGGCCCGGGGCAGCCGCAGGGGTGAAGTGGTAGCCGGAGGGTCCCTCTCCAGAGCCCTGATTTCCCTGAGAAGGGGGAAATGTTGTGGGGGATGGAGTGGTGTGTGAGGAGGAGGAGGAGGGCAAGGAAGGCTAAAGGAGGGTCTTGGCGGAAAGATTTTTATCCCCAGCGTGGTTTTGTCAGATTTTTTGGGCAGAACATCCAGGATTTTGGGGTTCTTTTGATGGAGGATGAGGCAAAAATCCACGTTGAGCCGTGGGAATGAGGGCGACCCCTGGGAAAACGGGAGGAGGGAAGTGGGGGTGGGGGTGGGTGTCGCTCGGCCCCTTCTCCACAGCGCGTTTTTGGGTGGAGGGTCCCCCATATCGGCCAGAAGCCCCCCCAAACGCCCAGTGCTGTCCCAGTAAAGCACTGGTTTTGCTGACGTCCCAGGCCGTTGCCGGCCTCCCGCGTTCCACACAACATTCCGAGGCGGCGGTCGCTCGCTGGCCGTGGCTGTGGCAGCTTCCTACCGCTGTGGAGAGTGACATTCAGCAGTTGGATTGTTTTTTTGGGGAAAACCCCCAAATTGTCCTGCCCGATGGGGCCCAAAAAGCCTCCAGTGGCCGAAGGGTAACGCTGGGGGTGGGAAGGGGCGGTGGAAGTTGGTGGCAGAAGACTGAGTGATGTTTTGCTGGGAAATAGGGACCGGTTTTGCCCCAACTGACCACGTTTTCCCTCTTCTGAAGCGTTTGTTGCGCCGTATCCATTCCCGATGTGCCTTCCTCCCCCTCCTCTTCCTCCCCCTCCTCTTCCTCCCCCTTTCAGCCGCATCAATGTCGGGGAGCAGTTGCAGGCGGAGCTGCCTGCCCTGCGGGACAGATCCCTCTTGGAAGAGGAGGAGGAAGGAGCCTCCCTGGTTTGGAAGCCCTGGGGTGACATGGAAAGCAAGCCCGAGCCGCAGGAGAAAGGTTTCTCTTCAGGCTTTTCTTGTGGGAAAGGGGCAAATTCCCCCTTTTCAGAGTTACTTGATAGGGCGTTTGGGTTCTCTCCCGTCTTGTCTTGGCCGCGTAGCGTTGGAGGGAAGGAGATGGCTCGTTTTTGGGAGGAAAGTGGCTAGATAAGAGCCGCTGGTGCTCTCGGGAGCATCTTCCATGAGAAAGGGGGGGTTTTGGCGGTCCCAGCTCATCTGCAGCCAGGGAGGAGTTTCTCTCTGGAGATCCCGCTCCCAAAGCTCTTGAGCGAGCCTTTTTTTTGTCCATCAGAAGACTTTTGGCCTCATCCAGAAGGAGGTAAAGCCGTTGGAGCGGGGCGGAGCTGGTTAGCGGGGAGGCTTTTAACCCAGAAAGCCCTATTTTCAATCCCCCGTTGGAATCCTGTCCTTAGGACCCTTCTTCCTGCTCAAAACCCAGCGGGAGAAGACATCATTGCCCTCCTTTGTAATGACAAGGGAGTCTTTAATATCCCTGGATTTCTCCCCATAGATCCAGAGGCAAACCGTGGCCCAGCGTGTTGACTCTTGTTCCTTCTGGAGGAAGACAGTGCGATTTGGGTGCACCTGACCTCGCCTGCTGGAGAAAAGGGTCAAGAGAGTCCGGGATGAGGTGGAAAAAGCCAAAGGCGAGGTAAAAAAGCTGCTGGGGGGGTTTGTTTCCTGGACGAATCCATCTGCTCAAACGTTCCTTGCCAGGAAAGAGGGATTTGCTTCACGGAAATAGCTATTATTTTAATTTTTGGTGGGCGGGGGAAGGGGGTGGCTGTGTGGCTTCAGTGCGTGGGAATTGCACCTTTTCAGCCCCTTTGATAGATTTTGTGGAGGAAAGTGCTTTTCCGCTTGGGACAGTGGAAATAATACAGTTTTTCTTGCACCCCGTTGTGGCTTTGCACCCCGTTTTCCCATTGGTTTTTTGGCTGTTTAGACTTTACCTGGGCTGATAAACTGCGTGAAATCCACGGCCAAAAAATCTTATTTTTCTGCCTTTTTGAGAGATTTCAAGTTATTTTGTCCCTGGTTTGCAGGCCGTCTGCCACCAGAAGAAGAGGCCACGTGCGACCCCAGAAGACAAGCCCCCGCCGGGGCGTCACCACCCACAGCCCCACAGCGCCTGCGGCTCCTCCGGGGATGCCGGGACCTCCCTGTGCTGGGACTTGCCCTGAGGTGAGTGCGGAAGGTCAGCCCTCCCTTTTTCTTCCCCAAATGCCTCGTTTGGGTTCAGAAAAGCACCCTGGGGGAGGGGGGGGGTGCGGGGGCAGAAGGGAAGGGCAGCTGGAGGATTGCCCTTGCCCAGGTGCCTCTTGGTGGTTTTATTTGACTTTCAACGCCCAACATTGTGTCTTTTTGGAGTCGGGGAGACCTTCCGCGGAGCCGTGAGGTTCAGAGCGGCCCCTCCTTGTGCAAAAGCCTCAGGTTTGCCCTTTTTGCCCAGGACAAACTCAAGTTCCATTGAGTTTTGTGGCCCGAGGCTTGCCCACTCCAGTCCCTCACAGCCAGCAAAATGCCTCCAGTTTTAATTTGACCTCATTTGAAGTGATCGCCCAATTAATTCTCCTAATTTAACCCCCCCAAAATCCATCCTCTTTAACCACCAGCATCCAGACCGGTGTCGTTTCTATGAAGCTGGGTCTAATGGATTTCTAGAGGAAGGACTTACAAATCCCTTTTTCCTTTGTTCTGCTCCCTTGTCCCTAAGGGCAGTTTCCCACGGGGTCCTATTTCCTAACTCCTTGAAGAGCTGGAAGTTTGCTTTCTTAAAATGTGGCGTCCTAACTGTGCTTCTCGTGGGCTTCCAACTTGTGAAGAGAGTGAACTGCACTAGAGCATGATGACTGCAGCCCATGGACTAGGGGACTGGGGGATGGAAAGGGCCCCCGGGGCTTCGCTTTGCTCCTTTTGCTTCTAGAAAAGGCCCAAATGGCTCAATGCCCGCCTTCTGGCCCGGGGCAGCCGCAGGGGTGAAGTGGTAGCCGGAGGGTCCCTCTCCAGAGCCCTGATTTCCCTGAGAAGGGGGAAATTTTGTGGGGGATGGAGTGGTGTGTGAGGAGGAGGAGGAGGGCAAGGAAGGCTAAAGGAGGGTCTTGGCGGAAAGATTTTTATCCCCAGCGTGGTTTTGTCAGATTTTTTGGGCAGAACATCCAGGATTTTGGGGTTCTTTTGATGGAGGATGAGGCAAAAATCCACGTTGAGCCGTGGGAATGAGGGCGACCCCTGGGAAAACGGGAGGAGGGAAGTGGGGGTGGGGGTGGGTGTCGCTCGGCCCCTTCTCCACAGCGCGTTTTTGGGTGGAGGGTCCCCCATATCGGCCAGAAGCCCCCCCAAACGCCCAGTGCTGTCCCAGTAAAGCACTGGTTTTGCTGATGTCCCAGGCCGTTGCCGGCCTCCCGCGTTCCACACAACATTCCGAGGCGGCGGTCGCTCGCTGGCCGTGGCTGTGGCAGCTTCCTACCGCTGTGGAGAGTGACATTCAGCAGTTGGATTGTTTTTTTGGGGAAAACCCCCAAATTGTCCTGCCCGATGGGGCCCAAAAAGCCTCCAGTGGCCGAAGGGTAACGCTGGGGGTGGGAAGGGGCGGTGGAAGTTGGTGGCAGAAGACTGAGTGATGTTTTGCTGGGAAATAGGGACCGGTTTTGCCCCACCTCACCACGTTTTCCCTCTTTTTTAGCGTTTGTTGCGCCATATCCATTCCCGACGTGCCTTTCTCCCCCTCCTCTTCCTCCCCCTCCTCTTCCTCCCCCTTTCAGCCGCATCAATGTCGGGGAGCAGTTGCAGGCGGAGCTGCCTGCCCTGCGGGACAGATCCCTCTTGGAAGAGGAGGAGGAAGGAGCCTCCCTGGTTTGGAAGCCCTGGGGTGACATGGAAAGCAAGCCCCAGCCGCAGGAGAAAGGTTTCTCTTCAGGCTTTTCTTGTGGGAAAGGGGCAAATTCCACCTTTTCAGAGTTACTTGATAGGGCGTTTGGGTTCTCTCCCGTCTTGTCTTGGCCCCGTAGCGTTGGAGGGAAGGAGATGGCTCGTTTTTGGGAGGAAAGTGGCTAGATAAGAGCCGCTGGTGCTCTCGGGAGCATCTTCCATGAGAAAGGGGGGGTTTTGGCGGTCCCAGCTCATCTGCAGCCAGGGAGGAGTTTCTCTCTGGAGATCCCGCTCCCAAAGCTCTTGAAAGAGCCTTTTTTTTGTCCATCAGAAGACTTTTGGCCTCATCCAGAAGGAGGTAAAGCCGTTGGAGCGGGGCGGAGCTGGTTAGCGGGGAGGCTTTTAACCCAGAAAGCCCTATTTTCAATCCCCCGTTGGAATCCTGTCCTTAGGACCCTTCTTCCTGCTCAAAACCCAGCGGGAGAAGACATCATTGCCCTCCTTTGTAATGACAAGGGAGTCTTTAATATCCCTGGATTTCTGCCCATAGATCCAGAGGCAAACCGTGGCCCAGTGTGTTGACTCTTGTTACTTCTGGAGGAAGACAGTGCGATTTGGGTGCACCTGACCTCGCCTGCTGGAGAAAAGGGTCAAGAGAGTCCGGGATGAGGTGGAAAAAGCCAAAGGCGAGGTAAAAAAGCTGCTGGGGGGGTTTGTTTCCTCGACGAATCCATCTGCTCAAACGTTCCTTGCCAGGAAAGAGGGATTTGCTTCACGGAAATAGATATTATTTTAATTTTTGGTGGGCGGGGGAAGGGGGTGGCTGTGTGGCTTCAGTGCGTGGGAATTGCACCTTTTCAGCCCCTTTGATAGATTTTGTGGAGGAAAGTGCTTTTCCGCTTGGGACAGTGGAAATAATACAGTTTTTCTTGCACCCCGTTGTGGCTTTGCACCCCGTTTTCCCATTGGTTTTTTGGCTGTTTAGACTTTACCTGGGCTGATAAACTGCGTGAAATCCACGGCCAAAAAATCTTATTTTTCTGCCTTTTTGAGAGATTTCAAGTTATTTTGTCCCTGGTTTGCAGGCCGTCTGCCACCAGAAGAAGAGGCCACGTGCGACCCCCAAAGACAAGCCCACGCCGGGGCGTCACCACCCGCAGCCCCACAGCGCCTGCGGCTCCTCCGGGGATGCCGGGACCTCCCTGTGCTGGGACTTGCCCTGAGGTGAGTGCGGAAGGTCAGCCCTCCCTTTTTCTTCCCCAAATGCCTCGTTTGGGTTCAGAAAAGCACCCTGGGGGAGGGGGGGGGTGCGGGGGCAGAAGGGAAGGGCAGCTGGAGGATTGCCCTTGCCCAGGTGCCTCTTGGTGGTTTTATTTGACTTTCAACGCCCAACGTTCTGTCTTTTTGGAGTCGGGGAGACCTTCCCCGGAGCCGTGAGGTTCAGAGCGGCCCCTCCTTGTGCAAAAGCCTCAGGTTTGCCCTTTTTGCCCAGGACAAACTCAAGTTCCATTGAGTTTTGTGGCCCGAGGCTTGCCCACTCCAGTCCCTCACAGCCAGCAAAATGCCTCCAGTTTTAATTTGACCTCATTTGAAGTGATCGCCCAATTAATTCTCCTAATTTAACCCCCCCAAAATCCATCCTCTTTAACCACCAGCATCCAGACCGGTGTCGTTTCTATGAAGCTGGGTCTAATGGATTTCTAGAGGAAGGACTTACAAATCCCTTTTTCCTTTGTTCTGCTCCCTTGTCCCTAAGGGCAGTTTCCCAGGGGGGTCCTATTTCCTAACTCCTTGAAGAGCTGGAAGTTTGCTTTCTTAAAATGTGGCGTCCTAACTGTGCTTCTCGTGGGCTTCCAACTTGTGAAGAGAGTGAACTGCACTAGAGCATGATGACTGCAGCCCATGGACTAGGGGATTGGGGGATGGAAAGGGCCCCCGGGGCTTCGCTTTGCTCCTTTTGCTTCTAGAAAAGGCCCAAATGGCTCAATGCCCGCCTTCTGGCCCGGGGCAGCCGCAGGGGTGAAGTGGTAGCCGGAGGGTCCCTCTCCAGAGCCCTGATTTCCCTGAGAAGGGGGGAAATGTTGTGGGGGATGGAGTGGTGTGTGAGGAGGAGGAGGAGGGCAAGGAAGGCTAAAGGAGGGTCTTGGCGGAAAGATTTTTATCCCCAGCGTGGTTTTGTCAGATTTTTTGGGCAGAACATCCAGGATTTTGGGGTTCTTTTGATGGAGGATGAGGCAAAAATCCACGTTGAGCCGTGGGGAATGAGGGCGACCCCTGGGAAAACGGGAGGAGGGAAGTGGGGGTGGGGGTGGGTGTCGCTCGGCCCCTTCTCCACAGCGCGTTTTTGGGTGGAGGGTCCCCCATATCGGCCAGAAGCCCCCCCAAACGCCCAGTGCTGTCCCAGTAAAGCACTGGTTTTGCTGACGTCGCCGTTGCCGGCCTCCCGCGTTCCACACAACATTCCGAGGCGGCGGTCGCTCGCTGGCCGTGGCTGTGGCAGCTTCCTACCGCTGTGGAGAGTGACATTCAGCAGTTGGATTGTTTTTTTGGGGAAAACCCCCAAATTGTCCTGCCCGATGGGGCCCAAAAAGCCTCCAGTGGCCGAAGGGTAACGCTGGGGGTGGGAAGGGGCGGTGGAAGTTGGTGGCAGAAGACTGAGTGATGTTTTGCTGGGAAATAGGGACCGGTTTTGCCCCAACTGACCACGTTTTCCCTCTTCTGAAGCGTTTGTTGCGCCGTATCCATTCCCGATGTGCCTTCCTCCCCCTCCTCTTCCTCCCCCTCCTCTTCCTCCCCCTCCTCTTCCTCCCCCTTTCAGCCGCATCAGTGTCGGGGAGCAGTTGCAGGCGGAGCTGCCTGCCCCTGCGGGACAGATCCCTCTTGGAAGAGGAGGAGGAAGGAGCCTCCCTGGTTTGGAAGCCCTGGGGTGACATGGAAAGCAAGCCCGAGCCGCAGGAGAAGGTTTCTCTTCAGGCTTTTCTTGTGGGAAAGGGGCAAATTCCACCTTTTCAGAGTTACTTGATAGGGGCGTTTGGGTTCTCTCCCGTCTTGTCTTGGCCGCGTAGCGTTGGAGGGAAGGAGATGGCTCGTTTTTGGGAGGAAAGTGGCTAGATAAGAGCCGCTGGTGCTCTCGGGAGCATCTTCCATGAGAAAGGGGGGGTTTTGGCTGGTCCAGCTCATCTGCAGCCAGGGAGGAGTTTCTCTCTGGAGATCCCGCTCCCAAAGCTCTTGAGCGAGCCTTTTTTTTGTCCATCAGAAGACTTTTGGCCTCATCCAGAAGGAGGTAAAGCCGTTGGAGCGGGGCGGAGCTGGTTAGCGGGGAGGCTTTTAACCCAGAAAGCCCTATTTTCAATCCCCCGTTGGAATCCTGTCCTTAGGACCCTTCTTCCTGCTCAAAACCCAGCGGGAGAAGACATCATTGCCCTCCTTTGTAATGACAAGGGAGTCTTTAATATCCCTGGATTTCTCCCCATAGATCCAGAGGCAAACCGTGGCCCAGCGTGTTGACTCTTGTTCCTTCTGGAGGAAGACAGTGCGATTTGGGTGCACCTGACCTCGCCTGCTGGAGAAAAGGGTCAAGAGAGTCCGGGATGAGGTGGAAAAAGCCAAAGGCGAGGTAAAAAAGCTGCTGGGGGGGTTTGTTTCCTGGACGAATCCATCTGCTCAAACGTTCCTTGCCAGGAAAGAGGGATTTGCTTCACGGAAATAGCTATTATTTTAATTTTTGGTGGGCGGGGGAAGGGGGTGGCTGTGTGGCTTCAGTGCGTGGGAATTGCACCTTTTCAGCCCCTTTGATAGATTTTGTGGAGGAAAGTGCTTTTCCGCTTGGGACAGTGGAAATAATAGAGTTTTTCTTGCACCCCGTTGTGGCTTTGCACCCCGTTTTCCCATTGTTTTTTTGGCTGTTTAGACTTTACCTGGGCTGATAAACTGCGTGAAATCCACGGCCAAAAAATCTTATTTTTCTGCCTTTTTGAGAGATTTCAAGTTATTTTGTCCCTGGTTTGCAGGCCGTCTGCCACCAGAAGAAGAGGCCACGTGCGACCCCAGAAGACAAGCCCACGCCGGGGCGTCACCACCCGCAGCCCCACAGCGCCTGCGTCTCCTCCGGGGATGCCGGGACCTCCCTGTGCTGGGACTTGCCCTGAGGTGAGTGCGGAAGGTCAGCCCTCCCTTTTTCTTCCCCAAATGCCTCGTTTGGGTTCAGAAAAGCACCCTGGGGGAGGGGGGGGGTGCGGGGGCAGAAGGGAAGGGCAGCTGGAGGATTGCCCTTGCCCAGGTGCCTCTTGGTGGTTTTATTTGACTTTCAACGCCCAACATTGTGTCTTTTTGGAGTCGGGGAGACCTTCCCCGGAGCCGTGAGGTTCAGAGCGGCCCCTCCTTGTGCAAAAGCCTCAGGTTTCCCCTTTTTGCCCAGGACAAACTCAAGTTCCATTGAGTTTTGTGGCCCGAGGCTTGCCCACTCCAGTCCCTCACAGCCAGCAAAATGCCTCCAGTTTTAATTTGACCTCATTTGAAGTGATCGCCCAATTAATTCTCCTAATTTAACCCCCCCAAAATCCATCCTCTTTAACCACCAGCATCCAGAGCGGTGTCGTTTCTATGAAGCTGGGTCTAATGGATTTCTAGAGGAAGGACTTACAAATCCCTTTTTCCTTTGTTCTGCTCCCTTGTCCCTAAGGGCAGTTTCCCAGGGGGTCCTATTTCCTAACTCCTTGAAGAGCTGGAAGTTTGCTTTCTTAAAATGTGGCGTCCTAACTGTGCTTCTCGTGGGCTTCCAACTTGTGAAGAGAGTGAACTGCACTAGAGCATGATGACTGCAGCCCATGGACTAGGGGACTGGGGGATGGAAAGGGCCCCCGGGGTTTCGCTTTGCTCCTTTTGCTTCTAGAAAAGGCCCAAATGGCTCAATGCCCGCCTTCTGGCCCGGGGCAGCCGCAGGGGTGAAGTGGTAGCCGGAGGGTCCCTCTCCAGAGCCCTGATTTCCCTGAGAAGGGGGAAATGTTGTGGGGGATGGAGTGGTGTGTGAGGAGGAGGAGGAGGGCAAGGAAGGCTAAAGGAGGGTCTTGGCGGAAAGATTTTTATCCCCAGCGTGGTTTTGTCAGATTTTTTGGGCAGAACATCCAGGATTTTGGGGTTCTTTTGATGGAGGATGAGGCAAAAATCCACGTTGAGCCATGGGAATGAGGGCGACCCCTGGGAAAACGGGAGGAGGGAACTGGGGGTGGGGGTGGGTGTCGCTCGGCCCCTTCTCCACAGCGTGTTTTTGGGTGGAGGGTCCCCCATATGGGCCAGAACCCCCCCCAAAGGCCCAGTGCTGTCCCAGTAAAGCACTGGTTTTGCTGACGTCCCAGGCCGTTGCCGGCCTCCCGCGTTCCACACAACATTCCGAGGCGGCGGTCGCTCGCTGGCCGTGGCTGTGGCAGCTTCCTACCGCTGTGGAGAGTGACATTCAGCAGTTGGATTGTTTTTTTGGGGAAAACCCCCAAATTGTCCTGCCCGATGGGGCCCAAAAAGCCTCCAGTGGCCGAAGGGTAACGCTGGGGGTGGGAAGGGGCGGTGGAAGTTGGTGGCAGAAGACTGAGTGATGTTTTGCTGGGAAATAGGGACCGGTTTTGCCCCACCTCACCACGTTTTCCCTCTTTTTTAGCGTTTGTTGCGCCATATCCATTCCCGACGTGCCTTCCTCCCCCTCCTCTTCCTCCCCCTCCTCTTCCTCCCCCTTTCAGCCGCATCAATGTCGGGGAGCAGTTGCAGGCGGAGCTGCCTGCCCTGCGGGACAGATCCCTCTTGGAAGAGGAGGAGGAAGGAGCCTCCCTGGTTTGGAAGCCCTGGGGTGACATGGAAAGCAAGCCCGAGCCGCAGGAGAAAGGTTTCTCTTCAGGCTTTTCTTGTGGGAAAGGGGCAAATTCCCCCTTTTCAGAGTTACTTGATAGGGCGTTTGGGTTCTCTCCCGTCTTGTCTTGGCCGCGTAGCGTTGGAGGGAAGGAGATGGCTCGTTTTTGGGAGGAAAGTGGCTAGATAAGAGCCGCTGGTGCTCTCGGGAGCATCTTCCATGAGAAAGGGGGTGTTTTGGCGGTCCCAGCTCATCTGCAGCCAGGGAGGAGTTTCTCTCTGGAGATCCCGCTCCCAAAGCTCTTGAGCGAGCCTTTTTTTTGTCCATCAGAAGACTTTTGGCCTCATCCAGAAGGAGGTAAAGCCGTTGGAGCGGGGCGGAGCTGGTTAGCGGGGAGGCTTTTAACCCAGAAAGCCCTATTTTCAATCCCCCGTTGGAATCCTGTCCTTAGGACCCTTCTTCCTGCTCAAAACCCAGCGGGAGAAGACATCATTGCCCTCCTTTGTAATGACAAGGGAGTCTTTAATATCCCTGGATTTCTGCCCATAGATCCAGAGGCAAACCGTGGCCCAGTGTGTTGACTCTTGTTACTTCTGGAGGAAGACAGTGCGATTTGGGTGCACCTGACCTCGCCTGCTGGAGAAAAGGGTCAAGAGAGTCCGGGATGAGGTGGAAAAAGCCAAAGGCGAGGTAAAAAAGCTGCTGGGGGGGTTTGTTTCCTGGACGAATCCATCTGCTCAAACGTTCCTTGCCAGGAAAGAGGGATTTGCTTCACGGAAATAGCTATTATTTGAATTTTTGGTGGGCGGGGGAAGGGGGTGGCTGTGTGGCTTCAGTGCGTGGGAATTGCACCTTTTCAGCCCCTTTGATAGATTTTGTGGAGGAAAGTGCTTTTCCGCTTGGGACAGTGGAAATAATACAGTTTTTCTTGCACCCCGTTGTGGCTTTGCACCCCGTTTTCCCATTGTTTTTTTGGCTGTTTAGACTTTACCTGGGCTGATAAACTGCGTGAAATCCACGGCCAAAAAATCTTATTTTTCTGCCTTTTTGAGAGATTTCAAGTTATTTTGTCCCTGGTTTGCAGGCCGTCTGCCACCAGAAGAAGAGGCCACGTGCGACCCCAGAAGACAAGCCCACGCCGGGGCGTCACCACCCGCAGCCCCACAGCGCCTGCGTCTCCTCCGGGGATGCCGGGACCTCCCTGTGCTGGGACTTGCCCTGAGGTGAGTGCGGAAGGTCAGCCCTCCCTTTTTCTTCCCCAAATGCCTCGTTTGGGTTCAGAAAAGCACCCTGGGGGAGGGGGGGGGTGCGGGGGCAGAAGGGAAGGGCAGCTGGAGGATTGCCCTTGCCCAGGTGCCTCTTGGTGGTTTTATTTGACTTTCAACCCCCAACATTCTGTCTTTTTGGAGTCGGGGAGACCTTCCCCGGAGCCGTGAGCTTCAGAGCGGCCCCTCCTTGTGCAAAAGCCTCAGGTTTGCCCTTTTTGCCCAGGACAAACTCAAGTTCCATTGAGTTTTGTGGCCCGAGGCTTGCCCACTCCAGTCCCTCACAGCCAGCAAAATGCCTCCAGTTTTAATTTGACCTCATTTGAAGTGATCGCCCAATTAATTCTCCTAATTTAACCCCCCCAAAATCCATCCTCTTTAACCACCAGCATCCAGACCGGTGTCGTTTCTATGAAGCTGGGTCTAATGGATTTCTAGAGGAAGGACTTACAAATCCCTTTTTCCTTTGTTCTGCTCCCTTGTCCCTAAGGGCAGTTTCCCAGGGGGTCCTATTTCCTAACTCCTTGAAGAGCTGGAAGTTTGCTTTCTTAAAATGTGGCGTCCTAACTGTGCTTCTCGTGGGCTTCCAACTTGTGAAGAGAGTGAACTGCACTAGAGCATGATGACTGCAGCCCATGGACTAGGGGATTGGGGGATGGAAAGGGCCCCCGGGGCTTCGCTTTGCTCCTTTTGCTTCTAGAAAAGGCCCAAATGGCTCAATGCCTGCCTTCTGGCCCGGGGCAGCCGCAGGGGTGAAGTGGTAGCCGGAGGGTCCCTCTCCAGAGCCCTGATTTCCCTGAGAAGGGGGAAATTTTGTGGGGGATGGAGTGGTGTGTGAGGAGGAGGAGGAGGGCAAGGAAGGCTAAAGGAGGGTCTTGGCGGAAAGATTTTTATCCCCAGCGTGGTTTTGTCAGATTTTTTGGGCAGAACATCCAGGATTTTGGGGTTCTTTTGATGGAGGAGGAGGCAAAAATCCACGTTGAGCCGTGGGAATGAGGGCGACCCCTGGGAAAACGGGAGGAGGGAACTGGGGGTGGGTGTGGGTGTCGCTCGGCCCCTTCTCCACAGCGCGTTTTTGGGTGGAGGGTCCCCCATATCGGCCAGAAGCCCCCCCAAATGCCCAGTGCTGTCCCAGTAAAGCACTGGTTTTGCTGACGTCACAGGCCGTTGCCGGCCTCCCGCGTTCCACACAACATTCCGAGGCGGCGGTCGCTCGCTGGCCGTGGCTGTGGCAGCTTCCTACCGCTGTGGAGAGTGACATTCAGCAGTTGGATTGTTTTTTTGGGGAAAACCCCCAAATTGTCCTGCCCGATGGGGCCCAAAAAGCCTCCAGTGGCCGAAGGGTAACGCTGGGGGTGGGAAGGGGCGGTGGAAGTTGGTGGCAGAAGACTGAGTGATGTTTTGCTGGGAAATAGGGACCGGTTTTGCCCCAACTGACCACGTTTTCCCTCTTCTGAAGCGTTTGTTGCGCCGTATCCATTCCCGATGTGCCTTCCTCCCCCTCCTCTTCCTCCCCCTCCTCTTCCTCCCCCTTTCAGCCGCATCAATGTCGGGGAGCAGTTGCAGGCGGAGCTGCCTGCCCTGCGGGACAGATCCCTCTTGGAAGAGGAGGAGGAAGGAGCCTCCCTGGTTTGGAAGCCCTGGGGTGACATGGAAAGCAAGCCCGAGCCGCAGGAGAAAGGTTTCTCTTCAGGCTTTTCTTGTGGGAAAGGGGCAAATTCCCCCTTTTCAGAGTTACTTGATAGGGCGTTTGGGTTCTCTCCCGTCTTGTCTTGGCCGCGTAGCGTTGGAGGGAAGGAGATGGCTCGTTTTTGGGAGGAAAGTGGCTAGATAAGAGCCGCTGGTGCTCTCGGGAGCATCTTCCATGAGAAAGGGGGGGTTTTGGCGGTCCCAGCTCATCTGCAGCCAGGGAGGAGTTTCTCTCTGGAGATCCCGCTCCCAAAGCTCTTGAGCGAGCCTTTTTTTTGTCCATCAGAAGACTTTTGGCCTCATCCAGAAGGAGGTAAAGCCGTTGGAGCGGGGCGGAGCTGGTTAGCGGGGAGGCTTTTAACCCAGAAAGCCCTATTTTCAATCCCCCGTTGGAATCCTGTCCTTAGGACCCTTCTTCCTGCTCAAAACCCAGCGGGAGAAGACATCATTGCCCTCCTTTGTAATGACAAGGGAGTCTTTAATATCCCTGGATTTCTCCCCATAGATCCAGAGGCAAACCGTGGCCCAGCGTGTTGACTCTTGTTCCTTCTGGAGGAAGACAGTGCGATTTGGGTGCACCTGACCTCGCCTGCTGGAGAAAAGGGTCAAGAGAGTCCGGGATGAGGTGGAAAAAGCCAAAGGCGAGGTAAAAAAGCTGCTGGGGGGGTTTGTTTCCTGGACGAATCCATCTGCTCAAACGTTCCTTGCCAGGAAAGAGGGATTTGCTTCACGGAAATAGCTATTATTTTAATTTTTGGTGGGCGGGGGAAGGGGGTGGCTGTGTGGCTTCAGTGCGTGGGAATTGCACCTTTTCAGCCCCTTTGATAGATTTTGTGGAGGAAAGTGCTTTTCCGCTTGGGACAGTGGAAATAATACAGTTTTTCTTGCACCCCGTTGTGGCTTTGCACCCCGTTTTCCCATTGTTTTTTTGGCTGTTTAGACTTTACCTGGGCTGATAAACTGCGTGAAATCCACGGCCAAAAAATCTTATTTTTCTGCCTTTTTGAGAGATTTCAAGTTATTTTGTCCCTGGTTTGCAGGCCGTCTGCCACCAGAAGAAGAGGCCACGTGCGACCCCCGAAGACAAGCCCCCGCCGGGGCGTCAGCACCCGCAGCCCCACAGCGCCTGCGGCTCCTCCGGGGATGCCGGGACCTCCCTGTGCTGGGACTTGCCCTGAGGTGAGTGCGGAAGGTCAGCCCTCCCTTTTTCTTCCCCAAATGCCTCGTTTGGGTTCAGAAAAGCACCCTGGGGGAGGGGGGGGGTGCGGGGGCAGAAGGGAAGGGCAGCTGGAGGATTGCCCTTGCCCAGGTGCCTCTTGGTGGTTTTATTTGACTTTCAACGCCCAACGTTCTGTCTTTTTGGAGTCGGGGAGACCTTCCGCGGAGCCGTGAGGTTCAGAGCGGCCCCTCCTTGTGCAAAAGCCTCAGGTTTGCCCTTTTTGCCCAGGACAAACTCAAGTTCCATTGAGTTTTGTGGCCCGAGGCTTGCCCACTCCAGTCCCTCACAGCCAGCAAAATGCCTCCAGTTTTAATTTGACCTCATTTGAAGTGATCGCCCAATTAATTCTCCTAATTTAACCCCCCCAAAATCCATCCTCTTTAACCACCAGCATCCAGACCGGTGTCGTTTCTATGAAGCTGGGTCTAATGGATTTCTAGAGGAAGGACTTACAAATCCCTTTTTCCTTTGTTCTGCTCCCTTGTCCCTAAGGGCAGTTTCCCAGGGGGTCCTATTTCCTAACTCCTTGAAGAGCTGGAAGTTTGCTTTCTTAAAATGTGGCGTCCTAACTGTGCTTCTCGTGGGCTTCCAACTTGTGAAGAGAGTGAACTGCACTAGAGCATGATGACTGCAGCCCATGGACTAGGGGATTGGGGGATGGAAAGGGCCCCCGGGGCTTCGCTTTGCTCCTTTTGCTTCTAGAAAAGGCCCAAATGGCTCAATGCCCGCCTTCTGGCCCGGGGCAGCCGCAGGGGTGAAGTGGTAGCCGGAGGGTCCCTCTCCAGAGCCCTGATTTCCCTGAGAAGGGGGAAATTTTGTGGGGGATGGAGTGGTGTGTGAGGAGGAGGAGGAGGGCAAGGAAGGCTAAAGGAGGGTCTTGGCGGAAAGATTTTTATCCCCAGCGTGGTTTTGTCAGATTTTTTGGGCAGAACATCCAGGATTTTGGGGTTCTTTTGATGGAGGAGGAGGCAAAAATCCACGTTGAGCCGTGGGAATGAGGGCGACCCCTGGGAAAACGGGAGGAGGGAAGTGGGGGTGGGGGTGGGTGTCGCTCGGCCCCTTCTCCACAGCGCGTTTTTGGGTGGAGGGTCCCCCATATCGGCCAGAAGCCCCCCCAAACGCCCAGTGCTGTCCCAGTAAAGCACTGGTTTTGCTGACGTCCCAGGCCGTTGCCGGCCTCCCGCGTTCCACACAACATTCCGAGGCGGCGGTCGCTCGCTGGCCGTGGCTGTGGCAGCTTCCTACCGCTGTGGAGAGTGACATTCAGCAGTTGGATTGTTTTTTTGGGGAAAACCCCCAAATTGTCCTGCCCGATGGGGCCCAAAAAGCCTCCAGTGGCCGAAGGGTAACGCTGGGGGTGGGAAGGGGCGGTGGAAGTTGGTGGCAGAAGACTGAGTGATGTTTTGCTGGGAAATAGGGACCGGTTTTGCCCCACCTCACCACGTTTTCCCTCTTTTTTAGCGTTTGTTGCGCCATATCCATTCCCGACGTGCCTTTCTCCCCCTCCTCTTCCTCCCCCTCCTCTTCCTCCCCCTTTCAGCCGCATCAATGTCGGGGAGCAGTTGCAGGCGGAGCTGCCTGCCCTGCGGGACAGATCCCTCTTGGAAGAGGAGGAGGAAGGAGCCTCCCTGGTTTGGAAGCCCTGGGGTGACATGGAAAGCAAGCCCCAGCCGCAGGAGAAAGGTTTCTCTTCAGGCTTTTCTTGTGGGAAAGGGGCAAATTCCCCCTTTTCAGAATTACTTGATAGGGCGTTTGGGTTCTCTCCCGTCTTGTCTTGGCCCCGTAGCGTTGGAGGGAAGGAGATGGCTCGTTTTTGGGAGGAAAGTGGCTAGATAAGAGCTGCTGGTGCTCTCGGGAGCATCTTCCATGAGAAAGGGGGGGTTTTGGCGGTCCCAGCTCATCTGCAGCCAGGGAGGAGTTTCTCTCTGGAGATCCCGCTCCCAAAGCTCTTGAAAGAGCCTTTTTTTTGTCCATCAGAAGACTTTTGGCCTCATCCAGAAGGAGGTAAAGCCGTTGGAGCGGGGCGGAGCTGGTTAGCGGGGAGGCTTTTAACCCAGAAAGCCCTATTTTCAATCCCCCGTTGGAATCCTGTCCTTAGGACCCTTCTTCCTGCTCAAAACCCAGCGGGAGAAGACATCATTGCCCTCCTTTGTAATGACAAGGGAGTCTTTAATATCCCTGGATTTCTGCCCATAGATCCAGAGGCAAACCGTGGCCCAGTGTGTTGACTCTTGTTACTTCTGGAGGAAGACAGTGCGATTTGGGTGCACCTGACCTCGCCTGCTGGAGAAAAGGGTCAAGAGAGTCCGGGATGAGGTGGAAAAAGCCAAAGGCGAGGTAAAAAAGCTGCTGGGGGGGTTTGTTTCCTGGACGAATCCATCTGCTCAAACGTTCCTTGCCAGGAAAGAGGGATTTGCTTCACGGAAATAGCTATTATTTTAATTTTTGGTGGGCGGGGGAAGGGGGTGGCTGTGTGGCTTCAGTGCGTGGGAATTGCACCTTTTCAGCCCCTTTGATAGATTTTGTGGAGGAAAGTGCTTTTCCGCTTGGGACAGTGGAAATAATACAGTTTTTCTTGCACCCCGTTGTGGCTTTGCACCCCGTTTTCCCATTGGTTTTTTGGCTGTTTAGACTTTACCTGGGCTGATAAACTGCGTGAAATCCACGGCCAAAAAATCTTATTTTTCTGCCTTTTTGAGAGATTTCAAGTTATTTTGTCCCTGGTTTGCAGGCCGTCTGCCACCAGAAGAAGAGGCCACGTGCGACCCCCAAAGACAAGCCCACGCCGGGGCGTCACCACCCGCAGCCCCACAGCGCCTGCGGCTCCTCCGGGGATGCCGGGACCTCCCTGTGCTGGGACTTGCCCTGAGGTGAGTGCGGAAGGTCAGCCCTCCCTTTTTCTTCCCCAAATGCCTCGTTTGGGTTCAGAAAAGCACCCTGGGGGAGGGGGGGGTGCGGGGGCAGAAGGGAAGGGCAGCTGGAGGATTGCCCTTGCCCAGGTGCCTCTTGGTGGTTTTATTTGACTTTCAACGCCCAACGTTCTGTCTTTTTGGAGTCGGGGAGACCTTCCCCGGAGCCATGAGGTTCAGAGCGGCCCCTCCTTGTGCAAAAGCCTCAGGTTTGCCCTTTTTGCCCAGGACAAACTCAAGTTCCATTGAGTTTTGTGGCCCGAGGCTTGCCCACTCCAGTCCCTCACAGCCAGCAAAATGCCTCCAGTTTTAATTTGACCTCATTTGAAGTGATCGCCCAATTAATTCTCCTAATTTAACCCCCCCAAAATCCATCCTCTTTAACCACCAGCATCCAGACCGGTGTCGTTTCTATGAAGCTGGGTCTAATGGATTTCTAGAGGAAGGACTTACAAATCCCTTTTTCCTTTGTTCTGCTCCCTTGTCCCTAAGGGCAGTTTCCCAGGGGGTCCTATTTCCTAACTCCTTGAAGAGCTGGAAGTTTGCTTTCTTAAAATGTGGCGTCCTAACTGTGCTTCTCGTGGGCTTCCAACTTGTGAAGAGAGTGAACTGCACTAGAGCATGATGACTGCAGCCCATGGACTAGGGGACTGGGGGATGGAAAGGGCCCCCGGGGTTTCGCTTTGCTCCTTTTGCTTCTAGAAAAGGCCCAAATGGCTCAATGCCCGCCTTCTGGCCCGGGGCAGCCGCAGGGGTGAAGTGGTAGCCGGAGGGTCCCTCTCCAGAGCCCTGATTTCCCTGAGAAGGGGGAAATGTTGTGGGGGATGGAGTGGTGTGTGAGGAGGAGGAGGAGGGCAAGGAAGGCTAAAGGAGGGTCTTGGCGGAAAGATTTTTATCCCCAGCGTGGTTTTGTCAGATTTTTTGGGCAGAACATCCAGGATTTTGGGGTTCTTTTGATGGAGGAGGAGGCAAAAATCCACGTTGAGCCGTGGGAATGAGGGCGACCCCTGGGAAAACGGGAGGAGGGAACTGGGGGTGGGGGTGGGTGTCGCTCGGCCCCTTCTCCACAGCGTGTTTTTGGGTGGAGGGTCCCCCATATGGGCCAGAACCCCCCCCAAAGGCCCAGTGCTGTCCCAGTAAAGCACTGGTTTTGCTGACGTCACAGGCCGTTGCCGGCCTCCCGCGTTCCACACAACATTCCGAGGCGGCGGTCGCTCGCTGGCCGTGGCTGTGGCAGCTTCCTACCGCTGTGGAGAGTGACATTCAGCAGTTGGATTGTTTTTTTGGGGAAAACCCCCAAATTGTCCTGCCCGATGGGGCCCAAAAAGCCTCCAGTGGCCGAAGGGTAACGCTGGGGGTGGGAAGGGGCGGTGGAAGTTGGTGGCAGAAGACTGAGTGATGTTTTGCTGGGAAATAGGGACCGGTTTTGCCCCACCTCACCACGTTTTCCCTCTTTTTTAGCGTTTGTTGCGCCATATCCATTCCCGACGTGCCTTTCTCCCCCTCCTCTTCCTCCCCCTCCTCTTCCTCCCCCTTTCAGCCGCATCAATGTCGGGGAGCAGTTGCAGGCGGAGCTGCCTGCCCTGCGGGACAGATCCCTCTTGGAAGAGGAGGAGGAAGGAGCCTCCCTGGTTTGGAAGCCCTGGGGTGACATGGAAAGCAAGCCCGAGCCGCAGGAGAAAGGTTTCTCTTCAGGCTTTTCTTGTGGGAAAGGGGCAAATTCCCCCTTTTCAGAGTTACTTGATAGGGCGTTTGGGTTCTCTCCCGTCTTGTCTTGGCCGCGTAGCGTTGGAGGGAAGGAGATGGCTCGTTTTTGGGAGGAAAGTGGCTAGATAAGAGCCGCTGGTGCTCTCGGGAGCATCTTCCATGAGAAAGGGGGTGTTTTGGCGGTCCCAGCTCATCTGCAGCCAGGGAGGAGTTTCTCTCTGGAGATCCCGCTCCCAAAGCTCTTGAGCGAGCCTTTTTTTTGTCCATCAGAAGACTTTTGGCCTCATCCAGAAGGAGGTAAAGCCGTTGGAGCGGGGCGGAGCTGGTTAGCGGGGAGGCTTTTAACCCAGAAAGCCCTATTTTCAATCCCCCGTTGGAATCCTGTCCTTAGGACCCTTCTTCCTGCTCAAAACCCAGCGGGAGAAGACATCATTGCCCTCCTTTGTAATGACAAGGGAGTCTTTAATATCCCTGGATTTCTGCCCATAGATCCAGAGGCAAACCGTGGCCCAGTGTGTTGACTCTTGTTACTTCTGGAGGAAGACAGTGCGATTTGGGTGCACCTGACCTCGCCTGCTGGAGAAAAGGGTCAAGAGAGTCCGGGATGAGGTGGAAAAAGCCAAAGGCGAGGTAAAAAAGCTGCTGGGGGGGTTTGTTTCCTGGACGAATCCATCTGCTCAAACGTTCCTTGCCAGGAAAGAGGGATTTGCTTCACGGAAATAGCTATTATTTGAATTTTTGGTGGGCGGGGGAAGGGGGTGGCTGTGTGGCTTCAGTGCGTGGGAATTGCACCTTTTCAGCCCCTTTGATAGATTTTGTGGAGGAAAGTGCTTTTCCGCTTGGGACAGTGGAAATAATACAGTTTTTCTTGCACCCCGTTGTGGCTTTGCACCCCGTTTTCCCATTGTTTTTTTGGCTGTTTAGACTTTACCTGGGCTGATAAACTGCGTGAAATCCACGGCCAAAAAATCTTATTTTTCTGCCTTTTTGAGAGATTTCAAGTTATTTTGTCCCTGGTTTGCAGGCCGTCTGCCACCAGAAGAAGAGGCCACGTGCGACCCCAGAAGACAAGCCCACGCCGGGGCGTCAGCACCCGCAGCCCCACAGCGCCTGCGTCTCCTCCGGGGATGCCGGGACCTCCCTGTGCTGGGACTTGCCCTGAGGTGAGTGCGGAAGGTCAGCCCTCCCTTTTTCTTCCCCAAATGCCTCGTTTGGGTTCAGAAAAGCACCCTGGGGGAGGGGGGGGGTGCGGGGGCAGAAGGGAAGGGCAGCTGGAGGATTGCCCTTGCCCAGGTGCCTCTTGGTGGTTTTATTTGACTTTCAACCCCCAACATTCTGTCTTTTTGGAGTCGGGGAGACCTTCCGCGGAGCCGTGAGGTTCAGAGCGGCCCCTCCTTGTGCAAAAGCCTCAGGTTTGCCCTTTTTGCCCAGGACAAACTCAAGTTCCATTGAGTTTTGTGGCCCGAGGCTTGCCCACTCCAGTCCCTCACAGCCAGCAAAATGCCTCCAGTTTTAATTTGACCTCATTTGAAGTGATCGCCCAATTAATTCTCCTAATTTAACCCCCCCAAAATCCATCCTCTTTAACCACCAGCATCCAGACCGGTGTCGTTTCTATGAAGCTGGGTCTAATGGATTTCTAGAGGAAGGACTTACAAATCCCTTTTTCCTTTGTTCTGCTCCCTTGTCCCTAAGGGCAGTTTCCCACGGGGTCCTATTTCCTAACTCCTTGAAGAGCTGGAAGTTTGCTTTCTTAAAATGTGGCGTCCTAACTGTGCTTCTCGTGGGCTTCCAACTTGTGAAGAGAGTGAACTGCACTAGAGCATGATGACTGCAGCCCATGGACTAGGGGATTGGGGGATGGAAAGGGCCCCCGGGGCTTCGCTTTGCTCCTTTTGCTTCTAGAAAAGGCCCAAATGGCTCAATGCCCGCCTTCTGGCCCGGGGCAGCCGCAGGGGTGAAGTGGTAGCCGGAGGGTCCCTCTCCAGAGCCCTGATTTCCCTGAGAAGGGGGAAATTTTGTGGGGGATGGAGTGGTGTGTGAGGAGGAGGAGGAGGGCAAGGAAGGCTAAAGGAGGGTCTTGGCGGAAAGATTTTTATCCCCAGCGTGGTTTTGTCAGATTTTTTGGGCAGAACATCCAGGATTTTGGGGTTCTTTTGATGGAGGAGGAGGCAAAAATCCACGTTGAGCCGTGGGAATGAGGGCGACCCCTGGGAAAACGGGAGGAGGGAACTGGGGGTGGGTGTGGGTGTCGCTCGGCCCCTTCTCCACAGCGCGTTTTTGGGTGGAGGGTCCCCCATATCGGCCAGAAGCCCCCCCAAATGCCCAGTGCTGTCCCAGTAAAGCACTGGTTTTGCTGACGTCACAGGCCGTTGCCGGCCTCCCGCGTTCCACACAACATTCCGAGGCGGCGGTCGCTCGCTGGCCGTGGCTGTGGCAGCTTCCTACCGCTGTGGAGAGTGACATTCAGCAGTTGGATTGTTTTTTTGGGGAAAACCCCCAAATTGTCCTGCCCGATGGGGCCCAAAAAGCCTCCAGTGGCCGAAGGGTAACGCTGGGGGTGGGAAGGGGCGGTGGAAGTTGGTGGCAGAAGACTGAGTGATGTTTTGCTGGGAAATAGGGACCGGTTTTGCCCCAACTGACCACGTTTTCCCTCTTCTGAAGCGTTTGTTGCGCCGTATCCATTCCCGATGTGCCTTCCTCCCCCTCCTCTTCCTCCCCCTCCTCTTCCTCCCCCTTTCAGCCGCATCAATGTCGGGGAGCAGTTGCAGGCGGAGCTGCCTGCCCTGCGGGACAGATCCCTCTTGGAAGAGGAGGAGGAAGGAGCCTCCCTGGTTTGGAAGCCCTGGGGTGACATGGAAAGCAAGCCCGAGCCGCAGGAGAAAGGTTTCTCTTCAGGCTTTTCTTGTGGGAAAGGGGCAAATTCCCCCTTTTCAGAGTTACTTGATAGGGCGTTTGGGTTCTCTCCCGTCTTGTCTTGGCCGCGTAGCGTTGGAGGGAAGGAGATGGCTCGTTTTTGGGAGGAAAGTGGCTAGATAAGAGCCGCTGGTGCTCTCGGGAGCATCTTCCATGAGAAAGGGGGGGTTTTGGCGGTCCCAGCTCATCTGCAGCCAGGGAGGAGTTTCTCTCTGGAGATCCCGCTCCCAAAGCTCTTGAGCGAGCCTTTTTTTTGTCCATCAGAAGACTTTTGGCCTCATCCAGAAGGAGGTAAAGCCGTTGGAGCGGGGCGGAGCTGGTTAGCGGGGAGGCTTTTAACCCAGAAAGCCCTATTTTCAATCCCCCGTTGGAATCCTGTCCTTAGGACCCTTCTTCCTGCTCAAAACCCAGCGGGAGAAGACATCATTGCCCTCCTTTGTAATGACAAGGGAGTCTTTAATATCCCTGGATTTCTCCCCATAGATCCAGAGGCAAACCGTGGCCCAGCGTGTTGACTCTTGTTCCTTCTGGAGGAAGACAGTGCGATTTGGGTGCACCTGACCTCGCCTGCTGGAGAAAAGGGTCAAGAGAGTCCGGGATGAGGTGGAAAAAGCCAAAGGCGAGGTAAAAAAGCTGCTGGGGGGGTTTGTTTCCTGGACGAATCCATCTGCTCAAACGTTCCTTGCCAGGAAAGAGGGATTTGCTTCACGGAAATAGCTATTATTTTAATTTTTGGTGGGCGGGGGAAGGGGGTGGCTGTGTGGCTTCAGTGCGTGGGAATTGCACCTTTTCAGCCCCTTTGATAGATTTTGTGGAGGAAAGTGCTTTTCCGCTTGGGACAGTGGAAATAATACAGTTTTTCTTGCACCCCGTTGTGGCTTTGCACCCCGTTTTCCCATTGTTTTTTTGGCTGTTTAGACTTTACCTGGGCTGATAAACTGCGTGAAATCCACGGCCAAAAAATCTTATTTTTCTGCCTTTTTGAGAGATTTCAAGTTATTTTGTCCCTGGTTTGCAGGCCGTCTGCCACCAGAAGAAGAGGCCACGTGCGACCCCAGAAGACAAGCCCACGCCGGGGCGTCACCACCCGCAGCCCCACAGCGCCTGCGTCTCCTCCGGGGATGCCGGGACCTCCCTGTGCTGGGACTTGCCCTGAGGTGAGTGCGGAAGGTCAGCCCTCCCTTTTTCTTCCCCAAATGCCTCGTTTGGGTTCAGAAAAGCACCCTGGGGGAGGGGGGGGGTGCGGGGGCAGAAGGGAAGGGCAGCTGGAGGATTGCCCTTGCCCAGGTGCCTCTTGGTGGTTTTATTTGACTTTCAACCCCCAACATTCTGTCTTTTTGGAGTCGGGGAGACCTTCCGCGGAGCCGTGAGGTTCAGAGCGGCCCCTCCTTGTGCAAAAGCCTCAGGTTTGCCCTTTTTGCCCAGGACAAACTCAAGTTCCATTGAGTTTTGTGGCCCGAGGCTTGCCCACTCCAGTCCCTCACAGCCAGCAAAATGCCTCCAGTTTTAATTTGACCTCATTTGAAGTGATCGCCCAATTAATTCTCCTAATTTAACCCCCCCAAAATCCATCCTCTTTAACCACCAGCATCCAGACCGGTGTCGTTTCTATGAAGCTGGGTCTAATGGATTTCTAGAGGAAGGACTTACAAATCCCTTTTTCCTTTGTTCTGCTCCCTTGTCCCTAAGGGCAGTTTCCCAGGGGGTCCTATTTCCTAACTCCTTGAAGAGCTGGAAGTTTGCTTTCTTAAAATGTGGCGTCCTAACTGTGCTTCTCGTGGGCTTCCAACTTGTGAAGAGAGTGAACTGCACTAGAGCATGATGACTGCAGCCCATGGACTAGGGGATTGGGGGATGGAAAGGGCCCCCGGGGCTTCGCTTTGCTCCTTTTGCTTCTAGAAAAGGCCCAAATGGCTCAATGCCCGCCTTCTGGCCCGGGGCAGCCGCAGGGGTGAAGTGGTAGCCGGAGGGTCCCTCTCCAGAGCCCTGATTTCCCTGAGAAGGGGGAAATGTTGTGGGGGATGGAGTGGTGTGTGAGGAGGAGGAGGAGGGCAAGGAAGGCTAAAGGAGGGTGTTGGCGGAAAGATTTTTATCCCCAGCGTGGTTTTGTCAGATTTTTTGGGCAGAACATCCAGGATTTTGGGGTTCTTTTGATGGAGGAGGAGGCAAAAATCCACGTTGAGCCGTGGGAATGAGGGCGACCCCTGGGAAAACGGGAGGAGGGAACTGGGGGTGGGTGTGGGTGTCGCTCGGCCCCTTCTCCACAGCGCGTTTTTGGGTGGAGGGTCCCCCATATCGGCCAGAAGCCCCCCCAAATGCCCAGTGCTGTCCCAGTAAAGCACTGGTTTTGCTGACGTCACAGGCCGTTGCCGGCCTCCCGCGTTCCACACAACATTCCGAGGCGGCGGTCGCTCGCTGGCCGTGGCTGTGGCAGCTTCCTACCGCTGTGGAGAGTGACATTCAGCAGTTGGATTGTTTTTTTGGGGAAAACCCCCAAATTGTCCTGCCCGATGGGGCCCAAAAAGCCTCCAGTGGCCGAAGGGTAACGCTGGGGGTGGGAAGGGGCGTTGGAAGTTGGTGGCAGAAGACTGAGTGATGTTTTGCTGGGAAATAGGGACCGGTTTTGCCCCAACTGACCACGTTTTCCCTCTTCTGAAGCGTTTGTTGCGCCGTATCCATTCCCGATGTGCCTTCCTCCCCCTCCTCTTCCTCCCCCTCCTCTTCCTCCCCCTTTCAGCCGCATCAATGTCGGGGAGCAGTTGCAGGCGGAGCTGCCTGCCCTGCGGGACAGATCCCTCTTGGAAGAGGAGGAGGAAGGAGCCTCCCTGGTTTGGAAGCCCTGGGGTGACATGGAAAGCAAGCCCGAGCCGCAGGAGAAAGGTTTCTCTTCAGGCTTTTCTTGTGGGAAAGGGGCAAATTCCCCCTTTTCAGAGTTACTTGATAGGGCGTTTGGGTTCTCTCCCGTCTTGTCTTGGCCGCGTAGCGTTGGAGGGAAGGAGATGGCTCGTTTTTGGGAGGAAAGTGGCTAGATAAGAGCCGCTGGTGCTCTCGGGAGCATCTTCCATGAGAAAGGGGGGGTTTTGGCGGTCCCAGCTCATCTGCAGCCAGGGAGGAGTTTCTCTCTGGAGATCCCGCTCCCAAAGCTCTTGAGCGAGCCTTTTTTTTGTCCATCAGAAGACTTTTGGCCTCATCCAGAAGGAGGTAAAGCCGTTGGAGCGGGGCGGAGCTGGTTAGCGGGGAGGCTTTTAACCCAGAAAGCCCTATTTTCAATCCCCCGTTGGAATCCTGTCCTTAGGACCCTTCTTCCTGCTCAAAACCCAGCGGGAGAAGACATCATTGCCCTCCTTTGTAATGACAAGGGAGTCTTTAATATCCCTGGATTTCTCCCCATAGATCCAGAGGCAAACCGTGGCCCAGCGTGTTGACTCTTGTTCCTTCTGGAGGAAGACAGTGCGATTTGGGTGCACCTGACCTCGCCTGCTGGAGAAAAGGGTCAAGAGAGTCCGGGATGAGGTGGAAAAAGCCAAAGGCGAGGTAAAAAAGCTGCTGGGGGGGTTTGTTTCCTCGACGAATCCATCTGCTCAAACGTTCCTTGCCAGGAAAGAGGGATTTGCTTCACGGAAATAGCTATTATTTTAATTTTTGGTGGGCGGGGGAACGGGGTGGCTGTGTGGCTTCAGTGCGTGGGAATTGCACCTTTTCAGCCCCTTTGATAGATTTTGTGGAGGAAAGTGCTTTTCCGCTTGGGACAGTGGAAATAATACAGTTTTTCTTGCACCCCGTTGTGGCTTTGCACCCCGTTTTCCCATTGTTTTTTTGGCTGTTTAGACTTTACCTGGGCTGATAAACTGCGTGAAATCCACGGCCAAAAAATCTTATTTTTCTGCCTTTTTGAGAGATTTCAAGTTATTTTGTCCCTGGTTTGCAGGCCGTCTGCCACCAGAAGAAGAGGCCACGTGCGACCCCAGAAGACAAGCCCACGCCGGGGCGTCACCACCCGCAGCCCCACAGCGCCTGCGGCTCCTCCGGGGATGCCGGGACCTCCCTGTGCTGGGACTTGCCCTGAGGTGAGTGCGGAAGGTCAGCCCTCCCTTTTTCTTCCCCAAATGCCTCGTTTGGGTTCAGAAAAGCACCCTGGGGGAGGGGAGGGGTGCGGGGGCAGAAGGGAAGGGCAGCTGGAGGATTGCCCTTGCCCAGGTGCCTCTTGGTGGTTTTATTTGACTTTCAACCCCCAACGTGTTCTGTCTTTTTGGAGTCGGGGAGACCTTCCCCGGAGCCGTGAGGTTCAGAGCGGCCCCTCCTTGTGCAAAAGCCTCAGGTTTGCCCTTTTTGCCCAGGACAAACTCAAGTTCCATTGAGTTTTGTGGCCCGAGGCTTGCCCACTCCAGTCCCTCACAGCCAGCAAAATGCCTCCAGTTTTAATTTGACCTCATTTGAAGTGATCGCCCAATTAATTCTCCTAATTTAACCCCCCCAAAATCCATCCTCTTTAACCACCAGCATCCAGACCGGTGTCGTTTCTATGAAGCTGGGTCTAATGGATTTCTAGAGGAAGGACTTACAAATCCCTTTTTCCTTTGTTCTGCTCCCTTGTCCCTAAGGGCAGTTTCCCAGGGGGTCCTATTTCCTAACTCCTTGAAGAGCTGGAAGTTTGCTTTCTTAAAATGTGGCGTCCTAACTGTGCTTCTCGTGGGCTTCCAACTTGTGAAGAGAGTGAACTGCACTAGAGCATGATGACTGCAGCCCATGGACTAGGGGATTGGGGGATGGAAAGGGCCCCCGGGGCTTCGCTTTGCTCCTTTTGCTTCTAGAAAAGGCCCAAATGGCTCAATGCCCGCCTTCTGGCCCGGGGCAGCCGCAGGGGTGAAGTGGTAGCCGGAGGGTCCCTCTCCAGAGCCCTGATTTCCCTGAGAAGGGGGAAATGTTGTGGGGGATGGAGTGGTGTGTGAGGAGGAGGAGGAGGGCAAGGAAGGCTAAAGGAGGGTGTTGGCGGAAAGATTTTTATCCCCAGCGTGGTTTTGTCAGATTTTTTGGGCAGAACATCCAGGATTTTGGGGTTCTTTTGATGGAGGAGGAGGCAAAAATCCACGTTGAGCCGTGGGAATGAGGGCGACCCCTGGGAAAACGGGAGGAGGGAACTGGGGGTGGGGGTGGGTGTCGCTTGGCCCCTTCTCCACAGCGCGTTTTTGGGTGGAGGGTCCCCCATATCGGCCAGAAGCCCCCCCAAATGCCCAGTGCTGTCCCAGTAAAGCACTGGTTTTGCTGACGTCCCAGGCCGTTGCCGGCCTCCCGCGTTCCACACAACATTCCGAGGCGGCGGTCGCTCGCTGGCCGTGGCTGTGGCAGCTTCCTACCGCTGTGGAGAGTGACATTCAGCAGTTGGATTGTTTTTTTGGGGAAAACCCCCAAATTGTCCTGCCCGATGGGGCCCAAAAAGCCTCCAGTGGCCGAAGGGTAACGCTGGGGGTGGGAAGGGGCGGTGGAAGTTGGTGGCGGAAGACTGAGTGATGTTTTGCTGGGAAATAGGGACCGGTTTTGCCCCAACTGACCACGTTTTCCCTCTTCTGAAGCGTTTGTTGCGCCGTATCCATTCCCGATGTGCCTTCCTCCCCCTCCTCTTCCTCCCCCTCCTCTTCCTCCCCCTCCTCTTCCTCCCCCTTTCAGCCGCATCAATGTCGGGGAGCAGTTGCAGGCGGAGCTGCCTGCCCTGCGGGACAGATCCCTCTTGGAAGAGGAGGAGGAAGGAGCCTCCCTGGTTTGGAAGCCCTGGGGTGACATGGAAAGCAAGCCTGAGCCGCAGGAGAAGGTTTCTCTTCAGGCTTTTCTTGTGGGAAAGGGGCAAATTCCCCCTTTTCAGAGTTACTTGATAGGGCGTTTGGGTTCTCTCCCGTCTTGTCTTGGCCGCGTAGCGTTGGAGGGAAGGAGATGGCTCGTTTTTGGGAGGAAAGTGGCTAGATAAGAGCCGCTGGTGCTCTCGGGAGCATCTTCCATGAGAAAGGGGGGGTTTTGGCGGTCCCAGCTCATCTGCAGCCAGGGAGGAGTTTCTCTCTGGAGATCCCGCTCCCAAAGCTCTTGAGCGAGCCTTTTTTTTGTCCATCAGAAGACTTTTGGCCTCATCCAGAAGGAGGTAAAGCCGTTGGAGCGGGGCGGAGCTGGTTAGCGGGGAGGCTTTTAACCCAGAAAGCCCTATTTTCAATCCCCCGTTGGAATCCTGTCCTTAGGACCCTTCTTCCTGCTCAAAACCCAGCGGGAGAAGACATCATTGCCCTCCTTTGTAATGACAAGGGAGTCTTTAATATCCCTGGATTTCTCCCCATAGATCCAGAGGCAAACCGTGGCCCAGCGTGTTGACTCTTGTTCCTTCTGGAGGAAGACAGTGCGATTTGGGTGCACCTGACCTCGCCTGCTGGAGAAAAGGGTCAAGAGAGTCCGGGATGAGGTGGAAAAAGCCAAAGGCGAGGTAAAAAAGCTGCTGGGGGGGTTTGTTTCCTCGACGAATCCATCTGCTCAAACGTTCCTTGCCAGGAAAGAGGGATTTGCTTCACGGAAATAGCTATTATTTTAATTTTTGGTGGGCGGGGGAACGGGGTGGCTGTGTGGCTTCAGTGCGTGGGAATTGCACCTTTTCAGCCCCTTTGATAGATTTTGTGGAGGAAAGTGCTTTTCCGCTTGGGACAGTGGAAATAATACAGTTTTTCTTGCACCCCGTTGTGGCTTTGCACCCCGTTTTCCCATTGTTTTTTTGGCTGTTTAGACTTTACCTGGGCTGATAAACTGCGTGAAATCCACGGCCAAAAAATCTTATTTTTCTGCCTTTTTGAGAGATTTCAAGTTATTTTGTCCCTGGTTTGCAGGCCGTCTGCCACCAGAAGAAGAGGCCACGTGCGACCCCAGAAGACAAGCCCACGCCGGGGCGTCAGCACCCGCAGCCCCACAGCGCCTGCGTCTCCTCCGGGGATGCCGGGACCTCCCTGTGCTGGGACTTGCCCTGAGGTGAGTGCGGAAGGTCAGCCCTCCCTTTTTCTTCCCCAAATGCCTCGTTTGGGTTCAGAAAAGCACCCTGGGGGAGGGGGGGGGTGCGGGGGCAGAAGGGAAGGGCAGCTGGAGGATTGCCCTTGCCCAGGTGCCTCTTGGTGGTTTTATTTGACTTTCAACCCCCAACATTCTGTCTTTTTGGAGTCGGGGAGACCTTCCGCGGAGCCGTGAGGTTCAGAGCGGCCCCTCCTTGTGCAAAAGCCTCAGGTTTGCCCTTTTTGCCCAGGACAAACTCAAGTTCCATTGAGTTTTGTGGCCCGAGGCTTGCCCACTCCAGTCCCTCACAGCCAGCAAAATGCCTCCAGTTTTAATTTGACCTCATTTGATGTGATCGCCCAATTAATTCTCCTAATTTAACCCCCCCAAAATCCATCCTCTTTAACCACCAGCATCCAGACCGGTGTCGTTTCTATGAAGCTGGGTCTAATGGATTTCTAGAGGAAGGACTTACAAATCCCTTTTTCCTTTGTTCTGCTCCCTTGTCCCTAAGGGCAGTTTCCCAGGGGGTCCTATTTCCTAACTCCTTGAAGAGCTGGAAGTTTGCTTTCTTAAAATGTGGCGTCCTAACTGTGCTTCTCGTGGGCTTCCAACTTGTGAAGAGAGTGAACTGCACTAGAGCATGATGACTGCAGCCCATGGACTAGGGGACTGGGGGATGGAAAGGGCCCCCGGGGTTTCGCTTTGCTCCTTTTGCTTCTAGAAAAGCCCCAAATGGCTCAATGCCCGCCTTCTGGCCCGGGGCAGCCGCAGTGGTGAAGTGGTAGCCGGAGGGTCCCTCTGCAGAGCCCTGATTTCCCTGAGAAGGGGGAAATGTTGTGGGGGATGGAGTGGTGTGTGAGGAGGAGGAGGAGGGCAAGGAAGGCTAAAGGAGGGTCTTGGCGGAAAGATTTTTATCCCCAGCGTGGTTTTGTCAGATTTTTTGGGCAGAACATCCAGGATTTTGGGGTTCTTTTGATGGAGGAGGAGGCAAAAATCCACGTTGAGCCGTGGGAATGAGGGCGACCCCTGGGAAAACGGGAGGAGGGAAGTGGGGGTGGGGGTGGGTGTCGCTCGGCCCCTTCTCCACAGCGTGTTTTTGGGTGGAGGGTCCCCCATATCGGCCAGAAGCCCCCCCAAACGCCCAGTGCTGTCCCAGTAAAGCACTGGTTTTGCTGACGTCACAGGCCGTTGCCGGCCTCCCGCGTTCCACACAACATTCCGAGGCGGCGGTCGCTCGCTGGCCGTGGCTGTGGCAGCTTCCTACCGCTGTGGAGAGTGACATTCAGCAGTTGGATTGTTTTTTTGGGGAAAACCCCCAAATTGTCCTGCCCGATGGGGCCCAAAAAGCCTCCAGTGGCCGAAGGGTAACGCTGGGGGTGGGAAGGGGCGGTGGAAGTTGGTGGCAGAAGACTGAGTGATGTTTTGCTGGGAAATAGGGACCGGTTTTGCCCCAACTGACCACGTTTTCCCTCTTCTGAAGCGTTTGTTGCGCCGTATCCATTCCCGATGTGCCTTCCTCCCCCTCCTCTTCCTCCCCCTCCTCTTCCTCCCCCTTTCAGCCGCATCAATGTCGGGGAGCAGTTGCAGGCGGAGCTGCCTGCCCTGCGGGACAGATCCCTCTTGGAAGAGGAGGAGGAAGGAGCCTCCCTGGTTTGGAAGCCCTGGGGTGACATGGAAAGCAAGCCCCAGCCGCAGGAGAAAGGTTTCTCTTCAGGCTTTTCTTGTGGGAAAGGGGCAAATTCCACCTTTTCAGAGTTACTTGATAGGGCGTTTGGGTTCTCTCCCGTCTTGTCTTGGCCGCGTAGCGTTGGAGGGAAGGAGATGGCTCGTTTTTGGGAGGAAAGTGGCTAGATAAGAGCCACTGGTGCTCTCGGGAGCATCTTCCATGAGAAAGGGGGGGTTTTGGCGGTCCCAGCTCATCTGCAGCCAGGGAGGAGTTTCTCTCTGGAGATCCCGCTCCCAAAGCTCTTGAAAGAGCCTTTTTTTTGTCCATCAGAAGACTTTTGGCCTCATCCAGAAGGAGGTAAAGCCGTTGGAGCGGGGCGGAGCTGGTTAGCGGGGAGGCTTTTAACCCAGAAAGCCCTATTTTCAATCCCCCGTTGGAATCCTGTCCTTAGGACCCTTCTTCCTGCTCAAAACCCAGCGGGAGAAGACATCATTGCCCTCCTTTGTAATGACAAGGGAGTCTTTAATATCCCTGGATTTCTCCCCATAGATCCAGAGGCAAACCGTGGCCCAGTGTGTTGACTCTTGTTCCTTCTGGAGGAAGACAGTGCGATTTGGGTGCACCTGACCTCGCCTGCTGGAGAAAAGGGTCAAGAGAGTCCGGGATGAGGTGGAAAAAGCCAAAGGCGAGGTAAAAAAGCTGCTGGGGGGGTTTGTTTCCTGGACGAATCCATCTGCTCAAACGTTCCTTGCCAGGAAAGAGGGATTTGCTTCACGGAAAGAGATATTATTTGAATTTTTGGTGGGCGGGGGAAGGGGGTGGCTGTGTGGCTTCAGTGCGTGGGAATTGCACCTTTTCAGCCCCTTTGATAGATTTTGTGGAGGAAAGTGCTTTTCCGCTTGGGACAGTGGAAATAATACAGTTTTTCTTGCACCCCGTTGTGGCTTTGCACCCCGTTTTCCCATTGGTTTTTTGGCTGTTTAGACTTTACCTGGGCTGATAAACTGCGTGAAATCCACGGCCAAAAAATCTTATTTTTCTGCCTTTTTGAGAGATTTCAAGTTATTTTGTCCCTGGTTTGCAGGCCGTCTGCCACCAGAAGAAGAGGCCACGTGCGACCCCAGAAGACAAGCCCACGCCGGGGCGTCAGCACCCGCAGCCCCACAGCGCCTGCGGCTCCTCCGGGGATGCCGGGACCTCCCTGTGCTGGGACTTGCCCTGAGGTGAGTGCGGAAGGTCAGCCCTCCCTTTTTCTTCCCCAAATGCCTCCTTTGGGTTCAGAAAAGCACCCTGGGGGAGGGGGGGGGTGCGGGGGCAGAAGGGAAGGGCAGCTGGAGGATTGCCCTTGCCCAGGTGCCTCTTGGTGGTTTTATTTGACTTTCAACCCCCAACATTCTGTCTTTTTGGAGTCGGGGAGACCTTCCCCGGAGCCGTGAGGTTCAGAGCGGCCCCTCCTTGTGCAAAAGCCTCAGGTTTGCCCTTTTTGCCCAGGACAAACTCAAGTTCCATTGAGTTTTGTGGCCCGAGGCTTGCCCACTCCAGTCCCTCACAGCCAGCAAAATGCCTCCAGTTTTAATTTGACCTCATTTGAAGTGATCGCCCAATTAATTCTCCTAATTTAACCCCCCCAAAATCCATCCTCTTTAACCACCAGCATCCAGAGCGGTGTCGTTTCTATGAAGCTGGGTCTAATGGATTTCTAGAGGAAGGACTTACAAATCCCTTTTTCCTTTGTTCTGCTCCCTTGTCCCTAAGGGCAGTTTCCCAGGGGGTCCTATTTCCTAACTCCTTGAAGAGCTGGAAGTTTGCTTTCTTAAAATGTGGCGTCCTAACTGTGCTTCTCGTGGGCTTCCAACTTGTGAAGAGAGTGAACTGCACTAGAGCATGATGACTGCAGCCCATGGACTAGGGGATTGGGGGATGGAAAGGGCCCCCGGGGCTTCGCTTTGCTCCTTTTGCTTCTAGAAAAGGCCCAAATGGCTCAATGCCCGCCTTCTGGCCCGGGGCAGCCGCAGGGGTGAAGTGGTAGCCGGAGGGTCCCTCTCCAGAGCCCTGATTTCCCTGAGAAGGGGGAAATGTTGTGGGGGATGGAGTGGTGTGTGAGGAGGAGGAGGAGGGCAAGGAAGGCTAAAGGAGGGTGTTGGCGGAAAGATTTTTATCCCCAGCGTGGTTTTGTCAGATTTTTTGGGCAGAACATCCAGGATTTTGGGGTTCTTTTGATGGAGGATGAGGCAAAAATCCACGTTGAGCCGTGGGAATGAGGGCGACCCCTGGGAAAACGGGAGGAGGGAAGTGGGGGTGGGGGTGGGTGTCGCTCGGCCCCTTCTCCACAGCGTGTTTTTGGGTGGAGGGTACCCCATATGGGCCAGAAGCCCCCCCAAATGCCCAGTGCTGTCCCAGTAAAGCACTGGTTTTGCTGACGTCACAGGCCGTTGCCGGCCTCCCGCATTCCACACAACATTCCGAGGCGGCGGTCGCTCGCTGGCCGTGGCTGTGGCAGCTTCCTACCGCTGTGGAGAGTGACATTCAGCAGTTGGATTGTTTTTTTGGGGAAAACCCCCAAATTGTCCTGCCCGATGGGGCCCAAAAAGCCTCCAGTGGCCGAAGGGTAACGCTGGGGGTGGGAAGGGGCGGTGGAAGTTGGTGGCGGAAGACTGAGTGATGTTTTGCTGGGAAATAGGGACCGGTTTTGCCCCAACTGACCACGTTTTCCCTCTTCTGAAGCGTTTGTTGCGCCGTATCCATTCCCGACGTGCCTTCCTCCCCCTCCTCTTCCTCCCCCTCCTCTTCCTCCCCCTTTCAGCCGCATCAATGTCGGGGAGCAGTTGCAGGCGGAGCTGCCTGCCCTGCGGGACAGATCCCTCTTGGAAGAGGAGGAGGAAGGAGCCTCCCTGGTTTGGAAGCCCTGGGGTGACGTGGAAAGCAAGCCCGAGCCGCAGGAGAAAGGTTTCTCTTCAGGCTTTTCTTGTGGGAAAGGGGCAAATTCCCCCTTTTCAGAGTTACTTGATAGGGCGTTTGGGTTCTCTCCCATCTTGTCTTGGCCGCGTAGCGTTGGAGGGAAGGAGATGGCTCGTTTTTGGGAGGAAAGTGGCTAGATAAGAGCCGCTGGTGCTCTCGGGAGCATCTTCCAAGAGAAAGGGGGGGTTTTGGCGGTCCCAGCTCATCTGCAGCCAGGGAGGAGTTTCTCTCTGGAGATCCCGCTCCCAAAGCTCTTGAAAGAGCCTTTTTTTTGTCCATCAGAAGACTTTTGGCCTCATCCAGAAGGAGGTAAAGCCGTTGGAGCGGGGCGGAGCTGGTTAGCGGGGAGGCTTTTAACCCAGTGACGCGCGGAAACAAACCTTACAACTCGCAGAGAGTTATAAAGCAGGTGTGTTTATTGCGGCGCCGGGTGCAAGGGGGATTTCTCCTCCAAACTTGCACACCGGTTTGTGAAACAAGCGTCTATTTATGGTGAAAAGCGTACCTATTCATTAAGGTGGGCTGGGTTATTCTAATTAATTCTAAGAAAAGGCGTTACTATTGTAATTATTTCTAAGAACTCATTATCATAAGTCTCCTCCCCTTGCCGCATGCGCACTGCTGCCTGGTGGTCATGGGCCGGGGTCTTCTGGAGGAAGGCTCGCAGTCTTCTTCACCGGGTACCTTCACCTTTGTCCCAGAAAGCTTGGGTTGGCCGGATCCCAAACCGCAGAACTAGTCCCGACCAGATGGACACCTTTCCCAGACAGTTGGGTCCCTCCTTAGCATGCAGGCTGCTCCCGCTATCTTATACACAAGGCCATTTCTTTATCTTGGAATGCTGGGCTCCGAGCTTTGTTCTTTCCCAGGCTGTACTAAATTCACACTAACAACCTTTAACCATTCGTTTTCTGAATCAAGTCCCCCCTTTTCTTTCACCTTTGTAAATTCTTTTACAATTGCCTATAACACACTCTCCCTCTCCATCTGATTTCTAAAATACTTCCCTGATTCCACCCGTTCACGGAGCTGATGCTTCTTCCATTGAATGTATTCGTCTTTGGCCCCCCTGGTACAACACATAAGACATCTAATTAATGCACACACTAAAGTTCCTAACATAAGTATTGCTACTAGAAGGAGAAACAGTCGCTTAAGCCAAGCCAAGTTAGGTAACCACGAGGTTAACTTTTCCCAAAGGTCGGAAAACCCGAATGTGGTGTCATCTTGCGCAGTCAGATGCAAAATCTGAGTTTTAGCTATGAGATTTTGTAAGTCTTTCTCTATTCTTCCGTTTTGGTTTACATATGAGCAACAGCTTTGATTAATCACTGCACATAAGCCTCCCTCTTTCCAAGTTAATAAGTCTAATGCCATTCTGTTTTGTCCCACCACATTTGCTAATGACTGGACTTCTTGTTGAAGTGCCTGCATAGCATCGATTGTAGATTTCTCAAGCGCTTCTATAGTGGCCGATATGTTTACAATTGCTTTCTCCAATTCACTGACGCCCAGGAACGGTATAAGCCACCTTACAAAGCTATGGGATCTTGTTCCCCTCGTCACTAGAGGGTTTTCTACTCCCCGAATTCTCCTCCAGGGTGTTCTCAACATACCTGAGGGGATTTCAGACTGATTAAACACCGTATCCTGGCTAGTTAGATAGCCTATCGTGCAAGTTCCCTTCCATCCTGCGGGCAGCTGTTTTCTGCTATATCCATCTCCACACAACCACCAATACCCTTGAGGTAACTTACAGGGTCCCATAGTTGCTGTCAAATTTGCACCTAAAAACTTTCCTGCCTGATACCATCCATACTCCCACGAATATCCTTCTCCTTCAGAAACACCACTACTTTTATATGCAACTAGTTGGGTTTTGTCGCAAAAGTCAATATACGTTGCCTTTATCCCTGTTAGATCCCAATTCCCCACATCAACAGTTGTCTTATTAATCCAGAACTTGCTCCATCCCCAGGCTATTGTCTTATTCACCGGCCCCCTGTGTCTATATTCCCCGTGTTCCCAGGTACAATTGTTACTGCTAATTAATACCACAAGCTCTTCTTTCAATAGTTGTAAATCAAATCTGGGTCCTAAGGGGTAGACATTATCATCGTATTCACAATATCCATTCGACTCATTTCCCCCTTTTGCCCAAAATTTGGGCCAGGTTCCGTTGGCATAGTTCCAATTGCTTGCTGCCACCCCATATAGAGGTAATTTCATTTCTCCTTTAGGTAAGGTGGTACATACCCAACAATCTGACAGATTAGTAGCTTTTACCAATGTTTCCAGACTTCGTGTATATGTATTCGTATCCCATGTCCCTCCCCCCAAAATACAAAGTCCCGGCATGTTGACGACTATCAATGTTACTAATGTCCATCTTTTCGTTGGAGGCGAAGCTTCAGGGGTCCGGTCTGCGTTGATGTCCATGGGGTTCTGGAGCTCTCTTGACACGAGTCCAATGGATCCAAGCGGCTTGTTCCTTAATCTTTATGGCCGTGTGAGTGGTCAGCAGTACCTGGAAGGGACCTTCCCACTTTGGCCTCAGTGGTGAATCTGTAAAAGACTTAACATATACATAATAACCACCATGGTTGAGCCGGGACCTGCTGGTCAAACTAAGGGGTAAGATGGGGCTACACAGGATATGGAAGAAGGGACAGGCAACCTGGGAAGAGTATAGGGATGTTGCCCGGCTGTGTAGGAATAAGGTCAGGGAGGCCAAGGCACAGCTAGAATTGGACTTGGCAAGGGACATAAAGAAAAACAAGAAAGGCTTCTACAAGTACATTAACCAGAAAAGGAAGGTTTGTCGCGACGGAGGGAAGACAGGGCCACTCAATATGAGTGATCAGCAAGCTTCGTTTATTGATTCACACAGTGGCCTTTTATGTTCTAACATAATTAGCTCATACATATTACAAAAGTTAAGCTCATGATTGGTTAGTTCTTAGAAAGATCAACTCCACCCTTGGTTCCTTCTTTACAGTTACTTTCATCCTCTTTTCCCATGCCTGAGCAGCTGCAATCTCCCTGTTATCATACAACAATTATAGTCAAGGACAAGGTGTCCTTACCAGCCCAGTAGTTACGGGGGCTGAATCCGATGTTTCTCAAGCTTTTGCTCAGCCAGCTGGATCATGTCTACGTGACCCTTCTCAGCTAGCCATTCTCCCACAATTCCCCCGTTTTTATTTTGAATGACATAGGCTTGGTTAAACATCTGTAACACAAGGGTTTTCATACAAGACAACACACAACTCACACAAAGCAATGCTATTAGTACAATGATTAAGACTAGCAATCCCATCTGTAAAAGGTTTCTCAGCCATCCGGACAGACCCAACCAGTCTCCAAGAGCACCCAGGCCAAAGAATCCTGAATCTTGTTGTATCTTTTGAGTATGTGTCATTAGGTATTGAATTTCTTTATGGATAGATCTTGAGTGATCCTCCAGATCCATACAACACATTCCATCGAAATCCTCACAGCCATGTCCGTGGGCTAGCAAAAGGAAATCTATCGCGGCTCTATTCTGTAATACCGCGTGTTGCACTGTGGACAGATCATCTGCACGTTCGGACAGGACTCTGCTTGTTGCGTTGGCTTGCTTTGCCACCCAACATGCTATACTATTCAAATTTCTATGTGCTCGTGCTGCGGCAATACCTGGCGTAAAAAGGGATGCGAAGATAACTTCCCATTTGTTCCAGAGGCTAATTTGGTCGGAACAATCGTTAGTCAGGCTGTGGGAAGTGTCTCTTGTAAATCGATATCGGTGAGTGCTGTTAGGGTGCATTAGTGGTGCAGCTAGACTAAGTTGGCCTATAGTACATGGTCCTCCCTGAGGGTTTGAAGGGATTCCTGACCATGCTCGGTTGCCGCATATTAAAAAGAATCCTTTTGGAAGGCGCCTGGGCAGTACAGTGCCAGGAGCTGGAGAACTCTCACTACGGGCCATTCTTTGACACCAGGTTTTCCTCCAACTAGTATGGTTTTCTATTGGAGAGAGGATTGTAGGGGCCGTCTCCCTGACCATGCGTCCCTCCTTTTGCTCCCCGGTCCAACTCTCAGTGCCAATATATATGCAATAACTGGCATTGAGGGAGTCCGCTAGATCAATCTCCTGTGGTTCGGGAGCTACAGGGAGCTTATCATCCCAAATGTCATACTTTTCAAACATTTCCGCAATGTCATTCCACATGAATTGGACTTTACTTGTCACCTTATACTGTTGTCTCAATTCTGAGAGGGATTCATAAAATACCTTAAAGGTGACATCGGTCAAGGGCACCCCTATAAGGCACGTAGTAAATGGGGAGCGGGGTGTTGCTAGGCTTGCACAAAAGCTGGTCGTGTTGAGTGACCGAGCTAAAGTTACCCACACATTTTTTCGTGGGTCAAACATCTCGCTATATGGGATGGCTCTTATGCTTACAACTAAGGCAACTACTATAAAGCTTTCTATACCTAAAGTAACCATTTTCTCTGTTTCAACTTCTAAGCAAATAGCATGCACATAATACCTAGGGGTTACAGACCCCACAGACTGTACAATTAATTTCTGTCTTTGCGACCTCGTGGTTCACACTCAGGTGCAGCGGTCTCAGTCCGTTGGTTTATGGTGATTAGTCGGGTCACCTTCAGCGGCGACTTCAGGGTGGTCGATGGCGGGCCTTACCCAACGGCTGGGAACCCAGATGGTACCTGTATCGGTAGAAACACAGATATAGCCGCGTCCCACATAAACCACTTTTGCGGGACCTGTCCATTGACCTGTTTTAGCATCTTTATATAGCACTCTCATGTGCGGTGACTGGGGGGCTTCTGACTTCACGTAATGCCTCGCGATTGGCGGATCATTGCTATCTCCAAACACACATAAATGATTGAGCACAAAGAGAACCTTCTGTACCCTTTCCCTTACGTCTGCAATGTCTTTAAATTTCTCCAGGTAACGCTTTACTGTCCCGTTGGCTCTTTCTACTATGGCCTGCCCAGTCGGGGAATCGGGAATGCCAGTAACGTGAGTGATGTTCCATAGCTGCATAAATTGCTTCAACGACCCACTGCTGTACGCTGGGCCATTATCAGTTTTGATCGTGCCTGGAACTCCCAGGACGGCAAAACAACTCGTTAGATGTCGCCTTACATCGCGAACTTTTTCCCCCGGCTGTGGGGTAGCCCATATCATATGGCTGTATGTATCTACAGTTACATGCAAGTACTTCAATCGGCCAAGCGCAGAGACATGGGTAACATCCATTTGCCAAACCTCATTAGATTTCAATCCCCTAGGGTTAACTCCGCATCCGAGTCCTAATCCCGAATTGTGATGACTGCATATGGGGCAAGCTTTGACAATGGCTCGGGCTTCCTCTATGGAGAGTTTGTAAGTCCGAGCTAGCCCCTTCGCATTTTGGTGGAAGACAGAGTGAGCCTCTCGGGCTCGGCAGTGCGGTGCCAACGGAGGCTCTGTGGTGACCGTAACTAGGCGGTCGGCTCGAGCGTTGCCCTCTCCGAGGCCTTCTCCCCACTGGTGACTCCGGATGTGAATCACCGCGTACGGGTCATTTCTTTGCGTGATTGCGAGCTGCAAGCTGACTAGTAATTCTGTTAAGCGTCGATTCTTCAAGTCTCGCAGGCTCGCATCTTCAATGCGATTAACTATGCCTGCAACGTAGAGAGAGTCTGTGACTATATTTAGTGGGATATCTTTCCATCTGATGAATGCCCAGACCACTGCAAAAAGTTCCAGCGTTTGTAGAGAGTCCTGTGGCTGTGCCTGTAGGATTTGATGCTGCCATCCTTGCTCATCCTTCCAGGTTATGGCGGCAGTTCTGGAACGTCGGCCCGCATCGGTAAAGGCCGTGAGAGCCTGTGAGATAGGCTGGCTGGATCACTTTGGCTTAACTATCCAGCTCATGTTCTCCATCCACGATAGGATGGGTGATGGTAGCGGCTTAATTATTAACGCCGCTCCATCATAGAGTAGTGCTGCTTGCAATTCTTCGGAATTCTGCAAGTACCACTCTAAATCAGTCTGCTTCATTGGCACCCATATCGTGTTTGGAGGGGTACCCTCTATCTGTAGAATACGGCACCGGCCCTTCTTGACCAAGTCTGCCAGCGTGGCAATTTTTTCCTGTATTGTCCGCCGTGGTTGTAGTGGAGGGGCTATCCATTCCAATACGATAGTGGTGAACCCCTGCTTCTCCCCCGTTTTTATTTTTTGCTGAGTTAAGGCTGCCATAAGGTACTGCTCACCACATAAAACAGTCAAGTCAATGGGCAGACCCTCAACACGCCGATGCGTGGAACGCGTAGTTACCATGGAAGCTATTTGTTGCAGCGTTTGTCTTTGTTGCTCAGTAAGCTGCACTGGCGTTGCAGGATCCGTTCCTCGCAGTAGGGGGCGCAGTTGATTCAGTAGTTCATTGGGGATGCCTGTAATAGGTCGAAGCCATTGTAGATCACCTAGCAGTCGCTGAGCATCATGAAGAGTCCGAATGTCCAGGTGCAGTGATAATTTTTGAGGCTGAATTGTCGTATCAGTGATGCGCCACCCGAGATACTTCCAGGGGCTTGATTCTTGCACCTTTTCGGGTGCTATTACCAGGCCTCTCTGCTTGAGCTGCTCTGCTAGCTCCTGCTTTTGTTGTGGAGAAAAGGGTGTCGGTTGAGCCAGCAAAATATCGTCCATATAATGATAGATTAGAGTACGGGCCCAGTTTTGTCGCAGTGGCTGCAGGGCGGCATCAATGTAGATTTGGCACAATGTGGGCGAATTTCGCATTCCTTGCGGAAGGACTGTCCATTCAAAGCGTTGGTCCGGCCCCTCCCGATTAATCGCGGGAAGGGTAAAAGCAAATCTTTGTCTATCATCTTCATGCAAAGCAATAGTGAAAAAACAGTCTTTTAGATCCACAATAAGCAGGTGCCAGCCTTCCGGTATCATAGCTGGGTTGGGCAAACCAGGCTGTAATGCTCCCATGTCATACATTTGTTTATTTACAGCTCTCAAATCATGGAGCAGTCGATATTTCCCTGATTTCTTCTTAATAACAAAAATGGGAGTATTCCAAGGGCTTGTCGATAGCCTTAGGTGCCCTTGTTCGAATTGTTCTCGGACGAGTGTGTGTGCCTGTTCTAGACTTTCCCGTTTTAGTGGCCATTGCTCTACCCACACTGGTTCTGTTGTTCTCCAGCGAAGCGGGATCGGGAAAGTCCAAGCAATGGCCGCTCCTAAAAAGGGGGGTCCGAAGTAAGGACCATTCCCATTTGTGCAAGGATGTCACGCCCTATCAATGCATGTACCCCCTCAGGCAATGGGACAATAGAAACAGTACAATTCACTACCTTGTCCCCTATGGTCCATCGTAGAAGGGGTGATTTGCGAGCAAGGGTCAATCCTCCTACTCCCGCGACCGTGGCGCTGCTCGCGTAGGTCGGCCATTGAGCCGGCCACTTATGCGTGCTGATTATGGAAATGTCAGCGCCAGTGTCTAGAAGAGCAACAAGTGATATAGTTAGGTTGGCGTATTGCACAGCAACCGGGCGTTGTGGCCTTTGGCGCAAGCCGACAGTTAGTAGGGCCATTTGTCCTGTAGATCCAAAGGCTCCTTGCCCTCGTGGCTGCTCTTGCAGCGGTGGAAGGGCTCCCGCAAGATGTGGTAGGGGAATTAATTGTGCCACCTTGGTGCCTTTAGCGATGAAGAGCGGTGGGAATAACGTGTGGGCCATGATCTGGATCTCACCGTGGTAATCTTTATCAATCAGTCCCACCAACACATTAAGTCCCAGCATGGTGGCCGATGAACGGCCTATAAGTAGTGCTCCGACAGCTTGTCCATTGATACAGATTGGTCCTTGAGTGCTAGTAGCAATCCGGACAGGCTTTGAGTCCAACAGGGTACAATCTACTGCTGTTGCCAGGTCCAAGCCGAGGCTTCCGCTTGTGGCTGGTCTGAGCTGAAGGGATTGAGTGCTGCCGGATATGCAGCCGCTTTTTGTGTCGGCGCGGGGCGGCTTTTCCCACTGAACCGTCCGTTTCCCGGTTTAGAAGCGCGACATGCAGTCTTATTGTGGTTGTCCGACCGGCAGTTTCTGCACCATACTGAGCCGGCATCGCAGTTCCGTCTGATGTGTCCAGCAGCGCCGCAACGGTAGCATCGTGGGCGAGATGATTCACTAGCATTTAATCGTTGAACGGAGGCTTGCAAAGGAGCAAGGGCTGCAAGAACTTGACTCTGCGTAGCCTGCGCGTGTTCCTTTAAACTATTCCCTAGTTCCTTTACTGCCTCAACTAACATTGCCTGTGGCCCTACCGGTACCTGAGCCATCCTTTCTAGTCCTTCCTCGATAGTCCATGTCCCTGGCAATGTAGCCAAGATGTTGCGTGTGGCCGGATTACTATTTTGTATAGCACACTGCTTTAGTATAGTGCCTCTGAGATAATCGGGCACCCCGGCCGCCTGTATGGCGTCTGCTACTCGATCTATAAATAGGCCAAATGGTTCCTCTCTTCCTTGCTTAATACCCATATATGAAGGCACACCTCCAGGTTCCTTAAGACGATCAAAAGCCTGTCTTGCCAATGTCATTGATTCTTTTACTTTATCCGGTCCCATAAGTGCCTGTGCTTCTGGCCGCAGATACGGTCCCACCCCCAATAGCTCATCAAGGGTGACTCCATGTAACGGATCTCCCGGTTGCTTTACTGTGGCAACTGAGTGCTGACAAGCAGCCTGCCAATGCGCATTAAACAACAGCTGCTGGTGTTGTGTCAAAATCAGCTTCATAATACTACGTACATCCCCCGGGAGTAATATATTGGTGCCCCAGATAAAGTCTAGCATTTGCCTTGTGGGCTCTCCTTTGATCCCTGAGTCACTCACCGTGGATCGCAACTGAGTTAATAACTTCCAATCTAGGTTCTGAATTGTGGCAGTTATTCGCCCTTGGTCATCTGGCTGGTAAGTTACTGGGAATGCCTCATGTACAATGCTCGAGGCAAATTCTCTATCTCCGGAGGCCATCGCCTCCTCTGCAATTTGCTGCCACATCCTCTGTCTTTCTGTGGTAATGCTCTGCCCCTCCGTGGAGGGATTATGACTCATTCTTTTCCCCGCATAACTTTCTTCTGACTCCTCTCCCTTTTCTGTTTCCATTGGGGGGGCCAATGGGTCCTCACTATCTCCAGGTGGCTCGGGAGGAGATGGAACAAAGACCGAGTGCTCCCACGCTCCCGCTACCCCTTGAGGGACGACTATAGTGCGAACCGAGGGAGGCAACGGGCAACCCGAGGGAAGGGTAGCTGGCTTTTGTTGCGAGGCAGTCGCACCCGTCCCAGTTGATCCCCCTAACCTTTCAGACGCAGCAGCTCTCTGCTCTGCTTTATGCATCACCAGAGCGTTCGTAACTGCACGCCAAGGCTTCATCAGTTTCTTGGCTAACTTCTCATCACTTATTACTTCATCAAATAATTTATCCCCATATCTCCGCCACTCCTCTTCCTCAAAAACTGTATCGGGATTGGCAAAGAATCCTCTAGCTACCCCATCAGCTAATAACTCTGGTAATTCCTTTTTACAATGTAAACCTTCTATGCTCCGCTTTTCTAAAAAGCATTTGAGCAAATCATACGCCGCTTGTCTATTCATACCTTCGTCAGCGCGCTGTTGCAGCCTTTCAGACTTCGGCGGCGCGTAGCCGGCAGGACACTCTCTATAGGTGCTCCTGGGCGCGGGGACCTTTTCCTTTAATCCCTTTCGCTCTTGGGCACGGGGACCTTTTCCTTTAATCCCTTTCGCCTCCTGCGCTGCTTACAGGACCAGCACTGAGACTCCGTTGACCGTGGCTTGCAGGTTCAGCCCTCTGTAGGGTCCCTGTTCGGGCGCCATTTGTCGCGACGGAGGGAAGACAGGGCCACTCAATATGAGTGATCAGCAAGCTTCGTTTATTGATTGACACAGTTGCCTTTTATGTCCTAACATAATTAGCTCATACATATTACAAAAGTTAAGCTCATGATTGGTTAGTTCTTAGAAAGATCAACTCCGCCCTTAGTTCCTTCTTTACAGTTACTTTCATCCTCTTTTCCCATGCCTGAGCAGCTGCAATCTCCCTGTTATCATACAACAATTATAGTCAAGGACAAGGTGTCCTTGCCAGCCAGCAATTACAGGGGCTGAATCCGATGTTTCTCAAGCTTTTGCTCGGCCAGCTGGATCATGTCTACGTGACCCTTCTCAGCTAGCCATTCTCCCACAGAGGGGGATGTGATGTCCTAGAGGGAGGGCTGTGATGTCACAGAGGGTGTTGTGTTGTCACAGGTTGGGGTTGTGAGGTTAGAGGTTTGGGGTGTGACGTCATAGAGGGGGGTTGTGATGTCATATAGGGAGGGTTATGACGTCACAGGTTGGGGTTGTGCCGTCACAGGTTTGGGTTGTGATGTCACAGGGTGTGGTTGTGATGTAGAGGGGTTGTGACGTCATAGTTTGGGGTTGTGATGTCATAGAGGGAGGGTTGTGATGTCACAGGTTGGGGTTGTGGCATCATAGAGTGGGGTGTGATGTCATAAAGGGGGTTGTGATGTCATAGGTTGGGGTTGTGATGTCATGGAGGGTTCTGATGTCACAGGTTGGGGTTGTGACATCATAGAGTGGGGTTGTGACGTCATAGAGGAGATGTGATATCATAGAGCAGGGTTGTGATGCCATAGAGGGGGTTGTGAGGTTAGAGGTTTGGGGTGTGACGTCATAGAGGGGGTTGTGGTGTCATATAGGGAGGGTTGTGATGTCATAGAAGGGCGTTGTGATTTCACAGAGTGTGGTTGTGACGTCATAGTGGGCTTTGTGAAGTCACAGAGTAAGGTTGTGATGTCATAGAGTGGGATTGTGATGTCATAGAGTGAGGTTGTGACGTCATAGAGTGGGGTTGTGGTGTCATAAAGGGGGTTGTGACGTCATAGTGGTGTTTGTGATGTCACAGAGTCCGGTTGTGATGTCACGGAGGGTTGTGATGTCATAGAGGTAGGGTTGTGACGTCATAGAAGGGCGTTGTGATTTCACAGAGTGTGGTTGTGACGTCATAGTGGGGTTTGTGATGTCATAGAGTAGGGTTGGAATGTCATAGAGTCGGGTTGTGATATCATAGAGTAGGGTTGTGGTGTCATAGAGGTAGGGTTGTGACATCATAGACGGGACTGTGACGTCATAGAGTGCAGTTGTGATGTCATAGTGGGGTTTGTGATGTCACAGAGTGGTTTGTGATGTCATAGAGTGGGGTTGTGATGTCACAGAGTTGGGTTGTGACGTCATAGAGTCAGTTGTCACGTCATAGTGGGGTTTGTGACGTCATAGTGGGGCGTTGTCATTTCACAGAGTGCGGTTGTGATGTCATAGTGGGGTTTGTGTTGTCACAGAGTGGTTTGTGATGTCATAGAGTGGGATTGTGATGTCATAGAGGGGGATTATGATGTCATAGAGGTAGGGTTGTGACGTCATAGAGGGGAATTGTGTTGTCACAGAGTGGTTTGTGATGTCACAGAGTCGGGTTGTGACGTCATAGAGTGGGATTGTGATATCATAGAGTGGGGTTGTGATGTCATAGAGGTAGGGTTGTGACATCATAGAAGGGTGTTGTGATTTCACAGAGTTGGGTTGTGATGTCATAATGGGGTTTGTGATGTCACAGAGTGGTTCTTGATGTCATACAGTGGGGTTCTGACGTCATAGAGGTAGCGTTGTGACGTCATAGAGTGGGGTTGTGATGTCACAGAGTTGGGTTGTGATGTCACAGAGTTGGGTTGTGACATCATAGAGTGGGGTTGTGATGTCATAAAAGGAGGTTGTGATGTCATAGAGTGCGGTTGTGATGTCATAGTGGTGTTTGTGATGTCACAGAGTCCGGTTGTGATGTCATAGAGTGGGATTGTGACGTCATAGAAGGGCGTTGTGATTTCACTGAGTGTGATTATGACGTCATAGTGGGGTTTGTGATGTCATAGAGGTAGGGTTCTGATGTCTTAGAGTAGGGTTGTGGTGTCATAGAGGTAGGGTTGTGACATCATAGGCGGGGCTGTGACATCATAGAGTGCGGTTGTGACGTCATAGTGGGGTTTGTGATGTCACAGAGTAGTTTGTGATGTCATAGAGTGGGGTTGTGATGTCATAGACGGGGTTGTGACGTCATCGGGGATTGTGGTGTCATAGATGGGGTTACGACGTCATAGAGGGGGCTGAGACGTCATAGAGTGCGGTTTTGACGTCATAGTGGAGTTTCTGATGTCACAGAGTGGGGTTGTGACATCATAGAGTGGGGTTGTGACGTCATAGAGGGGTTATGATATCATAGAGTGCGGTTGTGACGTCATAGTGGGGTTTGTGATATCACAGAGTGGTTTGTGATGTCATAGAGTGGGGTTGTGATGTCACAGAGTTGGGTTGTGATGTCATAGAGTAGGGTTGTGATGTCATAGAGTGGGGTTGTGGTGTCATAGACGTAGGGAAAAAGCACCCTGGGGGGTGGGGGGGGCGGGGGCAGAAGGGAAGGGCAGCTGGAGGATTGCCCTTGCCCAGGTGCCTCTTGGTGGTTTTATTTGACTTTCAACCCCCAACATTCTGTCTTTCTGGAATCGGGGAGACCTTCCCTGGAGCCGTGAGGTTCAGAGCGGCCCCTCCTTGTGCAAAAGCCTCAGGTTTGCCCTTTTTGCCCAGGACAAACTCAAGTTCCATTGAGTTTTGTGGCCCGAGGCTTGCCCACTCCAGTCCCTCACAGCCAGCAAAATGCCTCCAGTTTTAATTTGACCTCATTTGAAGTGATCGCCCAATTAATTCTCCTAATTTAACCCCCCCCAAAATCCATCCTCTTTAACCACCAGCATCCAGACCGGTGTCGTTTCTATGAAGCTGGGTCTAATGGATTTCTAGAGGAAGGACTTACAAATCCCTTTTTCCTTTGTTCTGCTCCCTTGTCCCTAAGGGCAGTTTCCCAGGGGGTCCTATTTCCTAACTCCTTGAAGAGCTGGAAGTTTGCTTTCTTAAAATGTGGCGTCCTAACTGTGCTTCTCGTGGGCTTCCAACTTGTGAAGAGAGTGAACTGCACTAGAGCATGATGACTGCAGCCCATGGACTAGGGGACTGGGGGATGGAAAGGGCCCCCGGGGTTTCGCTTTGCTCCTTTTGCTTCTAGAAAATCCCCAAATGGCTCAATGCCCGCCTTCTGGCCCGGGGCAGCCGCAGGGGTGAAGTGGTAGCCGGAGGGTCCATCTCCAGAGCCCTGATTTCCCTGAGAAGGGGGAAATGTTGTGGGGGATGGAGTGGTGTGTGAGGAGGAGGAGGAGGGCAAGGAAGGCTAAATCTTGGCGGAAAGATTTTTATCCCCAGCGTGGTTTTGTCAGATTTTTTGGGCAGAACCTCCAGGATTTTGGGGTTCTTTTGATGGAGGATGAGGCAAAAATCCACGTTGAGCCGTGGGAATGAGGGCGACCCCTGGGAAAACGGGAGGAGGGAACTGGGGGTAGGGGTGGGTGTCGCTCGGCCCCTTCTCCACAGCGTGTTTTTGGGTGGAGGGTCCCCCATATGGGCCAGAAACCCCCCCAAATGCCCAGTGCTGTCCCAGTAAAGCACTGGTTTTGCTGACGTCACAGGCCGTTGCCGGCCTCCCGCGTTCCACACAACATTCCGAGGCGGCGGTCGCTCGCTGGCCGTGGCTGTGGCAGCTTCCTACCGCTGTGGAGAGTGACATTCAGCAGTTGGATTGTTTTTTTGGGGAACCCCCCAACTTGTCCTGCCCGATGGGGCCCAAAAAGCCTCCAGTGGCCGAAGGGTAACGCTGGGGGTGGGAAGGGGCGTTGGAAGTTGGTGGCGGAAGACTGAGTGATGTTTTGCTGGGAAATAGGGACCGGTTTTGCCCCAACTGACCACGTTTTCCCTCTTCTGAAGCGTTTGTTGCGCCGTATCCATTCCCGACGTGCCTTCCTCCCCCTCCTCTTCCTCCCCCTTTCAGCCGCATCAATGTCGGGGAGCACTTGCAGGCGGAGCTGCCTGCCCTGCGGGACAGATCCCTCTTGGAAGAGGAGGAGGAAGGAGCCTCCCTGGTTTGGAAGCCCTGGGGTGACGTGGAAAGCAAGCCCGAGCCGCAGGAGAAAGGTTTCTCTTCAGGCTTTTCTTGTGGGAAAGGGGCAAATTCCCCCTTTTCAGAGTTACTTGATAGGGCGTTTGGGTTCTCTCCCGTCTTGTCTTGGCCCCGTAGCGTTGGAGGGAAGGAGATGGCTCGTTTTTGGGAGGAAAGTGGCTAGATAAGAGCCGATGGTGCTCTCGGGAGCATCTTCCATGAGAAAGGGGGGGTTTTGGCGGTCCCAGCTCATCTGCAGCCAGGGAGGAGTTTCTCTCTGGAGATCCCGCTCCAAAAGCTGCTCTTCCTGTGGCAATAGTTGGAATATGGGCCTTTTTTCTGGGACTTTTCTGGTTTCCGGTCTGTTTTCTGCCCTTCCTCCATTTCCCATCCATCTCCTGTGGCATCTTTTCTCCTTCTTTGAGGAAAACCTGACTCGTTGGTGTTTTTTCTTGCCTTTGTAGTTTCAAAGCTGCTGAAGATGGCCTCTTCCAGCGGCAGAGCCGGGGCAGGGCTGAACGCGGAGCTGGCTCTGCATTGCCTGCACGAGGCTCGGGGCAACGTTGCAGTAGGGAGCAGCGCTTCCCCCTGAAGAACCCGCTTTGTGACTGGTTTGAGCTGGGAGTTGCTCTGAGTTGGCTCTTCCAGGGGCCGGAATCTCTTTGCTCAAGGCGCCGGGTGCTGCCCGTGGCAGCGTTAAGGTCTGGTGGGGTGACAGAGCCCGTCCCGGTGCATCCATTGGAGCTTGTTTGGATTCTGGGACAGTTGGGAGAATGGGATTTCTCCTGTGACTGAGGGACTCTGAGAGAAAACCCCAGATCTGCCCTCGCTGAAGCCCCGAGCGGCTCTGATTTGCTCCCTCTTCTTTGATTGAACACCACTGCGTGCCTGCCCCTCTCTACGAGGAGCGAGAATTGCCCCTTTTCCTCCTCTGCCGGAGGAACTGAAGTCCTTTTTTCCCATTAAATCTGGCAGGAAGCTCTGGAAATGCTGTGCTCTGGGCCCCCCCGGAGATCCGAATGCCACCCCTTGGCTGATTACCATTACGCAGGAAAATGGGATGAGAACAGATCCCTTTTATATTGGAATTATTCTTTAAAATGTTGGTTTTCGGTGGGGAAAATAATAGTTTTAATCCATTTGTGGGGCTTTTTGAGGCAGGGAAATGCCTCTTGTAATAATTTGCCTGTGGCTGTTTATCCCAAGGCTCGGACACTTGGACCCCAGTGGAACAGCAGTTATTTAAAGAGGCCTGTTATGTTCACAAGAAGAATTTTCGCCTCATCCAGAAGGAGGTAAAGCCGTTGGACGGGGGCGGAGCTCGTTAGCGGGGACGCTTTTAACCCAGGAAGTCCTATTTTCAATCCCCCGTTGGAATCCTGTCCTTAGGACCCTTCTTCCTGCTAAAAACCCATCGGGACAAGACATCATTTGCCCTCATTTGTAATGACAAGGGAGTATTTAATATCCCTGCATTTCTCCCCTTAGATACAGACTAAGACCGTGGCCCAGTGTGTGGAATACTATTATACATGGAAGAAAAAGATCCGATTTGGCAGCACCTGACCTCGCCTGCTGGAGAAAAGGGTCAAGAGAGTCCGGGATGAGGTGGAAAAAGCCAAAGGCGAGGTAAAAAAGCTGCTGGGGGGGTTTGTTTCCTGGACGAATCCATCTGCTCAAACGTTCCTTGCCAGGAAAGAGGGATTTGCTTCACGGAAATAGCTATTATTTGAATTTTTGGTGGGCGGGGGAAGGGGGTGGCTGTGTGGCTTCAGTGCGTGGGAATTGCACCTTTTCAGCCCCTTTGATAGATTTTGTGGAGGAAAGTGCTTTTCCGCTTGGGACAGTGGAAATAATAGAGTTTTTCTTGCACCCCGTTGTGGCTTTGCACCCTGTTTTCCCATTGGTTTTTTGGCTGTTTAGACTTTACCTGGGCTGATAAACCGCGTGAAATCCATGGCCAAAAAAATCTTATTTTTCTGCCTTTTTGAGAGATTTCAAGTTAGTTTGTCCCTGGTTTGCAGGCCGTCTGCCAGCAGAAGAAGAGGCCACGTGCGACCACCAAAGACAAGCCCACGCCGGGGCGTCACCACCCGCAGCCCCACAGCGCCTGCGGCTCCTCCGGGGATGCCGGGACCTCCCTGTGCTGGGACTTGCCCTGAGGTGAGCGCGGAAGGTCAGCCCTCCCTTTTTCTTCCCCAAATGCCTCCTTTGGGTTCAGAAAAGCACCCTGGGGGGGTGGGGGGTGGGGGGCAGAAGGGAAGGGCAGCTGGAGGATTGCCCTTGCCCAGGTGCCTCTTGGTGGTTTTATTTGACTTTCAACCCCCAACGTTCTGTCTTTTTGGAGTCGGGGAGACCTTCCCCGGAGCCGTGAGGTTCAGAGCGGCCCCTCCTTGTGCAAAAGCCTCAGGTTTCCCCTTTTTGCCCAGGACAAACTCAAGTTCCATTGAGTTTTGTGGCCCGAGGCTTGCCCACTCCAGTCCCTCACAGCCAGCAAAATGCCTCCAGTTTTAATTTGACCTCATTTGAAGTGATTGCCCAATTAATTCTCCTAATTTAACCCCCACCGATCCATCTTCTTTAACCACCAGCATCCAGACCGGTGTCGTTTCTATGAAGCTGGGTCTAATGGATTTCTAGAGGAAGGACTTACAAATCCCTTTTTCCTTTGTTCTGCTCCCTTGTCCCTAAGGGCAGTTTCCCACGGGGTCCTATTTCCTAACTCCTTGAAGAGCTGGAAGTTTGCTTTCTTAAAATGTGGCGTCCTAACTGTGCTTCTCGTGGGCTTCCAACTTGTGAAGAGAGTGAACTGCACTAGAGCATGATGACTGCAGCCCATGGACTAGGGGATTGGGGGATGGAAAGGGCTCCCGGGGTTTCGCTTTGCTCCTTTTGCTTCTAGAAAATCCCCAAATGGCTCAATCCCCGCCTTCTGGCCCGGGGCAGCCGCAGGGGTGAAGTGGTAGCCGGAGGGTCCATCTCCAGAGCCCTGATTTCCCTGAGAAGGGGGAAATTTTGTGGGGGATGGAGTGGTGTGTGAGGAGGAGGAGGAGGGCAAGGAAGGCTAAAGGAGGGTCTTGGCGGAAAGATTTTTATCCCCAGCGTGGTTTTGTCAGATTTTTTGGGCAGAACCTCCAGGATTTTGGGGTTCTTTTGATGGAGGATGAGGCAAAAATGCACGTTGAGCCGTGGGAATGAGGGCGACCCCTGGGAAAACGGGAGGAGGGAACTGGGGGTGGGGGTGGGTGTCGCTCGGCCCCTTCTCCACAGCGTGTTTTTGGGTGGAGGGTCCCCCATATGGGCCAGAAGCCCCCCCAAACGCCCAGTGCTGTCCCAGTAAAGCACTGGTTTTGCTGACGTCACAGGCCGTTGCCGGCCTCCCGCGTTCCACACAACATTCCGAGGCGGCGGTCGCTCGCTGGCCGCGGCTGTGGCAGCTTCCTACCGCTGTGGAGAGTGACATTCAGCAGTTGGATTGTTTTTTTGGGGAACCCCCCAACTTGTCCTGCCCGATGGGGCCCAAAAAGCCTCCAGTGGCCGAAGGGTAATGCTGGGGGTGGGAAGGGGCGTTGGAAGTTGGTGGCGGAAGACTGAGTGATGTTTTGCTGGGAAGTAGGGACCGGTTTTGCCCCACCTCAGCATGTTTTCCCTCTTTTTTAGCGTTTGTTGCGCCGTATCCATTCCCGACGTGCCTTCCTCCCCCTCCTCTTCCTCCCCCTTTCAGCCGCATCAATGTCGGGGAGCAGTTGCAGGCGGAGCTGCCTGCCCTGCGGGACAGATCCCTCTTGGAAGAGGAGGAGGAAGGAGCCTCCCTGGTTTGGAAGCCCTGGGGTGACGTGGAAAGCAAGCCCGAGCCGCAGGAGAAAGGTTTCTCTTCAGGCTTTTCTTGTGGGAAAGGGGCAAATTCCCCCTTTTCAGAGTTACTTGATAGGGCGTTTGGGTTCTCTCCCGTCTTGTCTTGGCCGCGTAGCGTTGGAGGGAAGGAGATGGCTCGTTTTTGGGAGGAAAGTGGCTAGATAAGAGCCGCTGGTGCTCTCGGGAGCATCTTCCATGAGAAAGGGGGGGTTTTGGCGGTCCCAGCTCATCTGCAGCCAGGGAGGAGTTTCTCTCTGGAGATCCCGCTCCCAAAGCTCTTGAGCGAGCCTTTTTTTTGTCCATCAGAAGACTTTTGGCCTCATCCAGAAGGAGGTAAAGCCGTTGGAGCGGGGCGGAGCTGGTTAGCGGGGAGGCTTTTAACCCAGAAAGCCCTATTTGCAATCCCCCGTTGGAATCCTGTCCTTAGGACCCTTCTTCCTGCTCAAAACCCAGCGGGAGAAGACATCATTGCCCTCCTTTGTAATGACAAGGGAGTCTTTAATATCCCTGGATTTCTCCCCATAGATCCAGAGGCAAACCGTGGCCCAGTGTGTTGACTCTTGTTACTTCTGGAGGAAGAAAGTGCGATTTGGGTGCACCTGACCTCGCCTGCTGGAGAAAAGGGTCAAGAGAGTCCGGGATGAGGTGGAAAAAGCCAAAGGCGAGGTAAAAAAGCTGCTGGGGGGGTTTGTTTCCTGGACGAATCCATCTGCTCAAACGTTCCTTGCCAGGAAAGAGGGATTTGCTTCACGGAAAGAGATATTATTTGAATTTTTGGTGGGCGGGGGAAGGGGGTGGCTGTGTGGCTTCAGTGCGTGGGAATTGCACCTTTTCAGCCCCTTTGATAGATTTTGTGGAGGAAAGTGCTTTTCCGCTTGGGACAGTGGAAATAATAGAGTTTTTCTTGCACCCCGTTGTGGCTTTGCACCCTGTTTTCCCATTGGTTTTTTGGCTGTTTAGACTTTACCTGGGCTGATAAACCGCGTGAAATCCACGGCCAAAAAATCTTATTTTTCTGCCTTTTTGAGCCATTTCAAGTTATTTTGTCCCTGGTTTGCAGGCCGTCTGCCACCAGAAGAAGAGGCCACGTGCGACCCCCAAAGACAAGCCCCCGCCGGGGCGTCACCACCCGCAGCCCCACAGCGCCTGCGGCTCCTCCGGGGATGCCGGGACCTCCCTGTGCTGGGACTTGCCCTGAGGTGAGTGCGGAAGGTCAGCCCTCCCTTTTTCTTCCCCAAAAGCCTCCTTTGGGTTCAGAAAAGCACCCTGGGGAAGGGGGGGCGGGGACGGGGGCAGAAGGGAAGGGCAGCTGGAGGATTGCCCTTGCCCAGGTGCCTCTTGGTGGTTTTATTTGACTTTCAACCCCCAACGTGTTCTGTCTTTTTGGAGTCGGGGAGACCTTCCCCGGAGCCGTGAGGTTCAGAGCGGCCCCTCCTTGTGCAAAAGCCTCAGGTTTGCCCTTTTTGCCCAGGACAAACTCAAGTTCCATTGAGTTTTGTGGCCCGAGGCTTGCCCACTCCAGTCCCTCACAGCCAGCAAAATGCCTCCAGTTTTAATTTGACCTCATTTGAAGTGATCGCCCAATTAATTCTCCTAATTTAACCCCCCCAAAATCCATCCTCTTTAACCACCAGCATCCAGAGCGGTGTCGTTTCTATGAAGCTGGGTCTAATGGATTTCTAGAGGAAGGACTTACAAATCCCTTTTTCCTTTGTTCTGCTCCCTTGTCCCTAAGGGCAGTTTCCCACGGGGTCCTATTTCCTAACTCCTTGAAGAGCTGGAAGTTTGCTTTCTTAAAATGTGGCGTCCTAACTGTGCTTCTCGTGGGCTTCCAACTTGTGAAGAGAGTGAACTGCACTAGAGCATGATGACTGCAGCCCATGGACTAGGGGATTGGGGGATGGAAAGGGCTCCCGGGGTTTCGCTTTGCTCCTTTTGCTTCTAGAAAATCCCCAAATGGCTCAATCCCCGCCTTCTGGCCCGGGGCAGCCGCAGGGGTGAAGTGGTAGCCGGAGGGTCCATCTCCAGAGCCATGATTTCCCTGAGAAGGGGGAAATTTTGTGGGGGATGGAGTGGTGTGTGAGGAGGAGGAGGAGGGCAAGGAAGGCTAAAGGAGGGTCTTGGCGGAAAGATTTTTATCCCCAGCGTGGTTTTGTCAGATTTTTTGGGCAGAACATCCAGGATTCTGGGGTTCTTTTGATGGAGGATGAGGCAAAAATCCACGTTGAGCCGTGGGAATGAGGGCGACCCCTGGGAAAACGGGAGGAGGGAACTGGGGGTGGGGGTGGGTGTCGCTCGGCCCCTTCTCCACAGTGTGTTTTTGGGTGGAGGGTCGTGACAGGGGGAGTTGGGTTGTGACATCATAGTGGGGTTTGTGATGTCACAGAGTGGTTTGTGATGTCATAGAGTGGGGTTGTGACGTCATAGAGGGGTTATGATGTCATAGAGTGGGGTTGTGATGTCATAGAGGTAGGGTTGTGACGTCATAGAGGGGCATTGTGATTTCACAGAGTTGGGTTGTGACGTCATAGTGGGGTTTGTGATGTCACAAAGTGGTTTCTGATGTCACAGAGTGGGGTTGTGACGTCATAGAAGTAGCGTTGTGACGTCACAGAGTGGGGTTGTGACGTCATAGAGGGGTTATTATGTCATAGAGTGGGGTTGTGACGCCATAGTGCGGTTTGTGATTTCATAGAGTGTGTTTGTGATGTCACAGAGTCGGGTTGTAACGTCATAGTTGGGTTTGTGATGTCATAGAGTGGGGTTGTGATGTCATAGAGTGCAGTTGTGACATCATAGTGGGGTTTGTGATGTCACAGAGTCGGGTTGTGACATCATAGTGGGGTTTGTGATGTCACAGAACCGCGTTGTGATGTCATAGAGGGGGATTGTGATGTCATAGAGGGAGGGTTGTGATGTCATAGAGGTAGGGTTGTGACGTCTTAGAAGGGCTTTGTGATTTCACAGAGTGTGGTTGTGACGTCATAGTGGGGTTTGTGATGTCACAGTCGGGTTGTGACGTCATAGAGTGGGGTTGTGATGTCATAGAGGTAGGGTTGTGACGTCATAGAGGGGCATTGTGATTTCAAAGAGTTGGGTTGTGACATCATAGTGGGGTTTGTGATGTCACAGAGTGGTTTGTGATGTCATAGAGTGGGGTTGTGACGTCATAGAGTAGGGTTGTGACGTCATAGAGTGGGGTTGTGATGTCATAGAGTGCAGTTGTGACATCATAGTGGGGTTTGTGATGTCACAGAGTCGGGTTGTGACATCATAGAGTGGGATTGTGATGTCATAGAGGGGTTATGATGTCATAGAGTTGGGTTGTGACGTCATAGTTGGGTTTGTGATGTCATAGAGTGGGGTTGTGATGTCATGGGGGTTATGATGTCATAGAGGTAGGGTTGTGACGTCATAGGGTGGGGTTTGTGATGTCACAGAGTGGTTTCTGATGTCATAGAGTGGGGTTGTGATGTCATAGACGAGGTTATCATGTCATACAGTGGGGTTGTGACGTCATAGAGGGGGTTGTGACGTCATAGAGTGCAGTTGTGACGTCATAGTGGGGTTTGTGATGTCACAGAGTCGGGTTGTGACGTCATAGAGTGGGATTGTGATGTCATAGAGGGGTTATGATGTCATAGAGTGGGGTTGTGACGTCATAGTGGGGTTTGTGATGTCATAGAATGGGGTTGTGATGTCATAGGGGGGCTATGATGTCATAGAGGTAGGGTTGTGACGTCATAGGGTGGGGTTGTGACGTCATGGGAGTTGTGACCTCATCGGGGATTGTGATGTCATAGATGGGGGTTATATCATAGAGGGGGTTGTGACATCATAGAGTGCGGTTGTGACGTCATAGTGGGGTTTGTGATGTCACAGAGTCGGGTTGTGACGTCATAGAGTGGGATTGTGACGTCATAGAGGGGGTTGTGACATCATCGGAGATTGTGATGTCATAGAGGTAGGGTTGTGACATCATCGAGGATTGTGTTGTCATAGAATTTTTGGGCAGAACATCCAGGATTTTGGGGTTCTTTTGATGGAGGATGAGGCAAAAATCCACGTTGAGCCGTGGGAATGAGGGCGACCCCTGGGAAAACGGGAGGAGGGAACTGGGGGTGGGGGTGGGTGTCGCTCGGCCCCTTCTCCACAGCGTGTTTTTGGGTGGAGGGTCCCCCATATGGGCCAGAAACCCCCCCAAAGGCCCAGTGCTGTCCCAGTAAAGCACTGGTTTTGCTGAGGTCACAGGCCGTTGCCGGCCTCCCGCGTTCCACACAACATTCCGAGGCGGCGGTCGCTCGCTGGCCGTGGCTGTGGCAGCTTCCTACCGCTGTGGAGAGTGACATTCAGCAGTTGGATTGTTTTTTTGGGGAAACCCCCAAATTGTCCTTCCCGATGGGGCCCAAAAAGCCTCCAGTGGCCGAAGGGTAACGCTGGGGGTGGGAAGGGGCGGTGGAAGTTGGTGGCGGAAGACTGAGTGATGTTTTGCTGGGAAATAGGGACCGGTTTTGCCCCACCTCAGCATGTTTTCCCTCTTTTTTAGCGTTTGTTGCGCCGTATCCGTTCCCGACGTGCCTTCCTCCCCCTCTTCTTCCTCCCCCTTTCAGCCGCATCAATGTCGGGGAGCAGTTGCAGGCGGAGCTGCCTGCCCTGCGGGACAGATCCCTCTTGGAAGAGGAGGAGGAAGGAGCCTCCCTGGTTTGGAAGCCCTGGGGTGACATGGAAAGCAAGCCCCAGCCGCAGGAGAAAGGTTTCTCTTCAGGCTTTTCTTGTGGGAAAGGGGCAAATTCCACCTTTTCAGAGTTACTTGATAGGGCGTTTGGGTTCTCTCCCATCTTGTCTTGGCCGCGTAGCGTTGGAGGGAAGGAGATGGCTCGTTTTTGGGAGGAAAGTGGCTAGATAAGAGCCGATGGTGCTCTGGGGAGCATCTTCCGTGAGAAAGGGGGGGTTTGGCGGTCCCAGCTCATCTGCAGCCAGGGAGGAGTTTCTCTCTGGAGATCCCGCTCCCAAAGCTCTTGAAAGAGCCTTTTTTTTGTCCATCAGAAGACTTTTGGCCTCATCCAGAAGGAGGTAAAGCCGTTGGAGCGGGGCGGAGCTGGTTAGCGGGGAGGCTTTTAACCCAGAAAGCCCTATTTTCAATCCCCCGTTGGAATCCTGTCCTTAGGACCCTTCTTCCTGCTCAAAACCCAGCGGGAGAAGACATCATTGCCCTCCTTTGTAATGACAAGGGAGTCTTTAATATCCCTGGATTTCTCCCCATAGATCCAGAGGCAAACCGTGGCCCAGTGTGTTGACTCTTGTTACTTCTGGAGGAAGAAAGTGCGATTTGGGTGCACCTGACCTCGCCTGCTGGAGAAAAGGGTCAAGAGAGTCCGGGATGAGGTGGAAAAAGCCAAAGGCGAGGTAAAAAAGCTGCTGGGGGGGTTTGTTTCCTGGACGAATCCATCTGCTCAAACGTTCCTTGCCAGGAAAGAGGGATTTGCTTCACGGAAAGAGATATTATTTGAATTTTTGGTGGGCGGGGGAAGGGGGTGGCTGTGTGGCTTCAGTGCGTGGGAATTGCACCTTTTCAGCCCCTTTGATAGATTTTGTGGAGGAAAGTGCTTTTCCGCTTGGGACAGTGGAAATAATAGAGTTTTTCTTGCACCCCGTTGTGGCTTTGCACCCTGTTTTCCCATTGGTTTTTTGGCTGTTTAGACTTTACCTGGGCTGATAAACCGCGTGAAATCCACGGCCAAAAAATCTTATTTTTCTGCCTTTTTGAGCCATTTCAAGTTATTTTGTCCCTGGTTTGCAGGCCGTCTGCCACCAGAAGAAGAGGCCACGTGCGACCCCCAAAGACAAGCCCCCGCCGGGGCGTCACCACCCGCAGCCCCACAGCGCCTGCGTCTCCTCCGGGGATGCCGGGACCTCCCTGTGCTGGGACTTGCCCTGAGGTGAGTGCGGAAGGTCAGCCCTCCCTTTTTCTTCCCCAAAAGCCTCCTTTGGGTTCAGAAAAGCACCCTGGGGAAGGGGGGGCGGGGACGGGGGCAGAAGGGAAGGGCAGCTGGAGGATTGCCCTTGCCCAGGTGCCTCTTGGTGGTTTTATTTGACTTTCAACCCCCAACGTGTTCTGTCTTTTTGGAGTCGGGGAGACCTTCCCCGGAGCCGTGAGGTTCAGAGCGGCCCCTCCTTGTGCAAAAGCCTCAGGTTTGCCCTTTTTGCCCAGGACAAACTCAAGTTCCATTGAGTTTTGTGGCCCGAGGCTTGCCCACTCCAGTCCCTCACAGCCAGCAAAATGCCTCCAGTTTTAATTTGACCTCATTTGAAGTGATCGCCCAATTAATTCTCCTAATTTAACCCCCCCAAAATCCATCCTCTTTAACCACCAGCATCCAGAGCGGTGTCGTTTCTATGAAGCTGGGTCTAATGGATTTCTAGAGGAAGGACTTACAAATCCCTTTTTCCTTTGTTCTGCTCCCTTGTCCCTAAGGGCAGTTTCCCACGGGGTCCTATTTCCTAACTCCTTGAAGAGCTGGAAGTTTGCTTTCTTAAAATGTGGCGTCCTAACTGTGCTTCTCGTGGGCTTCCAACTTGTGAAGAGAGTGAACTGCACTAGAGCATGATGACTGCAGCCCATGGACTAGGGGACTGGGGGATGGAAAGGGCCCCCGGGGTTTCGCTTTGCTCCTTTTGCTTCTAGAAAAGCCCCAAATGGCTCAATCCCCGCCTTCTGGCCCGGGGCAGCCGCAGGGGTGAAGTGGTAGCCGGAGGGTCCATCTCCAGAGCCATGATTTCCCTGAGAAGGGGGAAATTTTGTGGGGGATGGAGTGGTGTGTGAGGAGGAGGAGGGCAAGGAAGGCTAAAGGAGGGTGTTGGCGGAAAGATTTTTATCCCCAGCGTGGTTTTGTCAGATTTTTTGGGCAGAACCTCCAGGATTCTGGGGTTCTTTTGATGGAGGATGAGGCAAAAATCCACGTTGAGCCGTGGGAATGAGGGCGACCCCTGGGAAAACGGGAGGAGGGAACTGGGGGTGGGGGTGGGTGTCGCTCGGCCCCTTCTCCACAGTGTGTTTTTGGGTGGAGGGTCGTGACAGGGGGAGTTGGGTTGTGACATCATAGTGGGGTTTGTGATGTCACAGAGTGGTTTGTGATGTCATAGAGTGGGGTTGTGACGTCATAGAGGGGTTATGATGTCATAGAGTGGGGTTGTGATGTCATAGAGGTAGGGTTGTGACGTCATAGAGGGGCATTGTGATTTCACAGAGTTGGGTTGTGACGTCATAGTGGGGTTTGTGATGTCACAAAGTGGTTTCTGATGTCACAGAGTGGGGTTGTGACGTCATAGAAGTAGCGTTGTGACGTCACAGAGTGGGGTTGTGACGTCATAGAGGGGTTATTATGTCATAGAGTGGGGTTGTGACGCCATAGTGCGGTTTGTGATTTCATAGAGTGTGTTTGTGATGTCACAGAGTCGGGTTGTAACGTCATAGTTGGGTTTGTGATGTCATAGAGTGGGGTTGTGATGTCATAGAGTGCAGTTGTGACATCATAGTGGGGTTTGTGATGTCACAGAGTCGGGTTGTGACATCATAGTGGGGTTTGTGATGTCACAGAACCGCGTTGTGATGTCATAGAGGGGGATTGTGATGTCATAGAGGGAGGGTTGTGATGTCATAGAGGTAGGGTTGTGACGTCTTAGAAGGGCTTTGTGATTTCACAGAGTGTGGTTGTGACGTCATAGTGGGGTTTGTGATGTCACAGTCGGGTTGTGACGTCATAGAGTGGGGTTGTGATGTCATAGAGGTAGGGTTGTGACGTCATAGAGGGGCATTGTGATTTCAAAGAGTTGGGTTGTGACATCATAGTGGGGTTTGTGATGTCACAGAGTGGTTTGTGATGTCATAGAGTGGGGTTGTGACGTCATAGAGTAGGGTTGTGACGTCATAGAGTGGGGTTGTGATGTCATAGAGTGCAGTTGTGACATCATAGTGGGGTTTGTGATGTCACAGAGTCGGGTTGTGACATCATAGAGTGGGATTGTGATGTCATAGAGGGGTTATGATGTCATAGAGTTGGGTTGTGACGTCATAGTTGGGTTTGTGATGTCATAGAGTGGGGTTGTGATGTCATGGGGGTTATGATGTCATAGAGGTAGGGTTGTGACGTCATAGGGTGGGGTTTGTGATGTCACAGAGTGGTTTCTGATGTCATAGAGTGGGGTTGTGATGTCATAGACGAGGTTATCATGTCATACAGTGGGGTTGTGACGTCATAGAGGGGGTTGTGACGTCATAGAGTGCAGTTGTGACGTCATAGTGGGGTTTGTGATGTCACAGAGTCGGGTTGTGACGTCATAGAGTGGGATTGTGATGTCATAGAGGGGTTATGATGTCATAGAGTGGGGTTGTGACGTCATAGTGGGGTTTGTGATGTCATAGAATGGGGTTGTGATGTCATAGGGGGGCTATGATGTCATAGAGGTAGGGTTGTGACGTCATAGGGTGGGGTTGTGACGTCATGGGAGTTGTGACCTCATCGGGGATTGTGATGTCATAGATGGGGGTTATATCATAGAGGGGGTTGTGACATCATAGAGTGCGGTTGTGACGTCATAGTGGGGTTTGTGATGTCACAGAGTCGGGTTGTGACGTCATAGAGTGGGATTGTGACGTCATAGAGGGGGTTGTGACATCATCGGAGATTGTGATGTCATAGAGGTAGGGTTGTGACATCATCGAGGATTGTGTTGTCATAGAATTTTTGGGCAGAACATCCAGGATTTTGGGGTTCTTTTGATGGAGGATGAGGCAAAAATCCACGTTGAGCCGTGGGAATGAGGGCGACCCCTGGGAAAACGGGAGGAGGGAACTGGGGGTGGGGGTGGGTGTCGCTCGGCCCCTTCTCCACAGCGTGTTTTTGGGTGGAGGGTCCCCCATATGGGCCAGAAACCCCCCCAAAGGCCCAGTGCTGTCCCAGTAAAGCACTGGTTTTGCTGACGTCCCAGGCCGTTGCCGGCCTCCCGCGTTCCACACAACATTCCGAGGCGGCGGTCGCTCGCTGGCCGTGGCTGTGGCAGCTTCCTACCGCTGTGGAGAGTGACATTCAGCAGTTGGATTGTTTTTTTGGGGAAACCCCCAAATTGTCCTTCCCGATGGGGCCCAAAAAGCCTCCAGTGGCCGAAGGGTAACGCTGGGGGTGGGAAGGGGCGGTGGAAGTTGGTGGCGGAAGACTGAGTGATGTTTTGCTGGGAAATAGGGACCGGTTTTGCCCCACCTCAGCATGTTTTCCCTCTTTTTTAGCGTTTGTTGCGCCGTATCCGTTCCCGACGTGCCTTCCTCCCCCTCTTCTTCCTCCCCCTTTCAGCCGCATCAATGTCGGGGAGCAGTTGCAGGCGGAGCTGCCTGCCCTGCGGGACAGATCCCTCTTGGAAGAGGAGGAGGAAGGAGCCTCCCTGGTTTGGAAGCCCTGGGGTGACATGGAAAGCAAGCCCCAGCCGCAGGAGAAAGGTTTCTCTTCAGGCTTTTCTTGTGGGAAAGGGGCAAATTCCACCTTTTCAGAGTTACTTGATAGGGCGTTTGGGTTCTCTCCCATCTTGTCTTGGCCGCGTAGCGTTGGAGGGAAGGAGATGGCTCGTTTTTGGGAGGAAAGTGGCTAGATAAGAGCCGATGGTGCTCTGGGGAGCATCTTCCGTGAGAAAGGGGGGGTTTGGCGGTCCCAGCTCATCTGCAGCCAGGGAGGAGTTTCTCTCTGGAGATCCCGCTCCCAAAGCTCTTGAAAGAGCCTTTTTTTTGTCCATCAGAAGACTTTTGGCCTCATCCAGAAGGAGGTAAAGCCGTTGGAGCGGGGCGGAGCTGGTTAGCGGGGAGGCTTTTAACCCAGAAAGCCCTATTTTCAATCCCCCGTTGGAATCCTGTCCTTAGGACCCTTCTTCCTGCTCAAAACCCAGCGGGAGAAGACATCATTGCCCTCCTTTGTAATGACAAGGGAGTCTTTAATATCCCTGGATTTCTGCCCATAGATCCAGAGGCAAACCGTGGCCCAGTGTGTTGACTCTTGTTACTTCTGGAGGAAGACAGTGCGATTTGGGTGCACCTGACCTCGCCTGCTGGAGAAAAGGGTCAAGAGAGTCCGGGATGAGGTGGAAAAAGCCAAAGGCGAGGTAAAAAAGCTGCTGGGGGGGTTTGTTTCCTGGACGAATCCATCTGCTCAAACGTTCCTTGCCAGGAAAGAGGGATTTGCTTCACGGAAAGAGATATTATTTGAATTTTTGGTGGGCGGGGGAAGGGGGTGGCTGTGTGGCTTCAGTGCGTGGGAATTGCACCTTTTCAGCCCCTTTGATAGATTTTGTGGAGGAAAGTGCTTTTCCGCTTGGGACAGTGGAAATAATAGAGTTTTTCTTGCACCCCGTTGTGGCTTTGCACCCTGTTTTCCCATTGGTTTTTTGGCTGTTTAGACTTTACCTGGGCTGATAAACCGCGTGAAATCCACGGCCAAAAAATCTTATTTTTCTGCCTTTTTGAGCCATTTCAAGTTATTTTGTCCCTGGTTTGCAGGCCGTCTGCCACCAGAAGAAGAGGCCACGTGCGACCCCCAAAGACAAGCCCCCGCCGGGGCGTCACCACCCGCAGCCCCACAGCGCCTGCGTCTCCTCCGGGGATGCCGGGACCTCCCTGTGCTGGGACTTGCCCTGAGGTGAGTGCGGAAGGTCAGCCCTCCCTTTTTCTTCCCCAAAAGCCTCCTTTGGGTTCAGAAAAGCACCCTGGGGAAGGGGGGGCGGGGACGGGGGCAGAAGGGAAGGGCAGCTGGAGGATTGCCCTTGCCCAGGTGCCTCTTGGTGGTTTTATTTGACTTTCAACCCCCAACGTGTTCTGTCTTTTTGGAGTCGGGGAGACCTTCCCCGGAGCCGTGAGGTTCAGAGCGGCCCCTCCTTGTGCAAAAGCCTCAGGTTTGCCCTTTTTGCCCAGGACAAACTCAAGTTCCATTGAGTTTTGTGGCCCGAGGCTTGCCCACTCCAGTCCCTCACAGCCAGCAAAATGCCTCCAGTTTTAATTTGACCTCATTTGAAGTGATCGCCCAATTAATTCTCCTAATTTAACCCCCCCAAAATCCATCCTCTTTAACCACCAGCATCCAGAGCGGTGTCGTTTCTATGAAGCTGGGTCTAATGGATTTCTAGAGGAAGGACTTACAAATCCCTTTTTCCTTTGTTCTGCTCCCTTGTCCCTAAGGGCAGTTTCCCACGGGGTCCTATTTCCTAACTCCTTGAAGAGCTGGAAGTTTGCTTTCTTAAAATGTGGCGTCCTAACTGTGCTTCTCGTGGGCTTCCAACTTGTGAAGAGAGTGAACTGCACTAGAGCATGATGACTGCAGCCCATGGACTAGGGGACTGGGGGATGGAAAGGGCCCCCGGGGTTTCGCTTTGCTCCTTTTGCTTCTAGAAAAGCCCCAAATGGCTCAATCCCCGCCTTCTGGCCCGGGGCAGCCGCAGGGGTGAAGTGGTAGCCGGAGGGTCCATCTCCAGAGCCATGATTTCCCTGAGAAGGGGGAAATTTTGTGGGGGATGGAGTGGTGTGTGAGGAGGAGGAGGGCAAGGAAGGCTAAAGGAGGGTGTTGGCGGAAAGATTTTTATCCCCAGCGTGGTTTTGTCAGATTTTTTGGGCAGAACATCCAGGATTCTGGGGTTCTTTTGATGGAGGATGAGGCAAAAATCCACGTTGAGCCGTGGGAATGAGGGCGACCCCTGGGAAAACGGGAGGAGGGAACTGGGGGTGGGGGTGGGTGTCGCTCGGCCCCTTCTCCACAGTGTGTTTTTGGGTGGAGGGTCGTGACAGGGGGAGTTGGGTTGTGACATCATAGTGGGGTTTGTGATGTCACAGAGTGGTTTGTGATGTCATAGAGTGGGGTTGTGACGTCATAGAGGGGTTATGATGTCATAGAGTGGGGTTGTGATGTCATAGAGGTAGGGTTGTGACGTCATAGAGGGGCATTGTGATTTCACAGAGTTGGGTTGTGACGTCATAGTGGGGTTTGTGATGTCACAAAGTGGTTTCTGATGTCACAGAGTGGGGTTGTGACGTCATAGAAGTAGCGTTGTGACGTCACAGAGTGGGGTTGTGACGTCATAGAGGGGTTATTATGTCATAGAGTGGGGTTGTGACGCCATAGTGCGGTTTGTGATTTCATAGAGTGTGTTTGTGATGTCACAGAGTCGGGTTGTAACGTCATAGTTGGGTTTGTGATGTCATAGAGTGGGGTTGTGATGTCATAGAGTGCAGTTGTGACATCATAGTGGGGTTTGTGATGTCACAGAGTCGGGTTGTGACATCATAGTGGGGTTTGTGATGTCACAGAACCGCGTTGTGATGTCATAGAGGGGGATTGTGATGTCATAGAGGGAGGGTTGTGATGTCATAGAGGTAGGGTTGTGACGTCTTAGAAGGGCTTTGTGATTTCACAGAGTGTGGTTGTGACGTCATAGTGGGGTTTGTGATGTCACAGTCGGGTTGTGACGTCATAGAGTGGGGTTGTGATGTCATAGAGGTAGGGTTGTGACGTCATAGAGGGGCATTGTGATTTCAAAGAGTTGGGTTGTGACATCATAGTGGGGTTTGTGATGTCACAGAGTGGTTTGTGATGTCATAGAGTGGGGTTGTGACGTCATAGAGTAGGGTTGTGACGTCATAGAGTGGGGTTGTGATGTCATAGAGTGCAGTTGTGACATCATAGTGGGGTTTGTGATGTCACAGAGTCGGGTTGTGACATCATAGAGTGGGATTGTGATGTCATAGAGGGGTTATGATGTCATAGAGTTGGGTTGTGACGTCATAGTTGGGTTTGTGATGTCATAGAGTGGGGTTGTGATGTCATGGGGGTTATGATGTCATAGAGGTAGGGTTGTGACGTCATAGGGTGGGGTTTGTGATGTCACAGAGTGGTTTCTGATGTCATAGAGTGGGGTTGTGATGTCATAGACGAGGTTATCATGTCATACAGTGGGGTTGTGACGTCATAGAGGGGGTTGTGACGTCATAGAGTGCAGTTGTGACGTCATAGTGGGGTTTGTGATGTCACAGAGTCGGGTTGTGACGTCATAGAGTGGGATTGTGATGTCATAGAGGGGTTATGATGTCATAGAGTGGGGTTGTGACGTCATAGTGGGGTTTGTGATGTCATAGAATGGGGTTGTGATGTCATGGGGGGCTATGATGTCATAGAGGTAGGGTTGTGACGTCATAGGGTGGGGTTGTGACGTCATGGGAGTTGTGACCTCATTGGGGATTGTGATGTCATAGATGGGGGTTATATCATAGAGGGGGTTGTGACATCATAGAGTGCGGTTGTGACGTCATAGTGGGGTTTGTGATGTCACAGAGTCGGGTTGTGACGTCATAGAGTGGGATTGTGACGTCATAGAGGGGGTTGTGACATCATCGGAGATTGTGATGTCATAGAGGTAGGGTTGTGACATCATCGAGGATTGTGTTGTCATAGAATTTTTGGGCAGAACATCCAGGATTTTGGGGTTCTTTTGATGGAGGATGAGGCAAAAATCCACGTTGAGCCGTGGGAATGAGGGCGACCCCTGGGAAAACGGGAGGAGGGAACTGGGGGTGGGGGTGGGTGTCGCTCGGCCCCTTCTCCACAGCGTGTTTTTGGGTGGAGGGTCCCCCATATGGGCCAGAAACCCCCCCAAAGGCCCAGTGCTGTCCCAGTAAAGCACTGGTTTTGCTGACGTCCCAGGCCGTTGCCGGCCTCCCGCGTTCCACACAACATTCCGAGGCGGCGGTCGCTCGCTGGCCGTGGCTGTGGCAGCTTCCTACCGCTGTGGAGAGTGACATTCAGCAGTTGGATTGGTTTTTTGGGGAAACCCCCAAATTGTCCTGCCCGATGGGGCCCAAAAAGCCTCCAGTGGCCGAAGGGTAACGCTGGGGGTGGGAAGGGGCGGTGGAAGTTGGTGGCGGAAGACTGAGTGATGTTTTGCTGGGAAATAGGGACCGGTTTTGCCCCACCTCACCACGTTTTCCCTCTTTTTTAGCGTTTGTTGCGCCGTATCCATTCCCGACGTGCCTTCCTCCCCCTCCTCTTCCTCCCCCTTTCAGCCGCATCAATGTCGGGGAGCAGTTGCAGGCGGAGCTGCCTGCCCTGCGGGACAGATCCCTCTTGGAAGAGGAGGAGGAAGGAGCCTCCCTGGTTTGGAAGCCCTGGGGTGACATGGAAAGCAAGCCCCAGCCGCAGGAGAAAGGTTTCTCTTCAGGCTTTTCTTGTGGGAAAGGGGCAAATCCCACCTTTTCAGAGTTACTTGATAGGGCGTTTGGGTTCTCTCCCGTCTTGTCTTGGCCGTGTAGCGTTGGAGGGAAGGAGATGGCTCGTTTTTGGGAGGAAAGTGGCTAGATAAGAGCCGATGGTGCTCTGGGGAGCATCTTCCATGAGAAAGGGGGGGTTTTGGCGGTCCCAGCTCATCTGCAGCCAGGGAGGAGTTTCTCTCTGGAGATCCCGCTCCCAAAGCTCTTGAGCGAGCCTTTTTTTTGTCCATCAGAAGACTTTTGGCCTCATCCAGAAGGAGGTAAAGCCGTTGGAGCGGGGCGGAGCTGGTTAGCGGGGAGGCTTTTAACCCAGAAAGCCCTATTTTCAATCCCCCGTTGGAATCCTGTCCTTAGGACCCTTCTTCCTGCTCAAAACCCAGCGGGAGAAGACATCATTGCCCTCCTTTGTAATGACAAGGGAGTCTTTAATATCCCTGGATTTCTCCCCATAGATCCAGAGGCAAACCGTGGCCCAGCGTGTTGACTCTTGTTCCTTCTGGAGGAAGACAGTGCGATTTGGGTGCACCTGACCTCGCCTGCTGGAGAAAAGGGTCAAGAGAGTCCGGGATGAGGTGGAAAAAGCCAAAGGCGAGGTAAAAAAGCTGCTGGGGGGGTTTGTTTCCTGGACGAATCCATCTGCTCAAACGTTCCTTGCCAGGAAAGAGGGATTTGCTTCACGGAAATAGCTATTATTTGAATTTTTGGTGGGCGGGGGAAGGGGGTGGCTGTGTGGCTTCAGTGCGTGGGAATTGCACCTTTTCAGCCCCTTTGATAGATTTTGTGGAGGAAAGTGCTTTTCCGCTTGGGACAGTGGAAATAATAGAGTTTTTCTTGCACCCCGTTGTGGCTTTGCACCCCGTTTTCCCATTGGTTTTTTGGCTGTTTAGACTTTACCTGGGCTGATAAACCGCGTGAAATCCATGGCCAAAAAATCTTATTTTTCTGCCTTTTTGAGCCATTTCAAGTTATTTTGTCCCTGGTTTGCAGGCCGTCTGCCAGCAGAAGAAGAGGCCACGTGCGACCCCCAAAGACAAGCCCACGCCGGGGCGTCACCACCCGCAGCCCCACAGCGCCTGCGGCTCCTCCGGGGATGCCGGGACCTCCCTGTGCTGGGACTTGCCCTGAGGTGAGTGCGGAAGGTCAGCCCTCCCTTTTTCTTCCCCAAATGCCTCCTTTGGGTTCAGAAAAGCACCCGGGGTGGGGGGTGGGGGGAGGTGGGTGGCAGAGGGGAGGGCAGCTGGAGGATTGCCCTTGCCCAGGTGCCTCTTGGTGGTTTTATTTGACTTTCAACCCCCAACGTGTTCTGTCTTTTTGGAGTCGGGGAGACCTTCCCCGGAGCCGTGAGGTTCAGAGCGGCCCCTCCTTGTGCAAAAGCCTCAGGTTTCCCCTTTTTGCCCAGGACAAACTCAAGTTCCATTGAGTTTTGTGGCCCGAGGCTTGCCCACTCCAGTCCCTCACAGCCAGCAAAATGCCTCCAGTTTTAATTTGACCTCATTTGAAGTGATCGCCCAATTAATTCTCCTAATTTAACCCCCCCAAAATCCATCCTCTTTAACCACCAGCATCCAGAGCGGTGTCGTTTCTATGAAGCTGGGTCTAATGGATTTCTAGAGGAAGGACTTACAAATCCCTTTTTCCTTTGTTCTGCTCCCTTGTCCCTAAGGGCAGTTTCCCACGGGGTCCTATTTCCTAACTCCTTGAAGAGCTGGAAGTTTGCTTTCTTAAAATGTGGCGTCCTAACTGTGCTTCTCGTGGGCTTCCAACTTGTGAAGAGAGTGAACTGCACTAGAGCATGATGACTGCAGCCCATGGACTAGGGGACTGGGGGATGGAAAGGGCCCCCGGGGCTTCGCTTTGCTCCTTTTGCTTCTAGAAAATCCCCAAATGGCTCAATCCCCGCCTTCTGGCCCGGGGCAGCCGCAGGGGTGAAGTGGTAGCCGGAGGGTCCATCTCCAGAGCCCTGATTTCCCTGAGAAGGGGGAAATTTTGTGGGGGATGGAGTGGTGTGTGAGGAGGAGGAGGGCAAGGAAGGCTAAAGGAGGGTCTTGGCGGAAAGATTTTTATCCCCAGCGTGGTTTTGTCAGATTTTTTGGGCAGAACCTCCAGGATTCTGGGGTTCTTTTGATGGAGGATGAGGCAAAAATCCACGTTGAGCCGTGGGAATGAGGGCGACCCCTGGGAAAACGGGAGGAGGGAACTGGGGGTGGGGGTGGGTGTCGCTCGGCCCCTTCTCCACAGTGTGTTTTTGGGTGGAGGGTCGTGACAGGGGGAGTTGGGTTGTGACATCATAGTGGGGTTTGTGATGTCACAGAGTGGTTTGTGATGTCATAGAGTGGGGTTGTGACGTCATAGAGGGGTTATGATGTCATAGAGTGGGGTTGTGATGTCATAGAGGTAGGGTTGTGACGTCATAGAGGGGCATTGTGATTTCACAGAGTTGGGTTGTGACGTCATAGTGGGGTTTGTGATGTCACAAAGTGGTTTCTGATGTCACAGAGTGGGGTTGTGACGTCATAGAAGTAGCGTTGTGACGTCACAGAGTGGGGTTGTGACGTCATAGAGGGGTTATTATGTCATAGAGTGGGGTTGTGACGCCATAGTGCGGTTTGTGATTTCATAGAGTGTGTTTGTGATGTCACAGAGTCGGGTTGTAACGTCATAGTTGGGTTTGTGATGTCATAGAGTGGGGTTGTGATGTCATAGAGTGCAGTTGTGACATCATAGTGGGGTTTGTGATGTCACAGAGTCGGGTTGTGACATCATAGTGGGGTTTGTGATGTCACAGAACCGCGTTGTGATGTCATAGAGGGGGATTGTGATGTCATAGAGGTAGGGTTGTGACGTCTTAGAAGGGCTTTGTGATTTCACAGAGTGTGGTTGTGACGTCATAGTGGGGTTTGTGATGTCACAGTCGGGTTGTGACGTCATAGAGTGGGGTTGTGATGTCATAGAGGTAGGGTTGTGATGTCATAGAGGGGCATTGTGATTTCAAAGAGTTGGGTTGTGACATCATAGTGGGGTTTGTGATGTCACAGAGGGGTTTGTGACGTCATAGAGTGGGGTTGTGACCTCATAGAGTAGGGTTGTGACGTCATAGAGTGGGGTTGTGATGTCATAGAGTGCAGTTGTGACATCATAGTGGGGTTTGTGATGTCACAGAGTCGGGTTGTGACATCATAGAGTGGGATTGTGATGTCATAGAGGGGTTATGATGTCATAGAGTTGGGTTGTGACGTCATAGTTGGGTTTGTGATGTCATAGAGTGGGGTTGTGATGTCATGGGGGTTATGATGTCATAGAGGTAGGGTTGTGACGTCATAGGGTGGGGTTTGTGATGTCACAGAGTGGTTTCTGATGTCATAGAGTGGGGTTGTGATGTCATAGACGAGGTTATCATGTCATACAGTGGGGTTGTGACGTCATAGAGGGGGTTGTGACGTCATAGAGTGCAGTTGTGACGTCATAGTGGGGTTTGTGATGTCACAGAGTCGGGTTGTGACGTCATAGAGTGGGATTGTGATGTCATAGAGGGGTTATGATGTCATAGAGTGGGGTTGTGACGTCATAGTGGGGTTTGTGATGTCATAGAATGGGGTTGTGATGTCATAGGGGGGCTATGATGTCATAGAGGTAGGGTTGTGACGTCATAGGGTGGGGTTGTGACGTCATGGGAGTTGTGACCTCATCGGGGATTGTGATGTCATAGATGGGGGTTATATCATAGAGGGGGTTGTGACATCATAGAGTGCGGTTGTGACGTCATAGTGGGGTTTGTGATGTCACAGAGTCGGGTTGTGACGTCATAGAGTGGGATTGTGACGTCATAGAGGGGGTTGTGACATCATCGGAGATTGTGATGTCATAGAGGTAGGGTTGTGACATCATCGAGGATTGTGTTGTCATAGAATTTTTGGGCAGAACCTCCAGGATTTTGGGGTTCTTTTGATGGAGGATGAGGCAAAAATCCACGTTGAGCCGTGGGAATGAGGGCGACCCCTGGGAAAACGGGAGGAGGGAACTGGGGGTGGGGGTGGGTGTCGCTCGGCCCCTTCTCCACAGCGTGTTTTTGGGTGGAGGGTCCCCCATATGGGCCAGAAACCCCCCCAAAGGCCCAGTGCTGTCCCAGTAAAGCACTGGTTTTGCTGAGGTCACAGGCCGTTGCCGGCCTCCCGCGTTCCACACAACATTCCGAGGCGGCGGTCGCTCACTGGCCGTGGCTGTGGCAGCTTCCTACCGCTGTGGAGAGTGACATTCAGCAGTTGGATTGTTTTTTTGGGGAAACCCCCAAATTGTCCTTCCCGATGGGGCCCAAAAAGCCTCCAGTGGCCGAAGGGTAACGCTGGGGGTGGGAAGGGGCGGTGGAAGTTGGTGGCGGAAGACTGAGTGATGTTTTGCTGGGAAATAGGGACCGGTTTTGCCCCACCTCACCACGTTTTCCCTCTTTTTTAGCGTTTGTTGCGCCGTATCCATTCCCGACGTGCCTTCCTCCCCCTCCTCTTCCTCCCCCTTTCAGCCGCATCAATGTCGGGGAGCAGTTGCAGGTGGAGCTGCCTGCCCTGCGGGACAGATCCCTCTTGGAAGAGGAGGAGGAAGGAGCCTCCCTGGTTTGGAAGCCCTGGGGTGACATGGAAAGCAAGCCCCAGCCGCAGGAGAAAGGTTTCTCTTCAGGCTTTTCTTGTGGGAAAGGGGCAAATTCCCCCTTTTCAGAGTTACTTGATAGGGCGTTTGGGTTCTCTCCCGTCTTGTCTTGGCCCCGTAGCGTTGGAGGGAAGGAGATGGCTCGTTTTTGGGAGGAAAGTGGCTAGATAAGAGCCGATGGTGCTCTGGGGAGCATCTTCTGTGAGAAAGGGGGGGTTTTGGCGGTCCAAGCTCATCTGCAGCCAGGGAGGAGTTTCTCTCTGGAGATCCCGCTCCCAAAGCTCTTGAAAGAGCCTTTTTTTTGTCCATCAGAAGACTTTTGGCCTCATCCAGAAGGAGGTAAAGCCGTTGGAGCGGGGCGGAGCTGGTTAGCGGGGAGGCTTTTAACCCAGAAAGCCCTATTTTCAATCCCCCGTTGGAATCCTGTCCTTAGGACCCTTCTTCCTGCTCAAAACCCAGCGGGAGAAGACATCATTGCCCTCCTTTGTAATGACAAGGGAGTCTTTAATATCCCTGGATTTCTGCCCATAGATCCAGAGGCAAACCGTGGCCCAGTGTGTTGACTCTTGTTACTTCTGGAGGAAGACAGTGCGATTTGGGTGCACCTGACCTCGCCTGCTGGAGAAAAGGGTCAAGAGAGTCCGGGATGAGGTGGAAAAAGCCAAAGGCGAGGTAAAAAAGCTGCTGGGGGGGTTTGTTTCCTGGACGAATCCATCTGCTCAAACGTTCCTTGCCAGGAAAGAGGGATTTGCTTCACGGAAAGAGATATTATTTGAATTTTTGGTGGGCGGGGGAAGGGGGTGGCTGTGTGGCTTCAGTGCGTGGGAATTGCACCTTTTCAGCCCCTTTGATAGATTTTGTGGAGGAAAGTGCTTTTCCGCTTGGGACAGTGGAAATAATAGAGTTTTTCTTGCACCCCGTTGTGGCTTTGCACCCCGTTTTCCCATTGGTTTTTTGGCTGTTTAGACTTTACCTGGGCTGATAAACCGCGTGAAATCCATGGCCAAAAAATCTTATTTTTCTGCCTTTTTGAGAGATTTCAAGTTAGTTTGTCCCTGGTTTGCAGGCCGTCTGCCAGCAGAAGAAGAGGCCACGTGCGACCCCCAAAGACAAGCCCCCGCCGGGGCGTCACCACCCGCAGCCCCACAGCGCCTGCGTCTCCTCCGGGGATGCCGGGACCTCCCTGTGCTGGGACTTGCCCTGAGGTGAGTGCGGAAGGTCAGCCCTCCCTTTTTCTTCCCCAAAAGCCTACTTTGGGCTCAAAAAAACACCCGGGGTGGGGGGTGGGGGGAGGTGGGTGGCAGAGGGGAGGGCAGCTGGAGGATTGCCCTTGCCCAGGTGCCTCTTGGTGGTTTTATTTGACTTTCAACCCCCAACGTTCTGTCTTTTTGGAGTCGGGGAGACCTTCCCCGGAGCCGTGAGGTTCAGAGCGGCCCCTCCTTGTGCAAAAGCCTCAGGTTTCCCCTTTTTGCCCAGGACAAACTCAAGTTCCATTGAGTTTTGTGGCCCGAGGCTTGCCCACTCCAGTCCCTCACAGCCAGCAAAATGCCTCCAGTTTTAATTTGACCTCATTTGAAGTGATCGCCCAATTAATTCTCCTAATTTAACCCCCCCCAAATCCATCCTCTTTAACCACCAGCATCCAGAGCGGTGTCGTTTCTATGAAGCTGGGTCTAATGGATTTCTAGAGGAAGGACTTACAAATCCCTTTTTCCTTTGTTCTGCTCCCTTGTCCCTAAGGGCAGTTTCCCACGGGGTCCTATTTCCTAACTCCTTGAAGAGCTGGAAGTTTGCTTTCTTAAAATGTGGCGTCCTAACTGTGCTTCTCGTGGGCTTCCAACTTGTGAAGAGAGTGAAGTGCACTAGAGCATGATGACTGCAGCCCATGGACTAGGGGATTGGGGGATGGAAAGGGCCCCCGGGGTTTCGCTTTGCTCCTTTTGCTTCTAGAAAAGCCCCAAATGGCTCAATCCCCGCCTTCTGGCCCGGGGCAGCCGCAGGGGTGAAGTGGTAGCCGGAGGGTCCATCTCCAGAGCCATGATTTCCCTGAGAAGGGGGAAATTTTGTGGGGGATGGAGTGGTGTGTGAGGAGGAGGAGGAGGGCAAGGAAGGCTAAAGGAGGGTGTTGGCGGAAAGATTTTTATCCCCAGCGTGGTTTTGTCAGATTTTTTGGGCAGAACCTCCAGGATTCTGGGGTTCTTTTGATGGAGGATGAGGCAAAAATCCACGTTGAGCCGTGGGAATGAGGGCGACCCCTGGGAAAACGGGAGGAGGGAACTGGGGGTGGGGGTGGGTGTCGCTCGGCCCCTTCTCCACAGTGTGTTTTTGGGTGGAGGGTCGTGACAGGGGGAGTTGGGTTGTGACATCATAGTGGGGTTTGTGATGTCACAGAGTGGTTTGTGATGTCATAGAGTGGGGTTGTGACATCATAGAGGGGTTATGATGTCATAGAGTGGGGTTGTGATGTCATAGAGGTAGGGTTGTGACGTCATAGAGGGGCATTGTGATTTCACAGAGTTGGGTTGTGACGTCATAGTGGGGTTTGTGATGTCACAAAGTGGTTTCTGATGTCACAGAGTGGGGTTGTGACGTCATAGAAGTAGCGTTGTGACGTCACAGAGTGGGGTTGTGACGTCATAGAGGGGTTATTATGTCATAGAGTGGGGTTGTGACGCCATAGTGCGGTTTGTGATTTCATAGAGTGTGTTTGTGATGTCACAGAGTCGGGTTGTAACGTCATAGTTGGGTTTGTGATGTCATAGAGTGGGGTTGTGATGTCATAGAGTGCAGTTGTGACATCATAGTGGGGTTTGTGATGTCACAGAGTCGGGTTGTGACATCATAGTGGGGTTTGTGATGTCACAGAACCGCGTTGTGATGTCATAGAGGGGGATTGTGATGTCATAGAGGTAGGGTTGTGACGTCTTAGAAGGGCTTTGTGATTTCACAGAGTGTGGTTGTGATGTCATAGTGGGGTTTGTGATGTCACAGTCGGGTTGTGACGTCATAGAGTGGGGTTGTGATGTCATAGAGGTAGGGTTGTGATGTCATAGAGGGGCATTGTGATTTCAAAGAGTTGGGTTGTGACATCATAGTGGGGTTTGTGATGTCACAGAGGGGTTTGTGACGTCATAGAGTGGGGTTGTGACCTCATAGAGTAGGGTTGTGACGTCATAGAGTGGGGTTGTGATGTCATAGAGTGCAGTTGTGACATCATAGTGGGGTTTGTGATGTCACAGAGTCGGGTTGTGACATCATAGAGTGGGATTGTGATGTCATAGAGGGGTTATGATGTCATAGAGTTGGGTTGTGACGTCATAGTTGGGTTTGTGATGTCATAGAGTGGGGTTGTGATGTCATGGGGGTTATGATGTCATAGAGGTAGGGTTGTGACGTCATAGGGTGGGGTTTGTGATGTCACAGAGTGGTTTCTGATGTCATAGAGTGGGGTTGTGATGTCATAGACGAGGTTATCATGTCATACAGTGGGGTTGTGACGTCATAGAGGGGGTTGTGACGTCATAGAGTGCAGTTGTGACGTCATAGTGGGGTTTGTGATGTCACAGAGTCGGGTTGTGACGTCATAGAGTGGGATTGTGATGTCATAGAGGGGTTATGATGTCATAGAGTGGGGTTGTGACGTCATAGTGGGGTTTGTGATGTCATAGAATGGGGTTGTGATGTCATAGGGGGGCTATGATGTCATAGAGGTAGGGTTGTGACGTCATAGGGTGGGGTTGTGACATCATGGGAGTTGTGACCTCATTGGGGATTGTGATGTCATAGATGGGGGTTATATCATAGAGGGGGTTGTGACATCATAGAGTGCGGTTGTGACGTCATAGTGGGGTTTGTGATGTCACAGAGTCGGGTTGTGACGTCATAGAGTGGGATTGTGACGTCATAGAGGGGGTTGTGACATCATCGGAGATTGTGATGTCATAGAGGTAGGGTTGTGACATCATCGAGGATTGTGTTGTCATAGAATTTTTGGGCAGAACATCCAGGATTTTGGGGTTCTTTTGATGGAGGATGAGGCAAAAATCCACGTTGAGCCGTGGGAATGAGGGCGACCCCTGGGAAAACGGGAGGAGGGAAGTGGGGGTGGGGGTGGGTGTCGCTCGGCCCCTTCTCCACAGCGTGTTTTTGGGTGGAGGGTCCCCCATATGGGCCAGAAACCCCCCCAAAGGCCCAGTGCTGTCCCAGTAAAGCACTGGTTTTGCTGACGTCCCAGGCCGTTGCCGGCCTCCCGCGTTCCACACAACATTCCGAGGCGGCGGTCGCTCGCTGGCCGTGGCTGTGGCAGCTTCCTACCGCTGTGGAGAGTGACATTCAGCAGTTGGATTGTTTTTTTGGGGAAACCCCCAAATTGTCCTTCCCGATGGGGCCCAAAAAGCCTCCAGTGGCCGAAGGGTAACGCTGGGGGTGGGAAGGGGCGGTGGAAGTTGGTGGCGGAAGGCTGAGTGATGTTTTGCTGGGAAATAGGGACCGGTTTTGCCCCAACTGACCACGTTTTCCCTCTTTTGAAGCGTTTGTTGCGCCGTATCCATTCCCAACGTGCCTTCCTCCCCCTCCTCTTCCTCCCCCTTTCAGCCGCATCAATGTCGGGGAGCAGTTGCAGGCGGAGCTGCCTGCCCTGCGGGACAGATCCCTCTTGGAAGAGGAGGAGGAAGGAGCCTCCCTGGTTTGGAAGCCCTGGGGTGACATGGAAAGCAAGCCCGAGCCGCAGGAGAAAGGTTTCTCTTCAGGCTTTTCTTGTGGGAAAGGGGCAAATTCCACCTTTTCAGAGTTACTTGATAGGGCGTTTGGGTTCTCTCCCATCTTGTCTTGGCCTCGTAGCGTTGGAGGGAAGGAGATGGCTCGTTTTTGGGAGGAAAGTGGCTAGATAAGAGCCGATGGTGCTCTGGGGAGCATCTTCCGTGAGAAAGGGGGGGTTTGGCGGTCCCAGCTCATCTGCAGCCAGGGAGGAGTTTCTCTCTGGAGATCCCGCTCCCAAAGCTCTTGAAAGAGCCTTTTTTTTGTCCATCAGAAGACTTTTGGCCTCATCCAGAAGGAGGTAAAGCCGTTGGAGCGGGGCGGAGCTGGTTAGCGGGGAGGCTTTTAACCCAGAAAGCCCTATTTGCAATCCCCCGTTGGAATCCTGTCCTTAGGACCCTTCTTCCTGCTCAAAACCCAGCGGGAGAAGACATCATTGCCCTCCTTTGTAATGACAAGGGAGTCTTTAATATCCCTGGATTTCTCCCCATAGATCCAGAGGCAAACCGTGGCCCAGCGTGTTGACTCTTGTTACTTCTGGAGGAAGAAAGTGCGATTTGGGTGCACCTGACCTCGCCTGCTGGAGAAAAGGGTCAAGAGAGTCCGGGATGAGGTGGAAAAAGCCAAAGGCGAGGTAAAAAAGCTGCTGGGGGGGTTTGTTTCCTGGACGAATCCATCTGCTCAAACGTTCCTTGCCAGGAAAGAGGGATTTGCTTCACGGAAAGAGATATTATTTGAATTTTTGGTGGGCGGGGGAAGGGGGTGGCTGTGTGGCTTCAGTGCGTGGGAATTGCACCTTTTCAGCCCCTTTGATAGATTTTGTGGAGGAAAGTGCTTTTCCGCTTGGGACAGTGGAAATAATAGAGTTTTTCTTGCACCCCGTTGTGGCTTTGCACCCTGTTTTCCCATTGGTTTTTTGGCTGTTTAGACTTTACCTGGGCTGATAAACCGCGTGAAATCCATGGCCAAAAAATCTTATTTTTCTGCCTTTTTGAGCCATTTCAAGTTATTTTGTCCCTGGTTTGCAGGCCGTCTGCCAGCAGAAGAAGAGGCCACGTGCGACCCCCAAAGACAAGCCCCCGCCGGGGCGTCACCACCCGCAGCCCCACAGCGCCTGCGGCTCCTCCGGGGATGCCGGGACCTCCCTGTGCTGGGACTTGCCCTGAGGTGAGTGCGGAAGGTCAGCCCTCCCTTTTTCTTCCCCAAAAGCCTCCTTTGGGTTCAGAAAAGCACCCTGGGGAAGGGGGGGCGGGGACGGGGGCAGAAGGGAAGGGCAGCTGGAGGATTGCCCTTGCCCAGGTGCCTCTTGGTGGTTTTATTTGACTTTCAACCCCCAACGTGTTCTGTCTTTTTGGAGTCGGGGAGACCTTCCCCGGAGCCGTGAGGTTCAGAGCGGCCCCTCCTTGTGCAAAAGCCTCAGGTTTGCCCTTTTTGCCCAGGACAAACTCAAGTTCCATTGAGTTTTGTGGCCCGAGGCTTGCCCACTCCAGTCCCTCACAGCCAGCAAAATGCCTCCAGTTTTAATTTGACCTCATTTGAAGTGATCGCCCAATTAATTCTCCTAATTTAACCCCTCCAAAATCCATCCTCTTTAACCACCAGCATCCAGACCGGTGTCGTTTCTATGAAGCTGGGTCTAATGGATTTCTAGAGGAAGGACTTACAAATCCCTTTTTCCTTTGTTCTGCTCCCTTGTCCCTAAGGGCAGTTTCCCACGGGGTCCTATTTCCTAACTCCTTGAAGAGCTGGAAGTTTGCTTTCTTAAAATGTGGCGTCCTAACTGTGCTTCTCGTGGGCTTCCAACTTGTGAAGAGAGTGAAGTGCACTAGAGCATGATGACTGCAGCCCATGGACTAGGGGATTGGGGGATGGAAAGGGCCCCCGGGGTTTCGCTTTGCTCCTTTTGCTTCTAGAAAAGGCCCAAATGGCTCAATGCCCGCCTTCTGGCCCGGGGCAGCCACAGGGGTGAAGTGGTAGCCGGAGGGTCCATCTCCAGAGCCCTGATTTCCCTGAGAAGGGGGAAATTTTGTGGGGGATGGAGTGGTGTGTGAGGAGGAGGAGGGCAAGGAAGGCTAAAGGAGGGTGTTGGCGGAAAGATTTTTATCCCCAGCGTGGTTTTGTCAGATTTTTTGGGCAGAACCTCCAGGATTCTGGGGTTCTTTTGATGGAGGATGAGGCAAAAATCCACGTTGAGCCGTGGGAATGAGGGCGACCCCTGGGAAAATGGGAGGAGGGAACTGGGGGTGGGGGTGGGTGTCGCTCGGCCCCTTCTCCACAGTGTGTTTTTGGGTGGAGGGTCGTGACAGGGGGAGTTGGGTTGTGACATCATAGTGGGGTTTGTGATGTCACAGAGTGGTTTGTGATGTCATAGAGTGGGGTTGTGACGTCATAGAGGGGTTATGATGTCATAGAGTGGGGTTGTGATGTCATAGAGGTAGGGTTGTGACGTCATAGAGGGGCATTGTGATTTCACAGAGTTGGGTTGTGACGTCATAGTGGGGTTTGTGATGTCACAAAGTGGTTTCTGATGTCACAGAGTGGGGTTGTGACGTCATAGAAGTAGCGTTGTGACGTCACAGAGTGGGGTTGTGACGTCATAGAGGGGTTATTATGTCATAGAGTGGGGTTGTGACGCCATAGTGCGGTTTGTGATTTCATAGAGTGTGTTTGTGATGTCACAGAGTCGGGTTGTAACGTCATAGTTGGGTTTGTGATGTCATAGAGTGGGGTTGTGATGTCATAGAGTGCAGTTGTGACATCATAGTGGGGTTTGTGATGTCACAGAGTCGGGTTGTGACATCATAGTGGGGTTTGTGATGTCACAGAACCGCGTTGTGATGTCATAGAGGGGGATTGTGATGTCATAGAGGGAGGGTTGTGATGTCATAGAGGTAGGGTTGTGACGTCTTAGAAGGGCTTTGTGATTTCACAGAGTGTGGTTGTGACGTCATAGTGGGGTTTGTGATGTCACAGTCGGGTTGTGACGTCATAGAGTGGGGTTGTGATGTCATAGAGGTAGGGTTGTGACGTCATAGAGGGGCATTGTGATTTCAAAGAGTTGGGTTGTGACATCATAGTGGGGTTTGTGATGTCACAGAGTGGTTTGTGATGTCATAGAGTGGGGTTGTGACGTCATAGAGTAGGGTTGTGACGTCATAGAGTGGGGTTGTGATGTCATAGAGTGCAGTTGTGACATCATAGTGGGGTTTGTGATGTCACAGAGTCGGGTTGTGACATCATAGAGTGGGATTGTGATGTCATAGAGGGGTTATGATGTCATAGAGTTGGGTTGTGACGTCATAGTTGGGTTTGTGATGTCATAGAGTGGGGTTGTGATGTCATGGGGGTTATGATGTCATAGAGGTAGGGTTGTGACGTCATAGGGTGGGGTTTGTGATGTCACAGAGTGGTTTCTGATGTCATAGAGTGGGGTTGTGATGTCATAGACGAGGTTATCATGTCATACAGTGGGGTTGTGACGTCATAGAGGGGGTTGTGACGTCATAGAGTGCAGTTGTGACGTCATAGTGGGGTTTGTGATGTCACAGAGTCGGGTTGTGACGTCATAGAGTGGGATTGTGATGTCATAGAGGGGTTATGATGTCATAGAGTGGGGTTGTGACGTCATAGTGGGGTTTGTGATGTCATAGAATGGGGTTGTGATGTCATAGGGGGGCTATGATGTCATAGAGGTAGGGTTGTGACGTCATAGGGTGGGGTTGTGACGTCATGGGAGTTGTGACCTCATTGGGGATTGTGATGTCATAGATGGGGGTTATATCATAGAGGGGGTTGTGACATCATAGAGTGCGGGTGTGACGTCATAGTGGGGTTTGTGATGTCACAGAGTCGGGTTGTGACGTCATAGAGTGGGATTGTGACGTCATAGAGGGGGTTGTGACATCATCGGAGATTGTGATGTCATAGAGGTAGGGTTGTGACATCATCGAGGATTGTGTTGTCATAGAATTTTTGGGCAGAACATCCAGGATTTTGGGGTTCTTTTGATGGAGGATGAGGCAAAAGTCCACGTTGAGCCGTGGGAATGAGGGCGACCCCTGGGAAAACGGGAGGAGGGAACTGGGGGTGGGGGTGGGTGTCGCTCGGCCCCTTCTCCACAGCGCGTTTTTGGGTGGAGGGTCCCCCATATGGGCCAGAAACCCCCCCAAAGGCCCAGTGCTGTCCCAGTAAAGCACTGGTTTTGCTGACGTCACAGGCCGTTGCCGGCCTCCCGCGTTCCACACAACATTCCGAGGCGGCGGTCGCTCGCTGGCCGTGGCTGTGGCAGCTTCCTACCGCTGTGGAGAGTGACATTCAGCAGTTGGATTGGTTTTTTGGGGGAACCCCCAAATTGTCCTGCCCGATGGGGCCCAAAAAGCCTCCAGTGGCCGAAGGGTAACGCTGGGGGTGGGAAGGGGCGGTGGAAGTTGGTGGCGGAAGGCTGAGTGATGTTTTGCTGGGAAATAGGGACCGGTTTTGCCCCACCTCACCACGTTTTCCCTCTTTTTTAGCGTTTGTTGCGCCGTATCCATTCCCGACGTGCCTTTCTCCCCCTCCTCTTCCTCCCCCTTTCAGCCGCATCAATGTCGGGGAGCAGTTGCAGGCGGAGCTGCCTGCCCTGCGGGACAGATCCCTCTTGGAAGAGGAGGAGGAAGGAGCCTCCCTGGTTTGGAAGCCCTGGGGTGACATGGAAAGCAAGCCCGAGCCGCAGGAGAAAGGTTTCTCTTCAGGCTTTTCTTGTGGGAAAGGGGCAAATCCCACCTTTTCAGAGTTACTTGATAGGGCGTTTGGGTTCTCTCCCGTCTTGTCTTGGCCGCGTAGCGTTGGAGGGAAGGAGATGGCTCGTTTTTGGGAGGAAAGTGGCTAGATAAGAGCCGATGGTGCTCTGGGGAGCATCTTCCATGAGAAAGGGGGGGTTTTGGCGGTCCCAGCTCATCTGCAGCCAGGGAGGAGTTTCTCTCTGGAGATCCCGCTCCCAAAGCTCTTGAAAGAGCCTTTTTTTTGTCCATCAGAAGACTTTTGGCCTCATCCAGAAGGAGGTAAAGCCGTTGGAGCGGGGCGGAGCTGGTTAGCGGGGAGGCTTTTAACCCAGAAAGCCCTATTTTCAATCCCCCGTTGGAATCCTGTCCTTAGGACCCTTCTTCCTGCTCAAAACCCAGCGGGAGAAGACATCATTGCCCTCCTTTGTAATGACAAGGGAGTCTTTAATATCCCTGGATTTCTGCCCATAGATCCAGAGGCAAACCGTGGCCCAGTGTGTTGACTCTTGTTACTTCTGGAGGAAGACAGTGCGATTTGGGTGCACCTGACCTCGCCTGCTGGAGAAAAGGGTCAAGAGAGTCCGGGATGAGGTGGAAAAAGCCAAAGGCGAGGTAAAAAAGCTGCTGGGGGGTTTGTTTCCTGGACGAATCCATCTGCTCAAACGTTCCTTGCCAGGAAAGAGGGATTTGCTTCACGGAAAGAGATATTATTTTAATTTTTGGTGGGTGGGGGAACGGGGTGGCTGTGTGGCTTCAGTGCGTGGGAATTGCACCTTTTCAGCCCCTTTGATAGATTTTGTGGAGGAAAGTGCTTTTCCGCTTGGGACAGTGGAAATAATACAGTTTTTCTTGCACCCCGTTGTGGCTTTGCACCCTGTTTTCCCATTGGTTTTTTGGCTGTTTAGACTTTACCTGGGCTGATAAACCGCGTGAAATCCATGGCCAAAAAATCTTATTTTTCTGCCTTTTTGAGAGATTTCAAGTTAGTTTGTCCCTGGTTTGCAGGCCGTCTGCCAGCAGAAGAAGAGGCCACGTGCGACCCCCAAAGACAAGCCCCCGCCGGGGCGTCACCACCCGCAGCCCCACAGCGCCTGCGGCTCCTCCGGGGATGCCGGGACCTCCCTGTGCTGGGACTTGCCCTGAGGTGAGTGCGGAAGGTCAGCCCTCCCTTTTTCTTCCCCAAATGCCTCCTTTGGGTTCAGAAAAGCACCCTGGGTGGGGGGGGGTGGGGCGGGGGCAGAAGGGAAGGGCAGCTGGAGGATTGCCCTTGCCCAGGTGCCTCTTGGTGGTTTTATTTGACTTTCAACCCCCAACGTTCTGTCTTTTTGGAGTCGGGGAGACCTTCCCCGGAGCCGTGAGGTTCAGAGCGGCCCCTCCTTGTGCAAAAGCCTCAGGTTTCCCCTTTTTGCCCAGGACAAACTCAAGTTCCATTGAGTTTTGTGGCCCGAGGCTTGCCCACTCCAGTCCCTCACAGCCAGCAAAATGCCTCCAGTTTTAATTTGACCTCATTTGAAGTGATCGCCCAATTAATTCTCCTAATTTAACCCCTCCAAAATCCATCCTCTTTAACCACCAGCATCCAGAGCGGTGTCGTTTCTATGAAGCTGGGTCTAATGGATTTCTAGAGGAAGGACTTACAAATCCCTTTTTCCTTTGTTCTGCTCCCTTGTCCCTAAGGGCAGTTTCCCACGGGGTCCTATTTCCTAACTCCTTGAAGAGCTGGAAGTTTGCTTTCTTAAAATGTGGCGTCCTAACTGTGCTTCTCGTGGGCTTCCAACTTGTGAAGAGAGTGAACTGCACTAGAGCATGATGACTGCAGCCCATGGACTAGGGGATTGGGGGATGGAAAGGGCCCCCGGGGTTTCGCTTTGCTCGTTTCGCTTCTAGAAAAGGCCCAAATGGCTCAATGCCCGCCTTCTGGCCCGGGGCAGCCGCAGGGGTGAAGTGGTAGCCGGAGGGTCCATCTCCAGAGCCCTGATTTCCCTGAGAAGGGGGAAATTTTGTGGGGGATGGAGTGGTGTGTGAGGAGGAGGAGGGCAAGGAAGGCTAAAGGAGGGTGTTGGCGGAAAGATTTTTATCCCCAGCGTGGTTTTGTCAGATTTTTTGGGCAGAACCTCCAGGATTTTGGGGTTCTTTTGATGGAGGATGAGGCAAAAGTCCACGTTGAGCCGTGGGAATGAGGGCGACCCCTGGGAAAACGGGAGGAGGGAACTGGGGGTGGGGGTGGGTGTCGCTCGGCCCCTTCTCCACAGCGCGTTTTTGGGTGGAGGGTCCCCCATATGGGCCAGAAGCCCCCCCAAACGCCCAGTGCTGTCCCAGTAAAGCACTGGTTTTGCTGACGTCCCAGGCCGTTGCCGGCCTCCCGCGTTCCACACAACATTCCGAGGCGGCGGTCGCTCGCTGGCCGTGGCTGTGGCAGCTTCCTACCGCTGTGGAGAGTGACATTCAGCAGTTGGATTGTTTTTTTGGGGAAACCCCCAAATTGTCCTGCCCGATGGGGCCCAAAAAGCCTCCAGTGGCCGAAGGGTAACGCTGGGGGTGGGAAGGGGCGGTGGAAGTTGGTGGCGGAAGACTGAGTGATGTTTTGCTGGGAAATAGGGACCGGTTTTGCCCCACCTCACCACGTTTTCCCTCTTCTGAAGCGTTTGTTGCGCCGTATCCATTCCCGACGTGCCTTCCTCCCCCTCCTCTTCCTCCCCCTCCTCTTCCTCCCCCTTTCAGCCGCATCAATGTCGGGGAGCAGTTGCAGGCGGAGCTGCCTGCCCTGCGGGACAGATCCCTCTTGGAAGAGGAGGAGGAAGGAGCCTCCCTGGTTTGGAAGCCCTGGGGTGACGTGGAAAGCAAGCCCGAGCCACAGGAGAAAGGTTTCTCTTCAGGCTTTTCTTGTGGGAAAGGGGCAAATCCCACCTTTTCAGAGTTACTTGATAGGGCGTTTGGGTTCTCTCCCGTCTTGTCTTGGCCCCGTAGCGTTGGAGGGAAGGAGATGGCTCGTTTTTGGGAGGAAAGTGGCTAGATAAGAGCCGCTGGTGCTCTCGGGAGCATCTTCCATGAGAAAGGGGGGGTTTTGGCGGTCCCAGCTCATCTGCAGCCAGGGAGGAGTTTCTCTCTGGAGATCCCGCTCCCAAAGCTCTTGAAAGAGCCTTTTTTTTGTCCATCAGAAGACTTTTGGCCTCATCCAGAAGGAGGTAAAGCCGTTGGAGCGGGGCGGAGCTGGTTAGCGGGGAGGCTTTTAACCCAGAAAGCCCTATTTGCAATCCCCCGTTGGAATCCTGTCCTTAGGACCCTTCTTCCTGCTAAAAACCCAGTGGGAGAAGACATCATTGCCCTCCTTTGTAATGACAAGGGAGTCTTTAATATCCCTGGATTTCTCCCCATAGATCCAGAGGCAAACCGTGGCCCAGTGTGTTGACTCTTGTTCCTTCTGGAGGAAGACAGTGCGATTTGGGTGCACCTGACCTCGCCTGCTGGAGAAAAGGGTCAAGAGAGTCCGGGATGAGGTGGAAAAAGCCAAAGGCGAGGTAAAAAAGCTGCTGGGGGGTTTGTTTCCTGGACGAATCCATCTGCTCAAACGTTCCTTGCCAGGAAAGAGGGATTTGCTTCACGGAAAGAGATATTATTTTAATTTTTGGTGGGTGGGGGAACGGGGTGGCTGTGTGGCTTCAGTGCGTGGGAATTGCACCTTTTCAGCCCCTTTGATAGATTTTGTGGAGGAAAGTGCTTTTCCGCTTGGGACAGTGGAAATAATACAGTTTTTCTTGCACCCCGTTGTGGCTTTGCACCCTGTTTTCCCATTGGTTTTTTGGCTGTTTAGACTTTACCTGGGCTGATAAACCGCGTGAAATCCATGGCCAAAAAATCTTATTTTTCTGCCTTTTTGAGAGATTTCAAGTTAGTTTGTCCCTGGTTTGCAGGCCGTCTGCCAGCAGAAGAAGAGGCCACGTGCGACCCCCAAAGACAAGCCCCCGCCGGGGCGTCACCACCCGCAGCCCCACAGCGCCTGCGTCTCCTCCGGGGATGCCGGGACCTCCCTGTGCTGGGACTTGCCCTGAGGTGAGTGCGGAAGGTCAGCCCTCCCTTTTTCTTCCCCAAATGCCTCCTTTGGGTTCAGAAAAGCACCCTGGGTGGGGGGGGGTGGGGCGGGGGCAGAAGGGGAGGGCAGCTGGAGGATTGCCCTTGCCCAGGTGCCTCTTGGTGGTTTTATTTGACTTTCAACCCCCAACGTTCTGTCTTTTTGGAGTCGGGGAGACCTTCCCCGGAGCCGTGAGGTTCAGAGCGGCCCCTCCTTGTGCAAAAGCCTCAGGTTTCCCCTTTTTGCCCAGGACAAACTCAAGTTCCATTGAGTTTTGTGGCCCGAGGCTTGCCCACTCCAGTCCCTCACAGCCAGCAAAATGCCTCCAGTTTTAATTTGACCTCATTTGAAGTGATCGCCCAATTAATTCTCCTAATTTAACCCCTCCAAAATCCATCCTCTTTAACCACCAGCATCCAGAGCGGTGTCGTTTCTATGAAGCTGGGTCTAATGGATTTCTAGAGGAAGGACTTACAAATCCCTTTTTCCTTTGTTCTGCTCCCTTGTCCCTAAGGGCAGTTTCCCACGGGGTCCTATTTCCTAACTCCTTGAAGAGCTGGAAGTTTGCTTTCTTAAAATGTGGCGTCCTAACTGTGCTTCTCGTGGGCTTCCAACTTGTGAAGAGAGTGAACTGCACTAGAGCATGATGACTGCAGCCCATGGACTAGGGGATTGGGGGATGGAAAGGGCCCCCGGGGTTTCGCTTTGCTCGTTTCGCTTCTAGAAAAGGCCCAAATGGCTCAATGCCCGCCTTCTGGCCCGGGGCAGCCGCAGGGGTGAAGTGGTAGCCGGAGGGTCCATCTCCAGAGCCCTGATTTCCCTGAGAAGGGGGAAATTTTGTGGGGGATGGAGTGGTGTGTGAGGAGGAGGAGGGCAAGGAAGGCTAAAGGAGGGTGTTGGCGGAAAGATTTTTATCCCCAGCGTGGTTTTGTCAGATTTTTTGGGCAGAACCTCCAGGATTTTGGGGTTCTTTTGATGGAGGATGAGGCAAAAGTCCACGTTGAGCCGTGGGAATGAGGGCGACCCCTGGGAAAACGGGAGGAGGGAACTGGGGGTGGGGGTGGGTGTCGCTCGGCCCCTTCTCCACAGCGCGTTTTTGGGTGGAGGGTCCCCCATATGGGCCAGAAGCCCCCCCAAACGCCCAGTGCTGTCCCAGTAAAGCACTGGTTTTGCTGACGTCCCAGGCCGTTGCCGGCCTCCTGCGTTCCACACAACATTCCGAGGCGGCGGTCGCTCGCTGGCCGTGGCTGTGGCAGCTTCCTACCGCTGTGGAGAGTGACATTCAGCAGTTGGATTGGTTTTTTGGGGAAAACCCCCAAATTGTCCTGCCCGATGGGGCCCAAAAAGCCTCCAGTGGCCGAAGGGTAACGCTGGGGGTGGGAAGGGGCGGTGGAAGTTGGTGGCGGAAGACTGAGTGATGTTTTGCTGGGAAATAGGGACCGGTTTTGCCCCACCTCACCACGTTTTCCCTCTTCTGAAGCGTTTGTTGCGCCGTATCCATTCCCGACGTGCCTTCCTCCCCCTCCTCTTCCTCCCCCTCCTCTTCCTCCCCCTTTCAGCCGCATCAATGTCGGGGAGCAGTTGCAGGCGGAGCTGCCTGCCCTGCGGGACAGATCCCTCTTGGAAGAGGAGGAGGAAGGAGCCTCCCTGGTTTGGAAGCCCTGGGGTGACGTGGAAAGCAAGCCCGAGCCGCAGGAGAAAGGTTTCTCTTCAGGCTTTTCTTGTGGGAAAGGGGCAAATTCCCCCTTTTCAGAGTTACTTGATAGGGCGTTTGGGTTCTCTCCCGTCTTGTCTTGGCCGCGTAGCGTTGGAGGGAAGGAGATGGCTCGTTTTTGGGAGGAAAGTGGCTAGATAAGAGCCGCTGGTGCTCTCGGGAGCATCTTCCATGAGAAAGGGGGGGTTTTGGCGGTCCCAGCTCATCTGCAGCCAGGGAGGAGTTTCTCTCTGGAGATCCCGCTCCCAAAGCTCTTGAAAGAGCCTTTTTTTTGTCCATCAGAAGACTTTTGGCCTCATCCAGAAGGAGGTAAAGCCGTTGGAGCGGGGCGGAGCTGGTTAGCGGGGAGGCTTTTAACCCAGAAAGCCCTATTTTCAATCCCCCGTTGGAATCCTGTCCTTAGGACCCTTCTTCCTGCTCAAAACCCAGCGGGAGAAGACATCATTGCCCTCCTTTGTAATGACAAGGGAGTCTTTAATATCCCTGGATTTCTCCCCATAGATCCAGAGGCAAACCGTGGCCCAGTGTGTTGACTCTTGTTCCTTCTGGAGGAAGACAGTGCGATTTGGGTGCACCTGACATCGCCTGCTGGAGAAAAGGGTCAAGAGAGTCCGGGATGAGGTGGAAAAAGCCAAAGGCGAGGTAAAAAAGCTGCTGGGGGGGTTTGTTTCCTGGACGAATCCATCTGCTCAAACGTTCCTTGCCAGGAAAGAGGGATTTGCTTCACGGAAAGAGATATTATTTGAATTTTTGGTGGGCAGGGGAAGGGGGTGGCTGTGTGGCTTCAGTGCGTGGGAATTGCACCTTTTCAGCCCCTTTGATAGATTTTGTGGAGGAAAGTGCTTTTCCGCTTGGGACAGTGGAAATAATAGAGTTTTTCTTGCACCCCGTTGTGGCTTTGCACCCCGTTTTCCCATTGGTTTTTTGGCTGTTTAGACTTTACCTGGGCTGATAAACCGCGTGAAATCCATGGCCAAAAAATCTTATTTTTCTGCCTTTTTGAGAGATTTCAAGTTAGTTTGTCCCTGGTTTGCAGGCCGTCTGCCAGCAGAAGAAGAGGCCACGTGCGACCCCCAAAGACAAGCCCCCGCCGGGGCGTCACCACCCGCAGCCCCACAGCGCCTGCGTCTCCTCCGGGGATGCCGGGACCTCCCTGTGCTGGGACTTGCCCTGAGGTGAGTGCGGAAGGTCAGCCCTCCCTTTTTCTTCCCCAAAAGCCTACTTTGGGCTCAAAAAAACACCCGGGGTGGGGGGTGGGGGGAGGTGGGTGGCAGAGGGGAGGGCAGCTGGAGGATTGCCCTTGCCCAGGTGCCTCTTGGTGGTTTTATTTGACTTTCAACCCCCAACGTTCTGTCTTTTTGGAGTCGGGGAGACCTTCCCCGGAGCCGTGAGGTTCAGAGCGGCCCCTCCTTGTGCAAAAGCCTCAGGTTTCCCCTTTTTGCCCAGGACAAACTCAAGTTCCATTGAGTTTTGTGGCCCGAGGCTTGCCCACTCCAGTCCCTCACAGCCAGCAAAATGCCTCCAGTTTTAATTTGACCTCATTTGAAGTGATCGCCCAATTAATTCTCCTAATTTAACCCCCCCAAAATCCATCCTCTTTAACCACCAGCATCCAGACCGGTGTCGTTTCTATGAAGCTGGGTCTAATGGATTTCTAGAGGAAGGACTTACAAATCCCTTTTTCCTTTGTTCTGCTCCCTTGTCCCTAAGGGCAGTTTCCCACGGGGTCCTATTTCCTAACTCCTTGAAGAGCTGGAAGTTTGCTTTCTTAAAATGTGGCGTCCTAACTGTGCTTCTCGTGGGCTTCCAACTTGTGAAGAGAGTGAACTGCACTAGAGCATGATGACTGCAGCCCATGGACTAGGGGACTGGGGGATGGAAAGGGCCCCCGGGGTTTCGCTTTGCTCCTTTTGCTTCTAGAAAAGGCCCAAATGGCTCAATGCCCGCCTTCTGGCCCGGGGCAGCCGCAGGGGTGAAGTGGTAGCCGGAGGGTCCATCTCCAGAGCCCTGATTTCCCTGAGAAGGGGGAAATTTTGTGGGGGATGGAGTGGTGTGTGAGGAGGAGGAGGAGGGCAAGGAAGGCTAAAGGAGGGTCTTGGCGGAAAGATTTTTATCCCCAGCGTGGTTTTGTCAGATTTTTTGGGCAGAACCTCCAGGATTTTGGGGTTCTTTTGATGGAGGATGAGGCAAAAGTCCACGTTGAGCCATGGGAATGAGGGCGACCCCTGGGAAAACGGGAGGAGGGAACTGGGGGTGGGGGTGGGTGTCGCTCGGCCCCTTCTCCACAGCGCGTTTTTGGGTGGAGGGTCCCCCATATGGGCCAGAAACCCCCCCAAAGGCCCAGTGCTGTCCCAGTAAAGCACTGGTTTTGCTGACGTCACAGGCCGTTGCCGGCCTCCCGCGTTCCACACAACATTCCGAGGCGGCGGTCGCTCGCTGGCCGTGGCTGTGGCAGCTTCCTACCGCTGTGGAGAGTGACATTCAGCAGTTGGATTGTTTTTTTGGGGGAACCCCCAAATTGTCCTGCCCGATGGGGCCCAAAAAGCCTCCAGTGGCCGAAGGGTAACGCTGGGGGTGGGAAGGGGCGGTGGAAGTTGGTGGCGGAAGGCTGAGTGATGTTTTGCTGGGAAATAGGGACCGGTTTTGCCCCACCTCACCACGTTTTCCCTCTTTTTTAGCGTTTGTTGCGCCGTATCCATTCCCGACGTGCCTTTCTCCCCCTCCTCTTCCTCCCCCTTTCAGCCGCATCAATGTCGGGGAGCAGTTGCAGGCGGAGCTGCCTGCCCTGCGGGACAGATCCCTCTTGGAAGAGGAGGAGGAAGGAGCCTCCCTGGTTTGGAAGCCCTGGGGTGACGTGGAAAGCAAGCCCGAGCCGCAGGAGAAAGGTTTCTCTTCAGGCTTTTCTTGTGGGAAAGGGGCAAATTCCCCCTTTTCAGAGTTACTTGATAGGGCGTTTGGGTTCTCTCCCGTCTTGTCTTGGCCGCGTAGCGTTGGAGGGAAGGAGATGGCTCGTTTTTGGGAGGAAAGTGGCTAGATAAGAGCCGCTGGTGCTCTCGGGAGCATCTTCCATGAGAAAGGGGGGGTTTTGGCGGTCCCAGCTCATCTGCAGCCAGGGAGGAGTTTCTCTCTGGAGATCCCGCTCCCAAAGCTCTTGAAAGAGCCTTTTTTTTGTCCATCAGAAGACTTTTGGCCTCATCCAGAAGGAGGTAAAGCCGTTGGAGCGGGGCGGAGCTGGTTAGCGGGGAGGCTTTTAACCCAGAAAGCCCTATTTTCAATCCCCCGTTGGAATCCTGTCCTTAGGACCCTTCTTCCTGCTCAAAACCCAGCGGGAGAAGACATCATTGCCCTCCTTTGTAATGACAAGGGAGTCTTTAATATCCCTGGATTTCTCCCCATAGATCCAGAGGCAAACCGTGGCCCAGTGTGTTGACTCTTGTTACTTCTGGAGGAAGACAGTGCGATTTGGGTGCACCTGACCTCGCCTGCTGGAGAAAAGGGTCAAGAGAGTCCGGGATGAGGTGGAAAAAGCCAAAGGCGAGGTAAAAAAGCTGCTGGGGGGGTTTGTTTCCTGGACGAATCCATCTGCTCAAACGTTCCTTGCCAGGAAAGAGGGATTTGCTTCACGGAAAGAGATATTATTTGAATTTTTGGTGGGCAGGGGAAGGGGGTGGCTGTGTGGCTTCAGTGCGTGGGAATTGCACCTTTTCAGCCCCTTTGATAGATTTTGTGGAGGAAAGTGCTTTTCCGCTTGGGACAGTGGAAATAATAGAGTTTTTCTTGCACCCCGTTGTGGCTTTGCACCCCGTTTTCCCATTGGTTTTTTGGCTGTTTAGACTTTACCTGGGCTGATAAACCGCGTGAAATCCATGGCCAAAAAATCTTATTTTTCTGCCTTTTTGAGAGATTTCAAGTTAGTTTGTCCCTGGTTTGCAGGCCGTCTGCCAGCAGAAGAAGAGGCCACGTGCGACCCCCAAAGACAAGCCCCCGCCGGGGCGTCACCACCCGCAGCCCCACAGCGCCTGCGTCTCCTCCGGGGATGCCGGGACCTCCCTGTGCTGGGACTTGCCCTGAGGTGAGTGCGGAAGGTCAGCCCTCCCTTTTTCTTCCCCAAAAGCCTACTTTGGGCTCAAAAAAACACCCGGGGTGGGGGGTGGGGGGAGGTGGGTGGCAGAGGGGAGGGCAGCTGGAGGATTGCCCTTGCCCAGGTGCCTCTTGGTGGTTTTATTTGACTTTCAACCCCCAACGTTCTGTCTTTTTGGAGTCGGGGAGACCTTCCCCGGAGCCGTGAGGTTCAGAGCGGCCCCTCCTTGTGCAAAAGCCTCAGGTTTCCCCTTTTTGCCCAGGACAAACTCAAGTTCCATTGAGTTTTGTGGCCCGAGGCTTGCCCACTCCAGTCCCTCACAGCCAGCAAAATGCCTCCAGTTTTAATTTGACCTCATTTGAAGTGATCGCCCAATTAATTCTCCTAATTTAACCCCCCCAAAATCCATCCTCTTTAACCACCAGCATCCAGAGCGGTGTCGTTTCTATGAAGCTGGGTCTAATGGATTTCTAGAGGAAGGACTTACAAATCCCTTTTTCCTTTGTTCTGCTCCCTTGTCCCTAAGGGCAGTTTCCCACGGGGTCCTATTTCCTAACTCCTTGAAGAGCTGGAAGTTTGCTTTCTTAAAATGTGGCGTCCTAACTGTGCTTCTCGTGGGCTTCCAACTTGTGAAGAGAGTGAACTGCACTAGAGCATGATGACTGCAGCCCATGGACTAGGGGACTGGGGGATGGAAAGGGCCCCCGGGGTTTCGCTTTGCTCCTTTTGCTTCTAGAAAAGGCCCAAATGGCTCAATGCCCGCCTTCTGGCCCGGGGCAGCCGCAGGGGTGAAGTGGTAGCCGGAGGGTCCCTCTCCAGAGCCCTGATTTCCCTGAGAAGGGGGAAATGTTGTGGGGGATGGAGTGGTGTGTGAGGAGGAGGAGGAGGGCAAGGAAGGCTAAAGGAGGGTCTTGGCGGAAAGATTTTTATCCCCAGCGTGGTTTTGTCAGATTTTTTGGGCAGAACCTCCAGGATTTTGGGGTTCTTTTGATGGAGGATGAGGCAAAAGTCCACGTTGAGCCATGGGAATGAGGGCGACCCCTGGGAAAACGGGAGGAGGGAACTGGGGGTAGGGGTGGGTGTCGCTCGGCCCCTTCTCCACAGCGCGTTTTTGGGTGGAGGGTCCCCCATATGGGCCAGAAACCCCCCCAAAGGCCCAGTGCTGTCCCAGTAAAGCACTGGTTTTGCTGACGTCCCAGGCCGTTGCCGGCCTCCCGCGTTCCACACAACATTCCGAGGCGGCGGTCGCTCGCTGGCCGTGGCTGTGGCAGCTTCCTACCGCTGTGGAGAGTGACATTCAGCAGTTGGATTGTTTTTTTGGGGGAACCCCCAAATTGTCCTGCCCGATGGGGCCCAAAAAGCCTCCAGTGGCCGAAGGGTAACGCTGGGGGTGGGAAGGGGCGGTGGAAGTTGGTGGCGGAAGGCTGAGTGATGTTTTGCTGGGAAATAGGGACCGGTTTTGCCCCACCTCACCACGTTTTCCCTCTTTTTTAGCGTTTGTTGCGCCGTATCCATTCCCGACGTGCCTTTCTCCCCCTCCTCTTCCTCCCCCTTTCAGCCGCATCAATGTCGGGGAGCAGTTGCAGGCGGAGCTGCCTGCCCTGCGGGACAGATCCCTCTTGGAAGAGGAGGAGGAAGGAGCCTCCCTGGTTTGGAAGCCCTGGGGTGACGTGGAAAGCAAGCCCGAGCCGCAGGAGAAAGGTTTCTCTTCAGGCTTTTCTTGTGGGAAAGGGGCAAATTCCCCCTTTTCAGAGTTACTTGATAGGGCGTTTGGGTTCTCTCCCGTCTTGTCTTGGCCGCGTAGCGTTGGAGGGAAGGAGATGGCTCGTTTTTGGGAGGAAAGTGGCTAGATAAGAGCCGCTGGTGCTCTCGGGAGCATCTTCCATGAGAAAGGGGGGGTTTTGGCGGTCCCAGCTCATCTGCAGCCAGGGAGGAGTTTCTCTCTGGAGATCCCGCTCCCAAAGCTCTTGAAAGAGCCTTTTTTTTGTCCATCAGAAGACTTTTGGCCTCATCCAGAAGGAGGTAAAGCCGTTGGAGCGGGGCGGAGCTGGTTAGCGGGGAGGCTTTTAACCCAGAAAGCCCTATTTTCAATCCCCCGTTGGAATCCTGTCCTTAGGACCCTTCTTCCTGCTCAAAACCCAGCGGGAGAAGACATCATTGCCCTCCTTTGTAATGACAAGGGAGTCTTTAATATCCCTGGATTTCTCCCCATAGATCCAGAGGCAAACCGTGGCCCAGCGTGTTGACTCTTGTTCCTTCTGGAGGAAGACAGTGCGATTTGGGTGCACCTGACCTCGCCTGCTGGAGAAAAGGGTCAAGAGAGTCCGGGATGAGGTGGAAAAAGCCAAAGGCGAGGTAAAAAAGCTGCTGGGGGGGTTTGTTTCCTGGACGAATCCATCTGCTCAAACGTTCCTTGCCAGGAAAGAGGGATTTGCTTCACGGAAAGAGATATTATTTTAATTTTTGGTGGGCGGGGGAACGGGGTGGCTGTGTGGCTTCAGTGCGTGGGAATTGCACCTTTTCAGCCCCTTTGATAGATTTTGTGGAGGAAAGTGCTTTTCCGCTTGGGACAGTGGAAATAATAGAGTTTTTCTTGCACCCCGTTGTGGCTTTGCACCCTGTTTTCCCATTGGTTTTTTGGCTGTTTAGACTTTACCTGGGCTGATAAACCGCGTGAAATCCACGGCCAAAAAATCTTATTTTTCTGCCTTTTTGAGAGATTTCAAGTTAGTTTGTCCCTGGTTTGCAGGCCGTCTGCCAGCAGAAGAAGAGGCCACGTGCGACCCCCAAAGACAAGCCCCCGCCGGGGCGTCACCACCCGCAGCCCCACAGCGCCTGCGTCTCCTCCGGGGATGCCGGGACCTCCCTGTGCTGGGACTTGCCCTGAGGTGAGTGCGGAAGGTCAGCCCTCCCTTTTTCTTCCCCAAATGCCTCCTTTGGGTTCAGAAAAGCACCCTGGGTGGGGGGGGGTGGGGCGGGGGCAGAAGGGAAGGGCAGCTGGAGGATTGCCCTTGCCCAGGTGCCTCTTGGTGGTTTTATTTGACTTTCAACCCCCAACATTCTGTCTTTTTGGAGTCGGGGAGACCTTCCCCGGAGCCGTGAGGTTCAGAGCGGCCCCTCCTTGTGCAAAAGCCTCAAGTTTCCCCTTTTTGCCCAGGACAAACTCAAGTTCCATTGAGTTTTGTGGCCCGAGGCTTGCCCACTCCAGTCCCTCACAGCCAGCAAAATGCCTCCAGTTTTAATTTGACCTCATTTGAAGTGATCGCCCAATTAATTCTCCTAATTTAACCCCTCCAAAATCCATCCTCTTTAACCACCAGCATCCAGACCGGTGTCGTTTCTATGAAGCTGGGTCTAATGGATTTCTAGAGGAAGGACTTACAAATCCCTTTTTCCTTTGTTCTGCTCCCTTGTCCCTAAGGGCAGTTTCCCACGGGGTCCTATTTCCTAACTCCTTGAAGAGCTGGAAGTTTGCTTTCTTAAAATGTGGCGTCCTAACTGTGCTTCTCGTGAGCTTCCAACTTGTGAAGAGAGTGAACTGCACTAGAGCATGATGACTGCAGCCCATGGACTAGGGGACTGGGGGATGGAAAGGGCCCCCGGGGTTTCGCTTTGCTCCTTTTGCTTCTAGAAAAGGCCCAAATGGCTCAATGCCCGCCTTCTGGCCCGGGGCAGCCGCAGGGGTGAAGTGGTAGCCGGAGGGTCCATCTCCAGAGCCCTGATTTCCCTGAGAAGGGGGAAATTTTGTGGGGGATGGAGTGGTGTGTGAGGAGGAGGAGGAGGGCAAGGAAGGCTAAAGGAGGGTCTTGGCGGAAAGATTTTTATCCCCAGCGTGGTTTTGTCAGATTTTTTGGGCAGAACCTCCAGGATTTTGGGGTTCTTTTGATGGAGGATGAGGCAAAAGTCCACGTTGAGCCGTGGGAATGAGGGCGACCCCTGGGAAAACGGGAGGAGGGAACTGGGGGTGGGGGTGGGTGTCGCTCGGCCCCTTCTCCACAGCGCGTTTTTGGGTGGAGGGTCCCCCATATGGGCCAGAAGCCCCCCCAAACGCCCAGTGCTGTCCCAGTAAAGCACTGGTTTTGCTGACGTCCCAGGCCGTTGCCGGCCTCCCGCGTTCCACACAACATTCCGAGGCGGCGGTCGCTCGCTGGCCGTGGCTGTGGCAGCTTCCTACCGCTGTGGAGAGTGACATTCAGCAGTTGGATTGTTTTTTTGGGGAAACCCCCAAATTGTCCTGCCCGATGGGGCCCAAAAAGCCTCCAGTGGCCGAAGGGTAACGCTGGGGGTGGGAAGGGGCGGTGGAAGTTGGTGGCGGAAGGCTGAGTGATGTTTTGCTGGGAAATAGGGACCGGTTTTGCCCCAACTGACCACGTTTTCCCTGTTCTGAAGCGTTTGTTGCGCCGTATCCATTCCCGACGTGCCTTCCTCCCCCTCCTCTTCCTCCCCCTCCTCTTCCTCCCCCTTTCAGCCGCATCATTGTTGGGGAGCAGTTGCAGGCGGAGCTGCCTGCCCTGCGGGACAGATCCCTCTTGGAAGAGGAGGAGGAAGGAGCCTCCCTGGTTTGGAAGCCCTGGGGTGACATGGAAAGCAAGCCCGAGCCGCAGGAGAAAGGTTTCTCTTCAGGCTTTTCTTGTGGGAAAGGGGCAAATTCCACCTTTTCAGAGTTACTTGATAGGGCGTTTGGGTTCTCTCCCGTCTTGTCTTGGCCGCGTAGCGTTGGAGGGAAGGAGATGGCTCGTTTTTGGGAGGAAAGTGGCTAGATAAGAGCCGCTGGTGCTCTCGGGAGCATCTTCCATGAGAAAGGGGGTGTTTTGGCGGTCCCAGCTCATCTGCAGCCAGGGAGGAGTTTCTCTCTGGAGATCCCGCTCCCAAAGCTCTTGAAAGAGCCTTTTTTTTGTCCATCAGAAGACTTTTGGCCTCATCCAGAAGGAGGTAAAGCCGTTGGAGCGGGGCGGAGCTGGTTAGCGGGGAGGCTTTTAACCCAGAAAGCCCTATTTGCAATCCCCCGTTGGAATCCTGTCCTTAGGACCCTTCTTCCTGCTAAAAACCCAGTGGGAGAAGACATCATTGCCCTCCTTTGTAATGACAAGGGAGTCTTTAATATCCCTGGATTTCTCCCCATAGATCCAGAGGCAAACCGTGGCCCAGTGTGTTGACTCTTGTTACTTCTGGAGGAAGACAGTGCGATTTGGGTGCACCTGACATCGCCTGCTGGAGAAAAGGGTCAAGGGAGTCCGGGATGAGGTGGAAAAAGCCAAAGGCGAGGTAAAAAAGCTGCTGGGGGGTTTGTTTCCTGGACGAATCCATCTGCTCAAACGTTCCTTGCCAGGAAAGAGGGATTTGCTTCACGGAAAGAGATATTATTTTAATTTTTGGTGGGCGGGGGAACGGGGTGGCTGTGTGGCTTCAGTGCGTGGGAATTGCACCTTTTCAGCCCCTTTGATAGATTTTGTGGAGGAAAGTGCTTTTCCGCTTGGGACAGTGGAAATAATACAGTTTTTCTTGCACCCCGTTGTGGCTTTGCACCCTGTTTTCCCATTGGTTTTTTGGCTGTTTAGACTTTACCTGGGCTGATAAACCGCGTGAAATCCATGGCCAAAAAATCTTATTTTTCTGCCTTTTTGAGAGATTTCAAGTTAGTTTGTCCCTGGTTTGCAGGCCGTCTGCCAGCAGAAGAAGAGGCCACGTGCGACCCCCAAAGACAAGCCCCCGCCGGGGCGTCACCACCCGCAGCCCCACAGTGCCTGCGTCTCCTCCGGGGATGCCGGGACCTCCCTGTGCTGGGACTTGCCCTGAGGTGAGTGCGGAAGGTCAGCCCTCCCTTTTTCTTCCCCAAATGCCTCCTTTGGGTTCAGAAAAGCACCCTGGGTGGGGGGGGGTGGGGCGGGGGCAGAAGGGAAGGGCAGCTGGAGGATTGCCCTTGCCCAGGTGCCTCTTGGTGGTTTTATTTGACTTTCAACCCCCAACGTTCTGTCTTTTTGGAGTCGGGGAGACCTTCCCCGGAGCCGTGAGGTTCAGAGCGGCCCCTCCTTGTGCAAAAGCCTCAGGTTTCCCCTTTTTGCCCAGGACAAACTCAAGTTCCATTGAGTTTTGTGGCCCGAGGCTTGCCCACTCCAGTCCCTCACAGCCAGCAAAATGCCTCCAGTTTTAATTTGACCTCATTTGAAGTGATCGCCCAATTAATTCTCCTAATTTAACCCCTCCAAAATCCATCCTCTTTAACCACCAGCATCCAGACCGGTGTCGTTTCTATGAAGCTGGGTCTAATGGATTTCTAGAGGAAGGACTTACAAATCCCTTTTTCCTTTGTTCTGCTCCCTTGTCCCTAAGGGCAGTTTCCCACGGGGTCCTATTTCCTAACTCCTTGAAGAGCTGGAAGTTTGCTTTCTTAAAATGTGGCGTCCTAACTGTGCTTCTCGTGGGCTTCCAACTTGTGAAGAGAGTGAACTGCACTAGAGCATGATGACTGCAGCCCATGGACTAGGGGATTGGGGGATGGAAAGGGCCCCCGGGGTTTCGCTTTGCTCGTTTCGCTTCTAGAAAAGGCCCAAATGGCTCAATGCCCGCCTTCTGGCCCGGGGCAGCCGCAGGGGTGAAGTGGTAGCCGGAGGGTCCATCTCCAGAGCCCTGATTTCCCTGAGAAGGGGGAAATTTTGTGGGGGATGGAGTGGTGTGTGAGGAGGAGGAGGAGGGCAAGGAAGGCTAAAGGAGGGTCTTGGCGGAAAGATTTTTATCCCCAGCGTGGTTTTGTCAGATTTTTTGGGCAGAACCTCCAGGATTTTGGGGTTCTTTTGATGGAGGATGAGGCAAAAGTCCACGTTGAGCCGTGGGAATGAGGGCGACCCCTGGGAAAACGGGAGGAGGGAACTGGGGATGGGGGTGGGTGTCGCTCGGCCCCTTCTCCACAGCGTGTTTTTGGGTGGAGGGTCCCCCATATGGGCCAGAACCCCCCCCAAACGCCCAGTGCTGTCCCAGTAAAGCACTGGTTTTGCTGACGTCCCAGGCCGTTGCCGGCCTCCCGCGTTCCACACAACATTCCGAGGCGGCAGTCGCTCGCTGGCCGTGGCTGTGGCAGCTTCCTACCGCTGTGGAGAGTGACATTCAGCAGTTGGATTGTTTTTTTGGGGAAACCCCCAAATTGTCCTGCCCGATGGGGCCCAAAAAGCCTCCAGTGGCCGAAGGGTAACGCTGGGGGTGGGAAGGGGCGGTGGAAGTTGGTGGCGGAAGACTGAGTGATGTTTTGCTGGGAAATAGGGACCGGTTTTGCCCCACCTCACCACGTTTTCCCTCTTCTGAAGCGTTTGTTGCGCCGTATCCATTCCCGATGTGCCTTCCTCCCCCTCCTCTTCCTCCCCCTCCTCTTCCTCCCCCTTTCAGCCGCATCAATGTCGGGGAGCAGTTGCAGGCGGAGCTGCCTGCCCTGCGGGACAGATCCCTCTTGGAAGAGGAGGAGGAAGGAGCCTCCCTGGTTTGGAAGCCCTGGGGTGACGTGGAAAGCAAGCCCGAGCCGCAGGAGAAAGGTTTCTCTTCAGGCTTTTCTTGTGGGAAAGGGGCAAATTCCCCCTTTTCAGAGTTACTTGATAGGGCGTTTGGGTTCTCTCCCGTCTTGTCTTGGCCGCGTAGCGTTGGAGGGAAGGAGATGGCTCGTTTTTGGGAGGAAAGTGGCTAGATAAGAGCCGCTGGTGCTCTCGGGAGCATCTTCCATGAGAAAGGGGGGGTTTTGGCGGTCCCAGCTCATCTGCAGCCAGGGAGGAGTTTCTCTCTGGAGATCCCGCTCCCAAAGCTCTTGAAAGAGCCTTTTTTTTGTCCATCAGAAGACTTTTGGCCTCATCCAGAAGGAGGTAAAGCCGTTGGAGCGGGGCGGAGCTGGTTAGCGGGGAGGCTTTTAACCCAGAAAGCCCTATTTTCAATCCCCCGTTGGAATCCTGTCCTTAGGACCCTTCTTCCTGCTCAAAACCCAGCGGGAGAAGACATCATTGCCCTCCTTTGTAATGACAAGGGAGTCTTTAATATCCCTGGATTTCTCCCCATAGATCCAGAGGCAAACCGTGGCCCAGTGTGTTGACTCTTGTTCCTTCTGGAGGAAGACAGTGCGATTTGGGTGCACCTGACATCGCCTGCTGGAGAAAAGGGTCAAGAGAGTCCGGGATGAGGTGGAAAAAGCCAAAGGCGAGGTAAAAAAGCTGCTGGGGGGGTTTGTTTCGTCGCCCAATGTCATAGAAGGGGATGTGATGTCCTAGAGGGAGGGTTGTGATGTCATAGAGGGTGTTGTGTTGTCACAGGTTGGGGTAGTGAGGTTAGAGGTTTGGGGTGTGACGTCATAGAGGGGGCTTGTGGTGTCATAAAGGGAGGGTTGTGACGTCATCGAGGGGTTGTGATGTCATACAGGGAGGGTTATGATGTCACAGGTTGGGGTTGTGCCGTCACAGGTTTGGGTTGTGATGTCACAGGGTGTGGTTGTGATGTAGAGGGGTTGTGATGTCATAGTGGGATTGTGATGTCACAGAGTGGGGTTGTGATGTCATCGGGGGGTTGTGAGGTCATGGGTGTTGTGACATCATAGGTTTGGGGTTCTGATGTCATAGAGTTGGCTTGTGATGACATAAGCGGGGTTGTGACGTCATAGTTTGGGGTTGTGATGTCATAGAGGGAGGGTTGTGATGTCACAGGTTGGGGTTGTGGCATCATAGAGTGGGGTGTGATGTCATAAAGGCGGTTGTGATGTCATAGGTTGGGGTTGTGATGTCATGGAGGGTTGTGATGTCACAGGTTGTGGTTGTGACATCATAGAGTGGGGTTGTGACGTCATAGAGGAGATGTGATATCATAGAGCAGGGTTGTGATGCCATAGAGGGGGTTGTGAGGTTAGAGGTTTGGGGTGTGACGTCATAGAGGGGGTTGTGGTGTCATAAAGGGAGGGTTGTGACGTCATAGAGGGGTTGTGATGTCATATAGGGAGGGTTGTGACATCATAGAAGGGCGTTGTGATTTCACAGAGTGTGGTTGTGACGTCATAGTGGGCTTTGTGAAGTCACAGAGTGGGGTTGTGACGTCATAGAGTGGGATTGTGATGTCATAGAGTGAGGTTGTGACGTCATAGAGTGGGGTTGTGATGTCATAAAGGGGGTTGTGACGTCATAGTGGTGTTTGTGATGTCACAGAGTCCGGTTGTGATGTCACGGAGGGTTGTGATGTCATAGAGGTAGGGTTGTGACGTCATAGAAGGGCGTTGTGATTTCACAGAGTGTGGTTGTGACGTCATAGTGGGGTTTGTGATGTCACAGAGTGGTTTGTGATGTCATAGAGTGGGGTTGTGATGTCACAGAGTTGGATTGTGATGTCATAGAGTGGGGTTGTGGTGTCATAGACGTAGGGTTGTGACGTCATAGAGGGACGTTGTGATTTCAAAGACTTGGGTTGTGACATCATAGAGTCAGTTGTCACGTCATAGTGGGGTTTGTGACGTCATAGTGGGGTGTTGTCATTTCACAGAGTGTGGTTGTGACGTCATAGTGGGGTTTGTGTTGTCACAGAGTGGTTTGTGATGTCATAGAGTGGGATTGTGATGTCATAGAAGGGGATTATGATGTCATAGAGGTAGGGTTGTGACGTCAGAGAGGGGGATGGTGTTGTCACAGAGTGGTTTGTGATGTCATAGAGCTGGGTTATGATGTCATAGAGTGTGGTTGTGATGTCACAGAGTCGGGTTGTGACGTCATAGAGTGGGATTGTGATATAGAGGGGTTATGATGTCATAGAGTGGGGTTGTGATGTCATAGACGAGATGTGATATCATAGAGCAGGGTTGTGATGCCATAGAGGGGGTTGTGAGGTTAGAGGTTTGGGGTGTGACGTCATAGAGGGGGTTGTGGTGTCATAAAGGGAGGGTTGTGACGTCATAGAGGGGTTGTGATGTCATATAGGGAGGGTTGTGACATCATAGAAGGGCGTTGTGATTTCACAGAGTGTGGTTGTGACGTCATAGTGGGCTTTGTGAAGTCACAGAGTGGGGTTGTGACGTCATAGAGTGGGATTGTGATGTCATAGAGTGAGGTTGTGACGTCATAGAGTGGGGTTGTGATGTCATAAAGGGGGTTGTGACGTCATAGTGGTGTTTGTGATGTCACAGAGTCCGGTTGTGATGTCACGGAGGGTTGTGGTGTCATAGAGGTAGGGTTGTGACGTCATAGAAGGGCGTTGTGATTTCACAGAGTGTGGTTGTGACGTCATAGTGGGGTTTGTGATGTCACAGAGTGGTTTGTGATGTCATAGAGTGGGGTTGTGGTGTCATAGAGGTAGGGTTGTGACATCATAGAGGGACGTTGTGATGTCAAAGAGTGCTTTGTGATTTCATAGAGTGGGGTTCTGACATCATAGAGGTGGTTGTGACGTCATAGAGGGAGGGTTGTGATGTCACAGAGGGGTTTGTGATGTCATAGAGTGGGGTTGTGACGTCATAGAGATAGCGTTGTGACATCATAGAGTGTGGTTGTGACGTCATAGAGGGGGTTGTGACGTCATCGGGGATTGTGATGTCATAGATGGGGTTATGATTTCATAGAGGGGGTTGTGACGTCCTAGAGTGCGGTTGTGAGTCATAGTGGGGTTTGTGATGTCACAGTGTCCGGTTGTGATGTCATAGAGAGGGGATTGTGATGTCATAGGGGGAAGGTTGTGATGTCATAGAGGTAGGGTTGTGATGTCATAGAAGGGCGTTGTGATTTCACAGAGTGTGGTTGTGACGTCACAGTGGGGTTTGTGATGTCATAGAGGTAGGGTTGTGATGTCATAGAGTAGGATTGTGATGTCATAGAGTCGGGTTTTGATATCATAGAGTAGGGTTGTGGTGTCATAGAGGTAGGGTTGTGACAACATAGACGGGGCTGTGACGTCATAGAGTGCGGTTGTGACGTCATAGTGGGGTTTGTGATGTCACAGAGTGGTTTGTGACGTCATAGAGTGGGGTTGTGATGTCACAGAGTTGGGTTGTGATGTCATAGAGTGGGGTTGTGGTGTCATAGGGGTAGGGTTGTGACGTCATAGAGGGACGTTGTGATTTCACAGAGTTGGGTTGTGACGTCATAGAGCCAGTTGTCACGTCATAGTGGGGTTTGTGACATCATAGAGGGGTTTCTGATGTCACAGAGTCGGGTTGTGACGTCATAGAGTGGGATTGTGATGTCATAGAGGGATTATGATGTCATAGAGTGGGGTTGTGTTTTCATAGAGGTAGGGTTGTGACGTCATAGAAGGGCGTTGTGATTTCACAGCGTCGGGTTGTGACGTCATAGAGTGTGGTTGTAACGTCATAGACTGTGGTTGTGGTGTCATAGTGGGGTTTGTGATGTCACAGAGTGGTTTGTGATGTCATAGAGTGGGGTTGTGATGTCATAGAGGGGGTTGTGACGTCATCGGGGATTCTGATGTCATAGAGGTAGGGTTGTGATGTCATCGGGGACTGTGATGTCATAGAATTCTTGGGCAGAACCTCCAGGATTTTGGGGTTCTTTTGATGGAGGATGAGGCAAAAATCCACGTTGAGCCGTGGGAATGAGGGCGACCCCTGGGAAAACGGGAGGAGGGAACTGGGGGTGGGGGTGGGTGTCGCTCGGCCCCTTCTCCACAGCGTGTTTTTGGGTGGAGGGTCCCCCATATGGGCCAGAACCCCCCCCAAACGCCCAGTGCTGTCCCAGTAAAGCACTGGTTTTGCTGACGTCCCAGGCCGTTGCCGGCCTCCCGCGTTCCACACAACATTCCGAGGCGGCGGTCGCTCGCTGGCCGTGGCTGTGGCAGCTTCCTACCGCTGTGGAGAGTGACATTCAGCAGTTGGATTGTTTTTTTGGGGGAACCCCCAAATTGTCCTGCCCGATGGGGCCCAAAAAGCCTCCAGTGGCCGAAGGGTAACGCCGGGGGTGGGAAGGGGCGGTGGAAGTTGGTGGCGGAAGACTGAGTGATGTTTTGCTGGGAAATAGGAACCGGTTTTGCCCCAACTCACCACGTTTTCCCTCTTTTGAAGCGTTTGTTGCGCCGTATCCATTCCCGACGTGCCTTCCTCCCCCTCCTCTTCCTCCCCCTTTCAGCCGCATCAGTGTCGGGGAGCAGTTGCAGGCGGAGCTGCCTGCCCTGCGGGACAGATCCCTCTTGGAAGAGGAGGACGAAGGAGCCTCCCTGGTTTGGAAGCCCTGGGGTGACATGGAAAGCAAGCCCGAGCTGCAGGAGAAAGGTTTCTCTTCAGGCTTTTCTTGTGGGAAAGGGGCAAATTCCCCCTTTTCAGAGTTACTTGATAGGGCGTTTGGGTTCTCTCCCGTCTTGTCTTGGCCGCGTAGCGTTGGAGGGAAGGAGATGGCTCGTTTTTGGGAGGAAAGTGGCTAGATAAGAGCCGCTGGTGCTCTCGGGAGCATCTTCCATGAGAAAGGGGGGGTTTTGGCGGTCCCAGCTCATCTGCAGCCAGGGAGGAGTTTCTCTCTGGAGATCCCGCTCCCAAAGCTCTTGAAAGAGCCTTTTTTTTGTCCATCAGAAGACTTTTGGCCTCATCCAGAAGGAGGTAAAGCCGTTGGAGCGGGGCGGAGCTGGTTAGCGGGGAGGCTTTTAACCCAGAAAGCCCTATTTTCAATCCCCCGTTGGAATCCTGTCCTTAGGACCCTTCTTCCTGCTCAAAACCCAGCGGGAGAAGACATCATTGCCCTCCTTTGTAATGACAAGGGAGTCTTTAATATCCCTGGATTTCTCCCCATAGATCCAGAGGCAAACCGTGGCCCAGTGTGTTGACTATTGCTACTTCTGGAGGAAGAAAGCGCGATTTGGGTGCACCTGACCTCGCCTGCTGGAGAAAAGGGTCAAGAGAGTCCGGGATGAGGTGGAAAAAGCCAAAGGCGAGGTAAAAAAGCTGCTGGGGGGGTTTGTTTCCTGGACGAATCCATCTGCTCAAAAATCGCCCAATTAATTCTCCTAATGTAACCCCCACCGATCCATCTTCTTTAACCACCAGCATCCAGACCGGTGTCGTTTCTATGAAGCTGGGTCTAATGGATTTCTAGAGGAAGGACTTACAAATCCCTTTTTCCTTTGTTCTGCTCCCTTGTCCCTAAGGGCAGTTTCCCACGGGGTCCTATTTCCTAACTCCTTGAAGAGCTGGAAGTTTGCTTTCTTAAAATGTGGCGTCCTAACTGTGCTTCTCGTGGGCTTCCAACTTGTGAAGAGAGTGAACTGCACTAGAGCATGATGACTGCAGCCCATGGACTAGGGGATTGGGGGATGGAAAGGGCCCCCGGGGTTTCGCTTTGCTCCTTTTGCCTCTAGATAAGCCCCAAATGGCTCCAGCGTCACCACCCCAACGGGCTCCAGTCTGTGAGACTCGCACAGGCTCAGCTGAGAAAATGATGGCTCCAAAGGAAATGTAGCTCCAGGAGACAGAGCTCCACGGCCTGAGCGCAGCACTAACCAGAAGCTTTACTGACTCAACCGCTGCTTTTCTACCCAAACGCTGCTCATCTCCAGGGAGAGAAAGCTGCTTTAGCCACTTCTCCTCCAAAGTCCTCACAGGGCTAAAGCCACACAGTCAGGAGCACCCCTCTGCACAGAGACACAGCCAGCAGAAAGGCAATCCTTTGGGAAATCCATCGGGACACCCATTCCAGCAGAAAAGAGAATCCTTACCAGGCTGGTGGCAAAACTCCCTGCGTCTCTGGACCAGGGGGACGTCACCAACGCGTCCGCACCTCTGAGGGTTGGGGTCCACCGCAAGGCTGGTTTCCATTCTGTCACATCCTCGGAGCTAAAACTGTCGGCAGGAGCTGCCTCATCCGGGGACTCGGAACCACCCGGGCACCTGACCTGCAGAACACAAGTTCCTCTCAAGAGACCTTGATGTCCTGCATTAACACACCAGCACGCTCTTGAGATCACACAACCACACAATGGTCACAGTTGGAAGGCACCTTAAAGCCCCTCCAGTCCCACCCCCTGCCCTGGGCAGGGACACCTCCCACCACACCAGGCTGCTCCAAGACCCCTCCAACTTGGCCTGGAACCCCTCCAGGGATGGGGCAGCCACAGCTTCTCGGGGCAACCTGGGCCAGGCTCTCACCATCCCCCCAGCAAACCATTTCCTCCCCACATCTCATCTCAATCTCCCCTCTTCCAGTGGCAAACCCTTCCCCCTCCTCCCACGGCTCCCCTCCCTCTTCCAGAGTCCCTCCCCAGCTTTTCTGGAGCCCCCCCTGTTTAGGGACTGGAAGGGGCAGAAAGGTCTCCCCGGAGCCTTCCCTTCTCCAACCTGAACCCCCCCAACTCTCTGTCCTCACAGCAGAGGGGCTCCAGCAGCCCTGACCCCCTCCCCTCCATCACTTTTTGGGGGGTGCCTGCGCTCCCTGGCCCTGTGACAGACCCCTCCAGTCACTGGGGTGGGAGGAGGGGGTGGCAGTGTTTTTTAGGTATTTTTTCTCTACAGTGCAGTATAAACGGCTCGGTCGGGGCTGGCGCTTCTCTGTGCACACCATAGATTGGAAAGGGGGGGACCCCAAAAAACACACCCTCTCACACCCTAAAATCATTCCTTCTCCCACCCCCTCTAAAACCACCCATTCTCCCACCCTCCAACCCCAAAAATTCCTCTTCCAGACCCCATACCCCTAAAAAACACCCCTCTCCGAACCCTGCACCCCAAAAATCTCCTCCCATCACAAACTCCCCTTACCAGCTCCAAAAAACTCAACCCCTAACCCACCCTCTCCCAAACCCCCTCTCCCTAACACCCCCAAAACCACCCTCAACACCCCTCATCCCAAAAGGCCCTCTCCCACCCCAAACCCCAACTCACTTCTGACACAGAAGCTCTTCCGTCACCAGCTTCTTGATATCCCCAAAAACCTCCTGTCATTCCCGGGGGTCAATAGGGTTAACGAGGGGCAGCACTAACAAGCCCCATCCCCCATTATGTTCTACCCTGGCTGCAGCCAGAGCCGGCAAAGAAATTTCCAGACAGCACCTGGAAAAGGGGGTGTCAATGTGGGGGAGAGGGCCACCAATGGGAAATGGGATGGGGGGGTGGGTCTTGGGCGGGAGGCCTCACCATCTTTGGGTGAGTTTCCCTTCGTGAAGATGAAGCTGAGGCAGATTGTGATGTCATAGAGGGAAGATTGTGACGCCATAGGTTTGGGTTGTGAGGTCATAGGTTGGGCTTGTGACATCATAGGTTGGGCTTGTGATGTAATTGTGTTGGTGACATCATAGAGTGTGGTTGTGACATTAGAGAGTGTGCTTGTGACGTCACACACCAGGGTTTGTGACATTCTACAGGGAGGGTTGTGATGTCAAAGGTTGGGGTTGTGATGTCATAGACGGGTTGTGATGTCATAGTGGGATTGTGATGTTACAGAGTGGGGTTGTGATGTCATAGAGTGTGGTTGTGATGTCATAGAGTGTGGTTGTGATGTCATGTGGGAGGATTGTGATGTCAGAGATGGGGTTGTGACGTCATAGAGTGGGGTTGTGATGTCATAGAGGGGGTTATGATGTCATAGGTTGGGGTTGTATTCTCATAGACGGGGCTGTGACATCATAGAGGGGGTTGTGACTTAATAGGGGTTGTGATGTCACAGAGTCGGGTTGTGATGCCATAGAGTGCGTTTGTGACATCATAGGGGTTGTGATGACTTATAGGGGGTTGTGAAATCATAGGTTGGGGTTGTGATGTCATGGGGCTGTGATGTCATAGAGTGGGGTTTTGATGTCATCGGGGGTTGTGAGGTCATAGTTGGTTGTTGTGACATCATAGGGTGGGGTTGTGATGTCATAGCGGGAGGGTTGTGATGTCATAGAGGGAGGGTTGTGACGTCACAGGTTGGGGTTGTGACATCATAGATTGGGGTTGTGATGTCATTGGGGTGGTTGTGACATCATAGAGTAGGGTTGTGACATCATAAGGGGTTGTGATGTCATTGGGGTGGGTTGTGATGTCATGGGGTTGTGACGTCACAGGTTGGGGCTGTGACGTCATGGAGGTTGTGATGTCATAGAGTGGGTTGTGATGTCCTAGGTTGGGATTGTGATGTCATGGGGTTGTGACGTCATGGAGTGGGGTTGTGACGTCATAGAGTGAGGTTGTGATGTCATCGGGGTGGTGAGCTCATAGTTGGGTGTTGTGACATCATAGGGTGGGGTTGTGACATCATAGGGTGGGGTTGTGACGTCATAGAGTGGGATTGTGACATTATCGATGGGGTTGTGATGTCATAGTGGGGGTTGTGATGTCACAGATAGGTTTGTGATGTCATAGAGTGTGGTAGTGATGTCATAGAGTGGGATTGTGATGTCATCAGGGGTTGTGAGGTCATGGGTGTTGTGACATCATAGAGTGTGGTTGTGATGTCACAGAGTCGGGTTTTGATGTCATAGAGTGGGGTTGTGACGTCATAGGGGGGTTGTGATTTCATAGACGGGGTTTTGACGTCATGGGGGAGGGTTGTGACGTCACAGGTTGGGGTTGTGACATTATAGGTTGGGGTTGTGATGTCATTGGGGGGGTTGTGATGTCATAGAGTAGGGTTGTGACATCTTAAGGGGTTGTGCTGTCATAGAGGGAGGGTTGTGATGTCATGGGGTTGTGACATCATAGAGTGGGGTTTTGATGTCATCGGGGTGGTGAGCTCATACTTGGGTTTTGTGACATCATAGGGTGGGGCTGTGATGTCATAGAGGGGGGTTGTGATGTCATAGAGTGAGGTAGTGACGTCACAGAGTGGGTTTGTGACGTCACATAGTGGGTTTGTGATGTCATAGAGAGGGTTGTGATGTCATAGGTTGGGGTTGTGATGTCATGGTTCTTCTGATGTCATAGAGTGGGGTTGTGATGGCATAGAGTGGGGTTGACGTCATAGTTTGGGGCTGTGATGCCATAGCGGGAGGGTTGTGATGTCATAGAGGGAGGGTTGTGATGTCACAGGTTGGGGTTGTGAGGTCATAGGTTGGGGTTGTGACGTCATTCGGGTGGTGACATCATAGAGTGTGGTTGTGATGTCATAGAGTGTGCCTGTGACATTAGAGAGTGGGATTGTGATGTCACACACTAGGGTTTGTGATGTCCTACAGGGAGGGTTGTGACGTCATAGGTTGGGGTTGTGACGTCACAGGGTGTGGTTGTGATGTCGTAGGGCAGTTGTGATGTCATAGTGGGACTGTGACGTCACAGAGTGGGGTTGTGACGTCACAGAGTAGGGTTGTGATGTCCTATATGGGGTCATAGTGGTTGTGACGTCATAGAGTAGGGTTGTGATGTCTTAGAGGGAGGGTTGTAATGTCATAGAGTGGGGTTGTGATGTCATAGAGTGGGATTGTGATGTCATCGGGGGTTGTGATGTCATGGGTGTTGTGACATCATAGAGTGTGGTTGTGATGTCATAGAGTGGGGTTGTGACGTCATAGAGGGGGGGTTGTGACGTCACAGGTTGGGGTTGTGACGTCACAGGTTGGGGTTGTGATGTCACAGGGTGTGGTTGTGATGTAGAGGGGTTGTGATGTCATAGTGGCATTGTGATGTCACAGAGTGGGGTTGTGATGTCACTGAGTGGGGTTGTGATGTCATCGGGGGTTTGTGAGGTCATGGGTGTTGTGACATCTTAGGTTGGGGTTGTGATGTCATAGAGTTGGGTTGTGATGACATAAGTGGGGTTGTGATGTCATAGAGGGAGGGTTGTGATGTCATAGGTTGGGGTTGTGATGTCATAGAGGGAGGGTTGTGATGTCACAGGTTGGGGTTGTGACATCATAGAGTGGGGTGTGATGTCATAAGGGGGGTTTTGACATCATAGAGTGGGGTTGTGATGCCATAGAGGGTGTTGTGATGTCATACAGTGGGGTTGTGATGTCATAGTGGGGGTTGTGACGTCATAGAGTAGGGTTGTGACATCATAAGGGGTTGTGACGTCATAGAGGGAGGGTTGTGATGTCATAGAGTGTGCCTGTGACATTAGAGAGTGGGATTGTGACGTCACATGTGGGACAGGATTCGGCTGGTCTCAGCAAAACCCCCAGCACTGCTCAGTTGATAGAAGAAGATGTGCTGGAACTTGTTGGCCACAGGCCCTGGGAAGGGTAAGATAAGAACTTTCGGAACAGAGAGTACTGACTTCACACAAGGACAGCTGGTGAGACTGTAAAACAATCACCCTGTAAAAGAGCAACTGTTGTCCTTGCTCAAGATAGATTGATACATTTACAAGAAATAAGTGTTTAGAAAAATGCTTTTCGCATTAGCATCAGCATTAGCCAATCTGTGAATGCCTAATGTGGAATGTGAACCAATCAGCTTAGAACACGCTACCTTAGGACTAGTATAAATGTATGTAAAGAATTATAATAAAATCGACATCTTGCTTGCATCAAGCTGTGTCCCGTCTCTCCATCGCGGCAAATTGGTGACCCCGACGTGATTCCAGGGCTCGGGAACTACCTATCTGCGTGGCACGCTGCGAGTCCCACAGAACGTTGAATGAGCTGCTGAAAGGAAGCAGGAGCCGGCCGGCCTGAAATCCCTCCGGAGTAGAGAGGTGAGCTGTGGGAAACATGGGAAATCAAGCGTCTTCCCCTGAGAGAGACGTATATCAGCTTATGAAAGCTCTCCTTCAAAAGCATGGAAAGAATATCTCTGGGCATGATCTTAAAACGATACTTAAATGGGTACAAGTGAAAATACCCACTGTAACTGCATCCACTATTTTTACGCGGGAACTTTGGGATGATGTGGGGGTGAAACTATGGGATGCGGTGACTACGGAGAGTGCCGAAGCACAGCATATGCTTCCGTGGTGGAGAGGTATTTTTGAGACTTTAAAAGCCCAGGAAAAAAGTCACAAAGATGAAGCAGAGAGGGAGGAAGACTCTCCTGCGATACCTCCGTTATCGTCGGAGGGTAAAAAATCCATTGCACCACTAGAGGTGTGTGCCGCGGGGTATCCCCCAGAAGAGGATCCCTTTGATCCGGGATCCGTGGACCCTGAAAAGGAGCCAGACCTCTACCCCCCCGACCCACATGACGTGTGGGCTAACATAAGGCGCCAAGCCTTAAAGGAAGGAGAACTGGAAATTGCTAAAACGATAGTAGCCCCCGTGATTTCTCAAGGTCGGGAAGCGCAGTGGGAAGCTCTGTCTTTTCCAGTAGTTAAGGAGTTGCGCCGTACTGTCACTGAACATGGACTTTCCTCCCCGTATTTTGCAATCCTTAGCGCGATTGCTATTGACGCCGACACAATAGACTTTGTGGGAGGCTCACTGGAGAGGGGGACTCCAAGTGCTCCTCTTAACTTACGTAGGTCACGGCGACGCAGCTATCGCCGCGCTGACTATAGAGCACCTCACAGGTACAGGTCAGCACACCAATCCTGTGAATTCCACGGGAAGCCCTTGAGGCAACTTGTGAAGAAGAAGAAAAGGCCTTTTTTAAGGTTCCCGACTCTCAGAAGCCACAAAAGGCTTTTACTACTATTACCCAGGAACCCCGAGAGCCTTATATGCAGTTTATCGATAGACTAAAACAAGCTTTGGAGCGCCAAATAGATAATACAGAGGCACGGGAAATTTTGTTGCTAAAATTAGCCGTCGAGAATGCTAATGTGGATTGTAAAAAGTTGTTAAAGTCTCTCCCGAATCCGAACCCTACATTGGTTGAAATGGTGGAGGCTTGTAATAGAATTGGTACTATGGATCATAAATCTGAGGCCATGGCCGCTGCTTTCGCGGCCATGCGTGGCCCAACAGGACCGGGGAACTGTTATGGTTGTGGCAAACCCGGCCATCTGAAGAAAAATTGTCTAAATGCCAATGCCGGTGCTAGACCCCAAGCCCCTAGGATTTGTCCCAGGTGCCGAAAAGGGCGTCATTATGCTAATCAATGTCAGTCTAAGTATGATTTTCAGGGACAACCGATACAGGGAAACCGATCACGGAGCGCGGGGCAGCGACGCGTGCAGACACAAATAGCGCAGCCGACGTTCCAACCCCCTCGGAGGGAAGCAGCAGTGCCTCAGGTCTTCGCCCAGCAACAGCAGGCAGCGCCGGAGTGGACCTGGCAACCGCTCACACAGTAACGTTACTCGATTCCTCGGTTCACCTTTTGTCAACAAATGTCTCGGGACCTTTACCCCCTAAACCACAAGCCTTATTATTAGGAAGATCATCTACAACATTGTCAGGGCTTTTTGTGTTACCAGGGGTCATTGACTCTGACAGCACTGATGAAATTAAGATTATGCCATGGACCCCGTTTCCTCCCTGCACTGTACCGAAAGGTAGCCGTATAGCGCAATTGATACTGATTCCCACGGGGACGGACTCCCCAGTTTCTAGTCAGCCCCAACAAAGGCGGGGAGGGTTCGGATCTACGGGGAACCCACAAATCTTATGGGTACAGTCTATCTCCCAGAAACGACCTATATGTCAATGCACCCTTATTTGTGGGGGACAGCAAGTCGCGTTAAATGGGATTATTGATACCGGGGCTGATGTTACAGTAATATCTCAGGCTAAATGGCCCCCACAGTGGCCTCTGGCCAACACTTCCCAGACGTTGGCAGGAATCGGCGGAACTGGCAGCAGTCACCAAAGTCTGGAATTAATCCAAATTCAAGGTCCAGAGGGGCGTATAGCCTCTGTTAAGCCTTTTGGGCTGCCTGTTCCCATGATTTTGTGGGGGCGTGATGTGCTGTCCCAGTGGGGAATGTCCATTCGGACCCATTTTTAGGCAGGGCCATTGAAGTGCGCGACACCCTAAAATTAACCTGGAAAACCGATACCCCTATTTGGGTAGATCAATGGCCCCTACCGCTGGAAAAGCTTCGCGCCCTCCAAGAATTAGTTACGGAACAGTTAATGAAAGGACACATTGTGCCTTCTACTAGCCCCTGGAACTCACCGGTTTTTGTTATTAAAAAACAGGCTGGCAAGTGGCGCTTGCTCCATGACCTTAGAAAAATTAATGATGCTATGGAAGACATGGGAGCCCTACAACCCGGACTCCCGTCCCCTACTATGATTCCTCGAGATTGGCATTTGACTGTTATTGACCTCAAAGACTGTTTTTTTAATATCCCCCTGCATCCAAATGACGCTCCTAAATTTGCTTTTTCAGTTCCAAGCGTCAACATGCAAGCCCCGTTGCAAAGATACCAGTGGGTTGTGCTGCCACAAGGAATGAAAAATAGCCCCACGATATGCCAATGGTATGTAGCCAAAGTGCTTAGTCCAGTCAGGACTGCAATGTCTAGTGTCTTATTGTACCACTATATGGATGATATCCTGGTGGCTGCGCAACATCACGAGGTCATGGAGGAAGCTGTAGCCCTTGTCACGGCTGCCGTTAATTCGGCAGGCCTCTGTATCGCGCCGGAAAAAATTCAGAAAACACCGCCGTGGAAATATTTAGGCTGGCGCATAAGGGCTCAAACTATAGTTCCTCAACCTTTACAGATACAGACAGATATAAAAAACTTGCATGATGTGCAAAAATTGCTGGGAACAATCAATTGGGTCCGACTGCTGTTGGGAATTTCTAATGCGGACTTAGGACCTTTATTCGAACTGCTTAAAGGAGATACTGACTTGCGTTCCCACCGCAGTCTTGCTCCTGAGGCCATTGACTCTTTGCAAAAGGTTGCTACAGCAATCGCTCTCAGACAAGTACACCGGTGGGCTCCCGAATTACCTTTTTATCTAATTATTTTAAACCCCGCTCGACAGCCTCACGCACTAATATTTCAATGGGACTCTCAAAAATCAGACCCACTGCTGATTATCGAATGGGTTTTCTTGTCGAATCAATCTACAAAAACCATTTCGACGCAGCATGAGATGTTTGCTTCTTTGATAATTAAGGCCCGGCAACGCTTATTAACATTATCAGGAGTAGACTTTGCTTGTATTTGCTTACCTGTGACGAACATGTATCTACAATGGCTTTATCAGCAGTCAGACACCTTTATTATGGCGTTGGCAGACTATACGGGTCAACTCACATCCCACCCACCTTCGCATAAGCTGCTTAATGTTGACTTCCGCTTGATGCCCAGGCCAAAAAGGAGCAATCAGCCATTACAAGCCCTTACTGTATTTACGGACGGGTCTGGAAAATCGCACAAATCAGTCACCTTATGGTGGGACAACCAGCATGGACGATGGGACTCGGACATAGAGACCGTTCCCGGTTCTCCCCAGATAGTGGAGCTGACTGCGGTTGTTCGAGTTTTTCGAAGGTGGTCCACACCGCTTAACCTCATCACTGATTCAGCCTATGTTGCGGGGATTGTTGAGCGAGCTGAAGCACCTGTATTACGTAACGTCTCACATTCTGACCCATTTGCTTTATTACGGGAACTTATCTTTCTCTTGGACTCTCGCCCTCACCCCTATTTTGTTAGGCATGTCAGGTCACACACTTCTCTACCTGGTTTTATTGCAGAAGGGAACCGACGAGCCGATTTGCTGACATTACCAGTACAGGTGTTGCCGGATCGCGTAGCACAGGCTAAACTCAGCCATTCTTTTTTTTCACCAGAATGCTGGAGGTCTCAAAAGGCAGTTTGGGCTTACCTCCCAACAAGCATCTAACATTATCGCTGTATGTCCTGACTGCCAAAGGCATTCTTTCCCGTCAGTCGCAGGAGGAGTTAATCCCAGAGGACTGCAGAGTCTACAGCTATGGCAAACAGATGTTACACATTATCCAGAGTTTGGTAAATTGAAATATGTCCATTCCTCCATTGACACCTTTTCAGGTGCTTTATTTGCTTCTTGCCACACAGGGGAGAAGGCACGTGATGTCCGCAAACACTTGATGCGCGCTTTTGCTACTTCAGGTATACCTTCACAAATAAAGACGGACAACGGTCCTGCTTATGTCTCTACGGCAACAAAAGCATTTTTTGACTCCTGGGGTGTGACTCATATTACTGGTATTCCTCATTCCCCTACAGGTCAATCCCTGATTGAACGCTCTCACCAATCTTTGAAGCGTTTGTTACAAAAACAAAAAGGGGGAGTAGGAACTGCTACTCCTGAGGAACGTCTGCAGAAAGCTTTGTATGTTTTTAACTTTTTGAATTGCTCTTTGTTAGATAGCAACCCTCCAATAGTCCGACATTTTAACACAAACGCTTCACTTGAGGTGCGAGTCAAAGCCCCGTGTTGGTTCGTGATCCGGAAACAGGTAAGATCATGGGACCGTATCCTCTTGTTACATGGGGAAGAGGTTATGCTTGTGTTTCCACAGAAAAAGGCCCCAAGTGGATCCCAGCGAAGAACGTACGACCCTTCCGTGAATCCCTACCACAATCATCCAGTAACGACCCTGATCGTCTCTTTGATCAACAAACTCCTGAACCCTCGGTCTCAAAATCACAGGACACATAGCAGAAGATAACAAAGGAGATTATATTAATTACCGCCAGTGGGCCTGTTTACTGTATAAGTAATAATCATTAGCATAAAGTGTAATAAGAAGTGTTTAGTATCAGCTGATTGAAAATGGATATTTTAGGTATAAAAGGTTTTATAGTAGTTGTCTTAACTATAAGAGCCATCCCATATAGCAGAACGTTTGACCCGTGGGAAAATGTGTGGGTAACTTTAGCTCGATCACTCAACACGACCAGCTTTTGTGCAAGCCTAGCAACACCTAGTTCCCCATTTACTACATGCCTTGTGGGGGTGCCCTTGACCGATGTCACCTTTAAGGTATTTAATGAATCCCTCTCAGAATTAAGACAACAGTATAAGGTGACAAGCAAAGGCCAATTCATGTGGAATGACATTGCGGAAATGTTTGAAAACTATGATAATTGGGACGATAAACTCCCTGTAGGTCCTGAACCACAGGAGATTGCTCTAGCGGACTCCCTCAACGCTAGTCATTGTATATATATTGGCGCTGAGAGTTGGACAGGAGAGCAAAAAGAAGGACACATAGTTAATGAGACGGCCCCTACAATCCTCTTTCAATAGGAAATCATACTGGTTGGAGAGGCACCTGGTGTCAGAAAATAGATCGCGATGAGAGTTCTCCAGCCCCTGGCACCATACTGCCCAGGCGCCTTCCAAAAGGATTCTTTTTAATCTGCGGCAACCGAGCATGGTCAGGAATCCCTTCCAACCCTCAAGGAGGACCATGTACTATAGGCCAACTTAGTCTAGTTGCACCACTAATGCACCCTAACAGCACTCACCGATATCGATTTACAAGAGACACTTCCACAGCCTGACTAGCGATTGTTCCGACCAAGTTAATCTTTGGAACAAATGGGAAGTCATCTTCGCATCCTTTTTTACGCCAGGTGTTGCCGCAGCACGAGCCCATAAAAATTTGAATAGTATAGCATGTTGGGTGGCAAAGCAAGCCAACGCAACAAGCAGGGTCCTGTCCGAACTCGCAGACGATCTGTCCACAGTGCAACACGCGGTATTACAGAATGGAGCCGCGATAGATTTCCTTTTGCTAGCCCACGGACATGGCTGTGAGGATTTTGATGGAATGTGTTGTATGGACCTAGAGGATCACTCAAGATCTATCCATAAAGAAATTCAATATCTAATGACGCATACTCAAAAGATACAACAAGATTCTGGATTCTTTGGCCTGGATGCTCTTGGGGACTGGCTAGGTCTGTCCGGATGGCTGAGAAGTTTAGTTAAAACGATTGTGTATATTTTAGTTGTTTTTGTCCTTTTGTTGCTTTGTTTGCCTTGTCTGTTGCAATGTGTGCAAAAGTTGATAGCAAACTCTGTTAAGAAAGTCCTTATTGTGCAACAAGAAGGGGGAGATGAAGGCCAAAACCTTAGCAAAACATCGTCTGTCACAAAACTGATAGAAAAGAATGAAAAGAAGGAAATGGACGTGCTGGAACTTGTTGGTCACAAGCCCTGGGGGAACAAAACAAGCTAGCCTAGGAAGAAGTAAAATGAGGAGCAAAAGAATGTTTACTCTCTGCCCCCCGGGGGTCAAAAGGAGAACAAAGGATGCTTATCTTATGTTGGGCAGTAAGCCTTCCTTAAACAGGACATGTATACGTGCTGTATAACATAAAACAGACCTTGCAACTGCATTAAGACTAACAGCAACCAATCAGCCAGTGCCTGATGTACGAAGTAACCAATTAGAAAGGAACACGCTATTTTGTGATCTATGTATGTAGCCTTGAATCTGTATAAGTATATGTGAAACTTGTAATAAACCGACATTTTGCTTGCATCAAGCTGCGTCCTGTCTCTCCATCGCAACAGCAAATCCCTCTTTCCTGGCAAGGAACGTTTGAGCAGATGGATTCGTCCAGGAAACAAACCCCCCCAGCAGCTTTTTTACCTCGCCTTTGGCTTTTTCCACCTCATCCCGGACTCTCTTGACCCTTTTCTCCATCAGGCGATGTCAGGTGCACCCAAATCGCACTTTCTTCCTCCAGAAGTAGCAATAGTCAACACACTGGGCCACGGTTTGCCTCTGGATCTATGGGGAGAAATCCAGGGATATTAAAGACTCCCTTGTCATTACAAAGGAGGGCAATGATGTCTTCTCCCGCTGGGTTTTGAGCAGGAAGAAGGGTCCTAAGGACAGGATTCCAACGGGGGATTGAAAATAGGGCTTTCTGGGTTAAAAGCCTCCCCGCTAACCAGCTCCGCCCCGCTCCAACGGCTTTACCTCCTTCTGGATGAGGCCAAAAGTCTTCTGATGGACAAAAAAAAGGCTCTTTCAAGAGCTTTGGGAGCGGGATCTCCAGAGAGAAACTCCTCCCTGGCTGCAGATGAGCTGGGACCGCAAAACCCCCCCTTTCTCATGGAAGATGCTCCCGAGAGCACCATCGGTTCTTATCTAGCCACTTTCCTCCCAAAAACGAGCCATCTCCTTCCCTCCAACACTACACGGCCAAGACAAGACGGGAGAGAACCCAAACGCCCTATCAAGTAACTCTGAAAAGGGGGAATTTGCCCCTTTCCCACAAGAAAAGCCTGAAGAGAAACCTTTCTCCTGCGGCTCGGGCTTGCTTTCCACGTCACCCCAGGGCTTCCAAACCAGGGAGGCTCCTTCGTCCTCCTCTTCCAAGAGGGATCTGTCCCACAGGGCAGGCAGCTCCGCCTGCAACTGCTCCCCGACATTGATGCGGCTGAAAGGGGGAGGAAGAGGAGGGGGAGGAAGGCACGTCGGGAATGGATACGGCGCAACAAACGCTTCAAAAGAGGGAAAACGTGGTGAGTTGGGGCAAAACCGGTCCCCATTTCCCAGCAAAACATCACTCAGCCTTCCGCCACCAACTTCCACCGCCCCTTCCCACCCCCAGCGTTACCCTTCGGCCACTGGAGGCTTTTTGGGCCCCATCGGGCAGGAAAATTTGGGGGTTTCCCCAAACAAACAATCCAACTGCTGAATGTCACTCTCCACAGCGGTAGGAAGCTGCCACAGCCGCGGCCAGCGAGCGACCGCCGCCTCGGAATGTTGTGTGGAACGCGGGAGGCCGGCAACGGCCTGTGACGTCAGCAAAACCAGTGCTTTACTGGGACAGCACTGGGCCTTTGGGGGGGTTTCTGGCCCATATGGGGGACCCTCCACCCAAAAACACGCTGTGGAGAAGGGGCCGAGCGACACCCACCCCCACCCCCAGTTCCCTCCTCCCGTTTTCCCAGGGGTCGCCCTCATTCCCACGGCTCAACGTGGATTTTTGCCTCATCCTCCATCAAAGGAACCCCAAAATCCTGGATGTTCTGCCCAAAAATTCTATGACATCAGAAGCCCCGATGATGTCACAAACCTATCTCTATGACATCACAATCTCCGATGATGTCACAACCCCCTCTATGACGTCACAACCCCACTGTATGACACCATAACCCCCTCTATGACATCAAAACCCACTCTATGACATCACAAACCACTCTGTGACATCACAAACCCCACTATGATGTCACAACCCCACTCTATGACATCATAACCCGACTCTGTAACATCACTACCACACCCTATGACGTCACAACCCCACTCTATGACATCACAAACCCCACTATGACGTCACAACCCAACTCTGTGAAATCACAACGCCCCTCTATGAAGTCACAACCCTACCTCTGTGACATCAAAACCCCATCTATGACATCAGAACCTCAATCTATGACGTCACAAACCACTCGGTGACATCATAACCCCACTCTATGACATCACAAACCACTCTGTGGCGTCACAAACCCCACTATGATGTCACAACAACACTCTGTGAAATCACAACGCCCTTCTATGACGTCACAACCCTCCCTCTATGACATCACAACCCTCCCTCTATGACATCACAGTCCCCCTGTATGACATCACAACCCGACTCTATGACATCACAACCGCACTCGATGACGTCACAACCGCACCCAATGACGTCACAAACCCCTCTATGATGTCACAACCCTACCTCTATGACATCACAACCCAACTCTGTGACATCATAACCCCCTCTATGACATCACAATCCCACTCTATGACATCACAACCCAACTTTGTGACATCACAAACCCCACTATGACATCACAACCCAACACTTTGAAATCACAACGCGACTCTGTGACATCACAACCACACTCTATGACATCACAACCCCATCTATGACATTAGAACCTCAATCTATGACATCACAACCCGACTCGGTGACATCATAACCCCACTCTATGACATCACAATCCCACTCTATGACGCAACAACCCGACTCTGTGACATCACAAACCCCACTATGACATCACAACCGCACTCTATGTCACAACCCCATCTATGATGTCACAACCCTACTCTATGATGTCACCACCCCACTCTATGACATCACAACCCCAACCTATGATGTCACAACACCCATGACCTCACAAACCCCCACAACCCCACTGTGACATCACAACCCCACTCTGTGACATCACAATGCCACTATGACATCACAACCCCTCTACATCACAACCACACCCTGTGACATCACAAACCAAACCTGTGAAGTCACAACCCCAACCTGTGACGTCATAACCCTCCCTGTATGACATCACAACGCCTATATGACGTCACTACCCTCTCTTTAGGACACCACAACCCCCCTCTATGACGTCACACCCCAAACCTCTAACCTCACAACCCCAACTTGTGACAACACAACACCCTCTATGACATCACAGCCCTCCCTCTAGGACATCACATCCCCCTCTATGACATTGGGCAACGAAACAACCCCCCCCAGCAGCTGTTTTACCTCGCCTTTGGCTTTTTCCACCTCATCCCGGACTCTCTTGACCCTTTTCTCCAGCAGGCGAGGTCAGGTGCACCCAAATCGCACTGTCTTCCTCCAGAAGTAACAAGAGTCAACACACTGGGCCACGGTTTGCCTCTGGATCTATGGGGAGAAATCCAGGGATATTAAATACTCCCTTGTCATTACAAAGGAGGGCAATGGTGTCTTCTCCCGCTGGGTTTTTAGCAGGAAGAAGGGTCCTAAGGACAGGATTCCAACGGGGGATTGAAAATAGGGCTTTCTGGTGAATCAGAAAATGAACGGTTAAAGGTTGTTAGTGTGAATTTAGTATGGCATGGGAAAGAACAAAGCTCGGAGCCCAGCATTCCAAGATAAAGAAATGGCCTTGTGTATAAGATAGCGGGAGCAGCCTGCATGCTAAGGAGGGACCCAACTGTCTGGGAAAGGTGTCCATCCGGTCGGGACTAGTTTTGCGGTTTGGGATCCGGCCAACCCAAACTTTCTGGGACAAAGGTGAAGGTACCCGGTGAAGAAGACTGCGAGCCTTCCTCCAGAAGACCCCGGCCCACGACCACCAGGCGGCAGTGCGCATGCGGCAAGGGGAGGAGATTTATGATAATGAGTTCTTAGAAATAATTACAATAGTAACGCCTTTTCTTAGAATTAATTAGAATAACCCAGCCCACCTTAATGAATATGTACGCTTTTCACCATAAATAGACGCTTGTTTCACAAACCGGTGTGCAAGTTTGGAGGAGAAATCCCCCTTGCACCCGGTGCCGCAATAAACATACCTGCTTTATAACTCTCAGCGAGTTGTAAGGTTTGTTTCCGCGCGTCAATTTGGCACTCCAGATGGGACCCTCTCTGTCCGGCTGCGGGACCTGCTGAGGACGGGACTCCTCTGGGCGCCCCAAGATTTCTCGGAAGGACTCCCCAACTCATCCAGATCACCGCGGGGACAGACAAGGACCATCTCCTGCGGACCAGGTATGTTCAGGGTTTCTTAAGGGGGGGACCTGTAAGTCGTGAGGAGACGTCCTACGCGTGGTAAAGAGTCGGTGTACTCGCCCCGGGGTATGCTCAAGCTTGGGCTAATGGTTGGTGTGGGATCCCTCGGTTTCGGGTTTTTGTGTTAGTATGTAGAATTGCAATACTGCTGGCTACTTGTTGTATTTGTCATAAGGTACCGCTATTACCGCTATTTCCGCTATCGTGTTATTGTCTGATATAAGGTGGAAATTGTTGTATGAGTGAAATGAGTGATTGAGACGCGGCACTGCTGCGGAGCGAGTGTGGAGTTCCGATCTGCGGTTCCGTGTTCTCCGCGAGGAGAGCGGCCGGAGACGAACGAAGCATATGACAGACTGTGAACCTAATACTGAGCATATTGCGTGGCATTGTCCTGGACATTCAGATAACGTTTGTGATCCTATTTTTGTCTTAAAGTGCTTTGCTTGTAATACAGAGGCTTGGGTAGATCAGGAGGACGATTTTTGGTGTTCACAGTGTGGTAGCTGGACTGAGTGGGAGAAGATCGAGCGGGCAGGAGAGTTGGAACAAGTAATCTGTGGAGACATAGCCTACCCCTGGAGATAAAGGTAGCGGCAGGGATATAGCTGTACCGTTTCCCGGGAGGGGAACAGGGGTAACACCCAAGTGACACACGGAGATCAGGGTCACCTCTGAACTAAGGGGGTAAGGAGGACATAAAATGGGCAATAATCAAGGAAGTGAGACACTGAAAAGGAGTTCCCTAGGGTGTATTTTAGCACACTGGAAGGAGATCGGAGGCTCACCAGGTGGCAGCGTGAACAAGAAAACCTTAATTAAATACTGTAATCAGTGGTGGCCCCTTTACAAGTTAGATGATCAAGAGAAATGGCCCTTTAACGGGACTCTTAATTACAACACTATATTACAATTAGTGCTGTTCCTTAGAAGGGAAGGAAAGTGGGATGAAGTCATATATGCGGACATGTTTTTCACCCTTTGGAACCACCCAGAGTACCAACGGGACTGCGGGCTGTTACCTCCACAAGACCCGATGGTATTAGCCTTAGAGAAAGAAAAAAGGGAAGAAATGAAAGCCAATATAAAAAGATGTTGTTCGGCCTGTAACATAGGGCAGAGATGCACAAAGCCTGAAAAGATTCGGGATTCTAAAGAAGACGATTTTCTTGAAACTTACTTACCACCGGTTAAGGCAATAGGAGACCGTTGGGGGGGGTAAAGGCTTCCCAAGGAGACGGAGAAACTGAAACTGATTCCAAACCCTCACCTGACAGCCCGGTATCGTCCCGTACTCGGAAGGGAACAGAGCGAATAGTGATTCAAGCACCCTTAAGGGAAGCTGTGGGTCCGGAAGGACTACCTGTATTGATAAAAGTCCCTTTTTCCTCATTTGATTTAGAAACCTGGAAAAGCGTGGCAAAGAATTATCGGAATGATCCCGTAGGGGTTACTAAACATTTTCAGTTTCTGGTAAAGCAGCACAATCCTGACTGGAGTGATGTCCAGTTATTATTAGATCACCTGACAGAAACCGAGAAACAACTGGTTTTGAAAGCTGCTCAAGATACAGCCACGGACCACCTGAAAGATTCAGGAAGAGACATTAAAGAGTACTTCCCCTTGCAGGACCCTCATTGGGACCCAAATAGGAGCATTCACTCAGAAGCACTACAAAGTTATAGAGATTGGATTATAAGGGGGATGGAGAGGGCTATCCCGAAAGCTATTAACTGGTCGATGCTGTATGCTGTAAGACAAGGGCCGAAGGAGAGTCCCTCGGAGTTTTTGGATAAATTACGAGATGGAATGAGACGCTACACCCCCTTGGACCCTGGATCAGAGATAGGAATCCAGCAGTTAGTGTCTCTCTTTTTAGGACAGTCTGCTAATGATATCCGGAGGAAGCTGCAAAAACTGAGAACAACTGACAGCAGGAATCTAGAGACTCTGTTAGATGAGGCATGGAGAGTATTTAACAACCGAGAGGAGGAGGATAGGAGAAGGGACCGACGGGCACTGGTGGCAGCAATACATGGCGGGGGGGAAATAAAAACTGGGAACTTTAGGAAACCATTAGAAAGAGATCAATGCGCATGGTGTAAGCAGAGGGGGCACTGGAAGAATGAGTGTCCAAAAAGACGAAAAGAGAAAATTCAGGCCCATTTTAAAGAAGATTGACGGGGACCGGGGGAATCTACCCTAGCGGATCCGCTGGTTACCCTAAGGCTAGGGAAAAAGCAACAAGAAATAAAATTTTTGGTGGATACAGGAGCAACGTATTCGGTTTTAAATCAAGCTCTGACCCCTCTTGATACTGATTTTATAACAGTAAGGGGAGCCACTGGCCAGAGTGAAAAGGCATATTTTCTCAAACCTCTTAAGTTCAAATTGGGAAAACAATTGGGGATACACAAATTTTTCTATCTGCCAAATTCCCCGAAACCCCTGCTAGGGCGAGATTTATTAGAACAATTGGGAGCAGAAATTAAATTCAAAAAAGGGAAAATGGAACTCCGGATAAGGGAAGATCGACTAATTGAAATACTAAGTTTGGCCCTAATAGGAACTCCCATTTCTACAGGAGTGCCTGAGGAGATTAAAGCCCAAATTTATCCGGGGGTATGGGCCTCGGGAGTGCCAGGGAGAGCAAAAAAATGCCTCCCCAATAGTGATAAAGCCTCAACAAGGAGCACGACCGGTGAGAGTCAAACAGTATCCCCTTAGGATAGAGGACAGGGAGGGGATCTGACCAACTATAGACCGGTTTATCGAGTATGGGCTGCTGAAAGAATGTGAATCAGAGTATAACACTCCAATATTACCTGTCAAGAAGCCGGATGGTAGCTATCGCATAGTGCAGGACCTCAGAGCTATCAACAGAATTGTTGAGGATTTACATCCGGTAGTGGCAAATCCATACACTCTCCTAACTAAACTGGTACCTGAATTGGCATGGTTTACCGTTTTGGACCTAAAGGATGCCTTTTTCTGCGTGCCTTTGAGCCCAGAGAGCCAGCTTTTATTTGCATTCGAATGGGAAAACCCAGAATCTGGGAGGAAAACACAGCTTACATGGACTGTGCTACCACAGGGCTTTAAAAATAGCCCAACACTTTTTGGAAATCAGCTAGCTAAAGATTTGGAGCAGTGGAAACGCCCGCTTGGGACAGGAGTGGTTTTGCAGTATGTGGACGATATGTTACTCGCCACTGACACCAGAGAAACATGCATAAAATGGACTGTGAGCCTGTTAAATTTTCTTGGACTTAATGGCTATAAAGTTTCTCCACAGAAGGCACAGATAGCCCAGCAGCAAGTGACCTATCTGGGATATGAAATAACCGCAGGCCAACGGACACTAGGGAAGGAGAGGAAAGAGGCCATTTGCCAGACACCTTGACCACAGATGCCTAAGGAACTTCGGACCTTTCTAGGAATGACAGGATGGTGTCGTCTCTGGATATATAACTACGGACTCCTGGTAAAACCTCTATACGAGTTATTAAAATCTGACTCAAAGAATATTGTGTGGAATAAGGAAGCAGACAGAGCCTTCCATCAGTTAAAAAAGAGGTTAATGGAAGCACCTGCCCTGGGATTACCTGACACTACTAAACCTTTCTGGTTGTTTTCCTATGAGAAGCAAGGAATGGCCTTAGGAGTCCTAGCTCAGAATCTGGGACCCTATCGAAGGGCGGTGGCATACTTCTCCAAACAGCTCGACGGAGTAAGTAAAGGGTGGCCTAGCTGTCTCCGAGCGGTGGCAGCAGTGGTAATAAACATCCAAGAGGCCCGTAAATTCACCCTAGGCCAGAAAATCACAGTTATGGTTTCACATACCGTCTCAGCAGTACTGGAAGTAAAAGGGGGGCATTGGCTTTCACCTCAGAGGTTTCTTAAGTACCAGGCTATCCTGATAGAGCAAGATGATGTAGAAATAACAGTAACTAATGTTGTCAATCCAGCCTCTTTCCTCAGCGGAACCGAAGGAGAATCAGTGACCCATGACTGCTTGGAAACAATCGAGGCTGTGTACTCCAGTCGACCAGACCTGAAAGAAGAACCATTGGAGGATGCAGAGGATTCCTGGTTCACCGACGGGAGCAGCTTCATTCAACAGGGAATACGCAAAGCTGGCTATGCGGTAACCACCACAGAGAAGGTAATAGAATCCAAGGCCCTGGCCCCAAATACATCAGCCCAAAAGGCTGAGATAATAGCACTAACCCGAGCGCTGGAACTAGCCAAAGGAAAACGGATAAATATCTGGACAGACTCTAAATATGCTTTTGGGGTGGTGCATGCTCACGGGGCGGACTGGAGAGAAAGAGGACTCTTATCTACACAAGGGAAACACATCAAACATGCTGAAGAAATTCTCAAGCTCTTAGATGCAGTATTACTGCCTGCCAAAGTGGCTATCATGCACTGCAAAGCCTACCAAAAAGGGAACACCGCTATGGAACTGGGCAACGCACTGGCGGACCGAGAAGCCAAAAGGGCAGCAGAAATGGGTAATGCAGAAATACAATCCTTGGTCCCAGATGGTAAGATACAAATTGACGACGAACCTAAATATTCTAGGGATGATCACAAATTGATCAAAGACTTAAATGGGAAAATTGAAGGGAAATGGGCCAAAACCCCACAGGGAAAAATAATAGTGCCTTTCTCGTTACTATGGGCTGTAGTCATGGCAGAACATAGAAAATCCCATTGGGGAACAGAGGCACTTTACAGATACCTGAATAGGCTAATATGCGCTCGGAATCTATATGCCACTGTCAAACAAGTCACTCAGCAGCGTGAGGTATGTTTACAGAACAACCCTAGGACAGGCCCCAGAGTCCAATTTGGCCAGATAGGGAAGGGAAACTATCCGGGACAACAATGGCAAATTGATTTTTCAGAACTTCCAAGAAAAGGGGGGTTTCGATACCTATTGGTGCTAACTGATACCTTTTCAGGATGGCCAGAGGCATTTCCCTGCCGAACCAATAAAACAAGAGAAGTGGTCAAAGCATTGTTGCAAGAAATTATACCGAGATTTGGGGTTCCCGCAGTAATTTCCTCGGACCGAGGATCTCATTTCACTGCAAGGGTTGTTTCAAAAGTAAGCAGATTATTGGGTATAGACTGGCAACTTCACACCCCATACAACCCACGATCAAGTGGTCAGGTAGAAAAGATGAATCACCTGATCAAAACGCAGATTGTGGAACTAGGCCAGGAAGCTAACTTGGCCTGGCCTCAGTCATTACCATTAGCCCTTCTCAGGATAAGAACAAAACCCAGAACCAAAGAAGGATATCCACAGAGTTGGGGAATGAAATATTGACAGGTTACCTGATAAATTTACAAAAACAGCTCCGAGAGGTAGAAAAACTGGTTCTGGGAACAAGAGCTCGTGGGCTGGATGGACCAGTACACGAGATCGAACCTGGAGATTATGTATATGTTAAATCTTTTACAGATTCACCACTGAAGCCAAAGTGGGAAGGTCCCTTCCAGGTACTGCTGACCACTCACACGGCCATAAAGATTAAGGAACAAGCCGCTTGGATCCATTGGACTCGCGTCAAGAGAGCTCCGGAACCCCAATGGACATCAACGCAGACCGGACCCCTGAAGCTTCGCCTCCAACGAAAAGATGGACATCAGTAACCTTGATAGTCGTCAACATGCCGGGACTTTGTATTTCGGGGGGAGGGACATGGGATACGAATACATATACACGAAGTCTGGAAACATTGGTAAAAGCTACTAATCTGTCAGATTGTTGGGTATGTACCACCTTACCTAAAGGAGAAATGAAATTACCTCTATATGGGGTGGCAGCAAGCAATTGGAACTATGCCAACGGAACCTGGCCCAAATTTGGGGCAAAAGGGGGAAATGAGTTGAATGGATATTGTGAATACGATGATAATGTCTACCCCTTAGGACCCAGATTTGATTTACAACTATTGAAAGAAGAGCTTGTGGTATTAATTAGCAGTAACAATTGTACCTGGGAACACGGGGAATATAGACACAGGGGGCCGGTGAATAAGACAATAGCCTGGGGATGGAGCAAGTTCTGGATTAATAAGACAACTGTTGATGTGGGGAATTGGGATCTAACAGGGATAAAGGCAACGTATATTGACTTTTGCGACAAAACCCAACTAGTTGCATATAAAAGTAGTGGTGTTTCTGAAGGAGAAGGATATTCGTGGGAGTATGGATGGTATCAGGCAGGAAGGTTTTTAGGTGCGAATTTGACAGCAACTATGGGACCCTGTAAGTTACCTCAAGGGTATTGGTGGTTGTGTGGAGATGGATATAGCAGAAAACAGCTGCCCGCAGGATGGAAGGGAACTTGCACGATAGGCTATCTAACTAGCCAGGATACGGTGTTTAATCAGTCTGAAATCCCCTCAGGTATGTTGAGAACACCTTGGAGGAGAATTCGGGGAGTAGAAAACCCTCTAGTGACGAGGGGAACAAGATTCCATAGCTTTGTAAGGTGGCTTATACCGTTCCTGGGCGTCAGTGAATTGGAGAAAGCAATTGTAAACATATCGGCCACTATAGAAGTGCTTGAAAAATCTACAATCGATGCTATACAGGCACTTCAACAAGAAGTCCAGTCATTAGCAAATGTGGTGGGACAAAATAGAATGGCATTAGACTTATTAACTTGGAAAGAGGGAGGCTTATGTGCAGTGATTAATCAAAGCTGTTGCTCATATGTAAACCAAAACGGAAGAATAGAGAAAGACTTACAAAATCTCATAGCTAAAACTCAGATTTTGCATCTGACTGCGCAAGATGACACCACATTCGGGTTTTCCGACCTTTGGGAAAAGTTAACCTCGTGGTTACCTAACTTGGCTTGGCTTAAGCGACTGTTTATCCTTCTAGTAGCAATACTTATGTTAGGAACTTTAGTGTGTGCATTAATTAGATGTCTTATGTGTTGTACCAGGGGGGCCAAAGACGAATACATTCAATGGAAGAAGCATCAGCTCCGTGAACGGGTGGAATCAGGGAAGTATTTTAGAAATCAGATGGAGAGGGAGAGTGTGTTATAGGCAATTGTAAAAGAATTTACAAAGGTGAAAGAAAAGGGGGGACTTGATTCAGAAAAGGAATGGTTAAAGGTTGTTAGTGTGAATTTAGTACAGCCTGGGAAAGAACAAAGCTCGGAGCCCAGCATTCCAAGATAAAGAAATGGCCTTGTGTATAAGATAGCGGGAGCAGCCTGCATGCTAAGGAGGGACCCAACTGTCTGGGAAAGGTGTCCATCTGGTCGGGACTAGTTCTGCGGTTTGGGATCCGGCCAACCCAAGCTTTCTGGGACAAAGGTGAAGGTACCCGGTGAAGAAGACTGCGAGCCTTCCTCCAGAGGACCCCGGCCCACGACCACCAGGCGGCAGTGCGCATGCGGCAAGGGGAGGAGATTTATGATAATGAGTTCTTAGAAATAATTAGAATAGTAACGCCTTTTCTTAGAATTAATTAGAATAACCCAGCCCACCTTAATGAATATGTACGCTTTTCACCATAAATAGACGCTTGTTTCACAAACCGGTGTGCAAGTTTGGAGAAGAAATCCCCCTTGCACCCGACGCTGCAATAAACAGACCTGCTTTATAACTCTCTGCGAGTTGTAAGGTTTGTTTCCGCGCGTCACTGGGTTAAAAGCCTCCCCGCTAACCAGCTCCGCCCCGCTCCAACGGCTTTACCTCCTTCTGGATGAGGCCAAAAGTCTTCTGATGGACAAAAAAAAGGCTCTTTCAAGAGCTTTGGGAGCGGGATCTCCAGAGAGAAACTCCTCCCTGGCTGCAGATGAGCTGGGACCGCCAAAACCCCCCCTTTCTCATGGAAGATGCTCCCGAGAGCACCAGCGGCTCTTATCTAGCCACTTTCCTCCCAAAAACGAGCCATCTCCTTACCTCGAACGCTACGGGGCCAAGACAAGACGGGAGAGAACCCAAACACCCTATCAAGTAACTCTGAAAAGGGGGAATTTGCCCCTTTCCCACAAGAAAAGCCTGAAGAGAAACCTTTCTCCTGCGGCTCGGGCTTGCTTTCCACGTCACCCCAGGGCTTCCAAACCAGGGAGGCTCCTTCGTCCTCCTCTTCCAAGAGGGATCTGTCCCGCAGGGCAGGCAGCTCCGCCTGCAACTGCTCCCCGACATTGATGCGGCTGAAAGGGGGAGGAAGAGGAGGGGGAGGAAGAGGAGGGGGAGGAAGGCACGTCGGGAATGGATACGGCGCAACAAACGCTAAAAAAGAGGGAAAACGTGGTGAGGTGGGGCAAAACCGGTCCCTATTTCCCAGCAAAACATCACTCAGTCTTCCGCCACCAACTTCCACCGCCCCTTCCCACCCCCAGCGTTACCCTTTGGCCACTGGAGGCTTTTTGGGCCCCATCGGGCAGGACAATTTGGGGGTTTCCCCAAAAAAACAATCCAACTGCTGAATGTCACTCTCCACAGCGGTAGGAAGCTGCCACAGCCACGGCCAGCGAGCGACCGCCGCCTCGGAATGTTGTGTGGAACGCGGGAGGCCGGCAACGGGCTGTGATGTCAGCAAAACCAGTGCTTTACTGGCACAGCACTGGGCGTTTGGGGGGGCTTCTGGCCCATATGGGGCACCCTCCACCCAAAAACACGCTGTGGAGAAGGGGCCGAGCAACACCCACCCCCATCCCCAGTTCCCTCCTCCCGTTTTCCCAGGGGTCGCCCTCATTCCCACGGCTCAACGTGGATTTTTGCCTCATCCTCCATCAAAAGAACCCCAAAATCCTGGAGGTTCTGCCCAAAAAATCTGACAAAACCACGCTGGGGATAAAAATCTTTCCGCCAAGACCCTCCTTTAGCCTTCCTTGCCCTCCTCCTCCTCACACACCACTCCATCCCCCACAAAATTTCCCCCTTCTCAGGGAAATCAGGGCTCTGGAGATGGACCCTCCGGCTACCACTTCACCCCTGCGGCTGCCCCGGGCCAGAAGGCGGGGATTGAGCCATTTGGGGCTTTTCCAGAAGCAAAAGGAGCAAAGCGAAACCCCGGGGGCCCTTTCCATCCCCCAATCCCCTAGTCCATGGGCTGCAGTCATCATGCTCTAGTGCAGTTCACTCTCTTCACAAGTTGGAAGCCCACGAGAAGCACAGTTAGGACGCCACATTTTAAGAAAGCAAACTTCCAGCTCTTCAAGGAGTTAGGAAATAGGACCCCGTGGGAAACTGCCCTTAGGGACAAGGGAGCAGAACAAAGGAAAAAGGGATTTGTAAGTCCTTCCTCTAGAAATCCATTAGACCCAGCTTCATAGAAACGACACCGGTCTGGATGCTGGTGGTTAAAGAAGATGGATCGGTGGGGGTTACATTAGGAGAATTAATTGGGCGATCACTTCAAATGAGGTCAAATTAAAACTGGAGGCATTTTGCTGGCTGTGAGGGACTGGAGTGGGCAAGCCTCGGGCCACAAAACTCAATGGAACTTGAGTTTGTCCTGGGCAAAAAGGGGAAACCTGAGGCTTTTGCACAAGGAGGGGCCGCTCTGAACCTCACGGCTCCGGGGAAGGTCTCCCCGACTCCAAAAAGACAGAACACGTTGGGGGTTGAAAGTCAAATAAAACCACCAAGAGGCACCTGGGCAAGGGCAATCCTCCAGCTGCCCTTCCCTTCTGCACCCGCCCCCCCCCCCCTGCCCCCCCGGGTGCTTTTCTGAACCCAAAGGAGGCATTTGGGGAAGAAAAAGGGAGGGCTGACCTTCCGCACTCACCTCAGGGCAAGTCCCAGCACAGGGAGGTCCCGGCATCCCCGGAGGAGCCGCAGGCGCTGTGGGGCTGCGGGTGGTGACGCCCCGGCGTGGGCTTGTCTTTGGGGGTTGCACGTGGCCTCTTCTTCTGGTGGCAGACGGCCTGCAAACCAGGGACAAAATAACTTGAAATCTCTCAAAAAGGCAGAAAAATAAGATTTTTTGGCCATGGATTTCACGCGGTTTATCAGCCCAGGTAAAGTCTAAACAGCCAAAAAACCTCTAGATTTCCTCTAGAAAATTTCCTCTAGAAATCCATTAGACCCAGCTTCATAGAAACATATGACATAACAACCCCAGTCTATGACATCACAATCCCCGATGACGTCACAACCGCCTCTTTGACGTCACATCCCCACTCTAAGACATCACAACCCGACTCTGTGACATCAGAACCCGATTCTGTGACATCAGAACCCCGTCTATGATCTCACAACCCCACTCTATGACGTCATAACCCCCTCTATGACACAACAAACCCACTCTATAATATCACAACCCCCTCTATGACGTCACAACCGTGTCTATGATCTCACAAACCCACTCCATGACGTCACAACCCCACTCTATGACATCAATACCCTCCCTCTATGACGTCACAACCCCACTCTATGACGTCACAACCCCACTCTATGACGTCAGAAACCACTCTGTGACATCTCAACCCCACTCTATGACATCATAACCACCTCTATGACATCACGCCACTCTATGACATCATAACCCTCTCTATGACATCAAAACCCCACTATATGACATCACAACGCTCCTCTATGACATCACAAACCCCCTCTATGACATCACAACCCTTCCTCTATGACATCACATCCCCCTCTGTGACATTGGGCGACGAAACCCCTCGCTTCCTCGTTTTGGGCAAACCCCCCCCAAAAGCATCTCGGGCTTTTGAGGGACAATTTCCATCTCCTGCTGCCTCCAGCCACAGTTTCTGGGCACAAACAAGGGCAGTTTTCTGCCATCAGCCAAGTCAAAGACATCCAAACTTTGCTGGTCCATGGGGGCTGCCCAGCCAAGGAGATGTCCCTTAATTATATCCACTGGCAACTTCTATTATCATCAGAAGGTTGATCAGACTTGGTCCATGGACCCCAGCTCCAGCGTCACCACCCCACCGGGCTCCAGTCTGTGAGACTCGCACAGGCTCAGCTGAGAAAATGATGGCTCCAAAGGAAATGTAGCTCCAGGAGACAGAGCTCCACGGCCTGAGCGCAGCACTAACCAGAAGCTTTACTGACTCAACCGCTGCTTTTCTACCCAAACGCTGCTCATCTCCAGGGAGAGAAAGCTGCTTTAGCCACTTCTCCTCCAAAGCCCTCACAGGGCTAAAGCCACACAGTCAGGAGCACCCCTCTGCACAGAGACACAGCCAGCACAAAGGAAACCCTTTGGGAAATCCATCGGGACACCCATTCCAGCAGAAAAGAGAATCCTTACCAGGCTGGTGGCAAAACTCCCCGCGTCTCTGGGCCAGGGGGACGTCACCAACGCGTCCACACCTCTGAGGGTTGGGGTCCACCACAAGGCTGGTTTCCGTTCTGTCACATCCTCGGAGCTAAAACTGTCGGCAGGAGATGCCTCATCCGGGGACTCGGAACCACCCGGGCACCTGACCTGCAGAACACAAGTACCTCTCAAGAGACCTTGATGTCCTGCATTAACACACCAGCCCGCTCTTGAGATCACACAACCACACAATGGTCACAGTTGGAAGGCGCCTTAAAGCCCCTCCAGTCCCACCCCCTGCCCTGGGCAGGGACACCTCCCACCACACCAGGCTGCTCCAAGACCCCTCCAACTTGGCCTGGAACCCCTCCAGGGATGGGGCAGCCACAGCTTCTCGGGGAAACCTGGGCCAGGCTCTCACCACCCCCCCAGCAAACCATTTCCTCCCCACATCTCATCTCAATCTCCCCTCTTCCAGTGGCAAACCCTTCCCCCTCCTCCCACGGCTCCCCTCCCTCATCCAGAGTCCCTCCCCAGCTTTCCTGGAGCCCCACCTGTTTAGGGACTGGAAGGGGCAGAAAGGTCTCCCCGGAGCCTTCCCTTCTCCAGCCTGAACCCCCCCAACTCTCTCAGCCTGTCCTGACAGCAGAGGGGCTCCAGCCCTCCCAGCATCTCCGTGGCCTCCTCTGGCCCACACTCCACATTGTTGGCTCCTGTGGAGCTTCTCACCCACCAACACCCCCAAGCCCTTCTCCTCAGGGCTGCTCTCCAGCCATTCTCCACCCAGCCTGGATTTGTACCCGGCATTGCTCTGACCCAGGGGCAGCACCTTGCACTTGGCCTGGTGGGACTTCAGGGGGGTCACAGGAGCCACCTCCATCCTGCCCATGTCCCTCTGGCTCTGGGCAGAGGGTGGAGAAGCAGGACAACTGGCACACTCATCACACAGGACTGCGGGAGAGCTGATCCCACCTCGCTGAGGAGCTGCTGGGACCGTCCCAGAGGCAAAAGGGGCTCAGTCTCTCCTGCATCTTCAGGGATAACGTTCCTCAAAGCCCAGGAAGAAACAGGGCCTGACCAGCACGGGGGAAAGGAGACCCCATGGGGCAGGGGACGGGGGGACAACGACAGGACAAACACAGTCATTTCTCGGAACAGAGCGCCTTCCTCGGCACTCTTGCTCAGAAACGTGGTTTCTGGAGGAACTGGGTGTTTCACGGAAGGTTTTTACCCTCTTCTGCCACCAGCACCTCCCGGTGGGACTCTCTCGGTGACAGGAGGTCGAGGTGACAGGGACAGTCCAGCGCAGGGAGCGCTTTGGGACCCTGAGCTCTGTGCAAAACCCCAAAACTCGCTTTATGAAGGTTGTTGGCCCTGCTGTGAGGGAAAGTTTGAAAATAGTTTTTAAAAATGAAGCCACAAGAAATAGAACGAAAGACGTCGAGTGAAGGAAACGTCTCCTGGCGACGTTAAGCTGCAAACGGCGTTGGTGGTTTCATCCTCCTGGCTTGGTTTCCTCTTGGCAACTTCATCCTCAAAACCACCTTTCTCCCTCTCCCCAGGGCCAGGCTCAAAAGGAGCACCCAAGGGTCACAGCACTCAAGGGCCGGAGATTGCTCCCACACCCAAGGGGACAGGTTTTCACAGCACAGGGGGGGTGACACTGCTTTGGGGGTGATCACAGCACGGGGGGGGGGGGCTGCTTTGGAGGTGATCACAGAAGAGGGGGCGGGGGGGCATCGGTGACCCCCGTTTTCCCCCCATCCAGGTTCTTTGCGTGGAATCCATCTGCGTCGACCCTGCCATCATTGAAGGGAACATCAAGGTGAGACCCTGGGGGGGCAGAAGCGACACCGAGGGGAGAACCTTGAAGTGGGGGGGTCCCCCAAAAATCGTGCCCACCCCCCAAAAAAAATCGGTGCAGACAACCTCGCCCAGCAAGTGAAGCTCAACTCGCATCGAGGGGGACACGGGGGTCTCCCTCGGGGACAGCAGGGGGGGCAGGACATGTCTGTGAGGTGGGACCAAGCAGGGACAGGCTGGGGGCGGGGGGTACAAGGAGGAGGGTGGGAGGGGCAAGCACAGGGGCAGGGCTGAGGCCACACCCACCTGGCAGGTCAGGAAGGGGTGGGGCTAAGGGAAAGGGGGTGGGGCTAAGGAGACCACACCCACCAGGGTCACCCCAGGGAAGGGCAGGGCTAGGGGGAAGGGGGTGGGGCTCTGGGAGGCCACGCCCACAGACTCAGGGAGGAGGTAGAGCTAAAGGACAAGGCCACGCCCACCAGTGGGAGTCACCCCTACAAGGGTGGGGGTAGGAAAAGGGGGTGGGGCCAAGGGAGGCCACACCCACCACTCACACAAGGGAGGGGCTGGGCTATGGGCAGGGGCGGAGCCACAGGGAAGGGGTGGGGCCAAGGGAGGTCACACCCATAGGGAACACCCTGGGGGGCGGTGCTAAGGGAACAAGCCACACCCCCAAGGGCTACTACAGGCAGGGACAGAGGGGCGTGGCTAAGGGAGAAGGGGTGGAGCTGAAGGGAAGGGGCGTGGCTAAGGGAGGAAGCCACACCCCCAGGTGAGACAGAGACACAAAGGGGTGGAGCCAGGGGAAACAAGCCACGCCCACAGGGCCTCCTGCAAGAGGCAGGGCTAAGGCAGTGAGCCCCGCCCACTAGAGCTGGGGGGAGGCCACACCCACAAAGGGGTGGGGCTAAATGAGAAGACCACACCCACAAAGGGGTGGGGCTAACAGGGCCAAGACACAGCCCCAGCAGCCCCCATCATTTCAAGGGAGGGCGTGGCCAGGGGTTGCCCCACCCCATGGCAGTGCCCACCCTGTCTGACCCCAAAAAAGGGGACAACCTTCCCAAAAAGGGGACTGTCCCCTCCCCGGGTGTGCCCCCCAAAACAGGGACACCACCCCCAAAAAGGGGGCTGGCCCCCCCAAACGCTGTTGCCTCCCGGGGAACCAGGGTACGAGGGGGAGGCAGTGAACACCCACCGCGAGCGGCCACAGGTAAGGGAGGAGCCCAAAAAAAAACCCCAAAAGAGGGGACAGATCTCATTAAACCCCCCTGAAATTGGGGGGGTGGTAGATTTTGGGGAACCTCCCCCAGAACCCCATTTTGCCCCGTAGAACATTGACATCAGCCGCCCCCCTTGCCAAAGCCCTGGTCACCGTCCCCAAGCATTATTGGGCGTGGGGGGCATTAATTTTGGGGGCTTCCAGGGGGGTCCAACAGGGTGATGGGGGGGATCTCCAGGTACCTACGAGGGGGATGAGAAGGGGGTGTGTGTGAGGTGGTGACCCCCTCCCCTCCAGCACCTTTTGGGGGGGACCTGCACCCCCTCGGCCCATGACAGACCCCTCCATTCACTTGGTTTGGGTGTGTGGGGGTGTGTGTGTGGGGGGGAGGTGTGTTTATCAGTGGTTTTCAGCTGTTTTTTCTCTGCAGTGCAGTATAAACGGCCCGGACGGGGCGGGTGCTGCTCTGTGCGCACCAGGGACTGGGAAGGGGGCGGCACCACAAAAACACCCGTTTTCCCAACCCCCCACACCCCAAAACCCACCAATTCTCTCACCCCCCACCCCAAAACACACTTCCTCACCCAAAAAGACCCCTCTCCCAACTCCTCCATCCCCCAAAAAACCCTCTCCCACCCCAAACTCCCTTCTCTCCCAACCCAGACAGCCCCAAAACCCCCCACATTCTCCCACCCCCACCAAAAAACCCTCTCCCAAACCCCCCACCCCCAAAGAACACCCCTCCTCCCAACCCTGCACCCCCAAATCCCCTCCCATCACAAACTCCCCTTACCAGCTTAAAAAAACCAAACCCAAACCCCCACTCTCCCAAACCCTTCTCCCAAACCCCCACTAACCCACCCTCAACACCCCCCATCCCAAAAGACCCTCTCCCACCCCAAACCCCAACTCACTTCTGCCTCACAAGCTCTTCCATCACCAGCTTCTTGATAGCCCCAAAAACCTCCTGTCACTCCCTGGAAGGGAAGGGCTCTGGTGGTGCCTTGCGAGGGGCGGGGTCAGCACAAGTGCTTTAAATCCCTTCTTTTGGTAAAACTGGCTATTTGGGGTGGTTTGGGGGAGTTTTTATCTTGTTTTTAACGGTTCAAGCCAAGCGGCGCGGCCATTTTGTGGCCCTGAGGGGAAAGGGGGCAGGGGCGCCTTTCCCGCCTTTTTCACCACCTGAGGGGAGCCCTCGCAGGAGAGAGGGGGCGGGGCGAGTGCAGCCGCTGGCCCAATGGGCGGCTTGAAGAGGGGGCGGTGGGTGGGATGAGAGCAGTGAGCGGGCCAATGGGCAGCGGTGTTTTCCAGGGTGGGCGGTGCTGGCACGAGCGCATGGGCAGAAGGGGAGGGGTCATATTTTGGGAGGCAGGCAGACCCCGTTAGAGCTTCCCCCTCCCTATTCAGGGGGGTGATACCCCTCTGCCGTCCCCCCTCAGGCCCCAGGGACACCCAGACGGCCAAGCTGGGGCTCCTCATGGTCATCCTCAGCTTCATCTTCATGAAGGGCAACTCACCCAAAGATGGTGAGGCCTCCCGCCCGAGACCCCCTTCCCCCCCCATATCCCATTTCCCATTGGTGGCCCTCTCCCCCACATTGACACCCCCTTTTCCAGGTGCTGTCTGGAAATTTCTTTGCCGGCTCTGGCTGCAGCCAGGGTAGAACATAATGGGGGATGGGGCTTGTTAGTGCTGCCCCTCGTTAACCCTATTGACCCCCGGGAATGACAGGAGGTTTTTGGGGCTATCAAGAAGCTGGTGACAGAAGAGGGAAGAACTTCTGCGTCAGAAGTGAGTTGGGGTTTGGGGTGGGAGAGGGTCTTTTGGGATGGGGGGTGTTGAGGGTGGTTTTGGGGGTGTTAGGGAGAGGGGGTTTGGGAGAGGGTGGGTTAGGGGTTGGGTTTTTTGGAGCTGGTAAGGGGAGTTTGTGATGGGAGGAGATTTTTGGGGTGCAGGGTTGGGAGAGGGGTGTTTTTTAAGGGTATGGGGTCTGGAAGAGGGATTTTTGGGGTTGGAGGGTGGGAGAATGGGTGGTTTTAGAGGGGGTGGGAGAAGGAATGATTTTAGGGTGTGAGAGGGTGCGTTTTTTGGGGTCCCCCTCCTTTCCAATCCACGGTGTGCACAGAGAAGCGCCAGCCCCGACCGAGCCGTTTATACTGCACTGTAGAGAAAAAATACCTAAAAAACACTGGCACCCCCTCCTCCCACCCCAGTGACTGGAGGGGGCTGTCACGGGGCCAGGGAGCGCAGGCACCCCCCAAAAAGTGCTGGAGGGGAGGGGGTGAGGGCTGCTGGAGCCCCTCTGCTGTGAGGACAGAGAGTTGGGGGGGTTCAGGCTGGAGAAGGGAAGGCTCCGGGGAGACCTTTCTGCCCCTTCCAGTCCCTAAAGGGGGGGGCTCCAGGAAAGCTGGGGAGGGACTCTGGATGAGGGAGGGGAGCCGTGGGAGGAGGGGGAAGGGTTTGCCACTGGAAGAGGGGAGATTGAGATGAGATGTGGGGAGGAAATGGTTTGCTGGGGGGGTGGTGAGAGCCTGGCCCAGGTTGCCCCGAGAAGCTGTGGCTGCCCCATCCCTGGAGGGGTTCCAGGCCAAGTTGGAGGGGTCTTGGAGCAGCCTGGTGTGGTGGGAGGTGTCCCTGCCCAGGGCAGGGGGTGGGACTGGAGGGGCTTTAAGGCGCCTTCCAACTGTGACCATTGTGTGGTTGTGTGATCTCAAGAGCGGGCTGGTGTGTTAATGCAGGACATCAAGGTCTCTTGAGAGGTATTTGTGTTCTGCAGGTCAGGTGCCCGGGTGGTTCCGAGTCCCAGGATGAGGCATCTCCTGCCGACAGTTTTAGCTCCGAGGATGTGACAGAACGGAAACCAGCCTTGTGGTGGACCCCAACCCTCAGAGGTGCGGACGCGTTGGTGACATCCCCCTGGCCCAGAGACGCGGGGAGTTTTGCCACCAGCCTGGTAAGGATTCTCTTTTCTGCTGGAATGGGTGTCCCGATGGATTTCCCAAAGGGTTTCCTTTGTGCTGGCTGTGTCTCTGTGCAGAGGGGTGCTCCTGACTGTGTGGCTTTAGCCCTGTGAGGGCTTTGGAGGAGAAGTGGCTAAAGCAGCTTTCTCTCCCTGGAGATGAGCAGCGTTTGGGTAGAAAAGCAGCGGTTGAGTCAGTAAAGCTTCTGGTTAGTGCTGCGCTCAGGCCGTGGAGCTCTGTCTCCTGGAGCTACATTTCCTTTGGAGCCATCATTTTCTCAGCTGAGCCTGTGCGAGTCTCACAGACTGGAGCCCGTTGGGGTGGTGATGCTGGAGCTGGGGTCGATGGACCAAGTCTGATCAACCTTCTGATGATAATAGAAGTTGCCAGTCGATATAATTAAGGGACATCTCCTTGGCTGGGCAGCCCCCGTGGACCAGCCAAGGAGAGCTCCCCGAGGTGGCTTTGGGGCGCCTTTGGATGGGATTGTGCCATCTCTGTGTGGTCTGACCGACCGGCTGACACAGACCCGTCCTTTCCGTACACAGCTGGACGTGTCTCCAAGGGTTGGTGATCCGCCAGCAGGTACAGGCAGTTGGTCACGGGTTTGCGTGTGCGAGTGGGTCCGTGCAGCGGTGTGAGCAGTGCCATCAGGCTGTCACTGTCCCATGCCATGCCCGAGGGCAGGCACCTTTGTTTTGGTGAGACTTTGGCAAAGGTTGCAGGGGCCGTGGGAGGAATTGATTGGAAATACGTCCCCCGTTAATCACCTGGAGCTGCAGGAAAAGAAAAGGGGAGGTGGGAAGTGTCAAGGGGGATGGGAAAGCTGGGGAAATCCTTGGGCTTTGAGGAGGAGATTTGAAGGATTTCAAGACGATTTGGGAAATGACTTTTATTCCTTTGAGCTCTCTCTCTGGCCACACAAAAGCTGGCGGGGGCTTTCTTCTCCCCAGCTCCTGTTCTCAGGAGAACTGGAAAGGAATCCAGCCGGCTGCCATTAAATGGAGCAACTCCACCCGTTTGGAGCCATTTTCTGCCAGAGAATTCCTAAATTCAAACATTGTCCCCCTTCCTGGGGGATCAATGACCGCGGTGGAAACCCGGGCGTTGACAGAGAGCATTTGAAGCTCCTCCTAAAGCCACCACCTGTTTTTTATGGTACGAGTTTGGGGTTCAAAATTGAATCCAATCATTAAAAAGAGGTGGTGGTTGGACCCAAACCATGGGCATGTCCGGGACGCAGCTGCCCACTCATCCCAGTTTCCCTACTGGGCTCGGCTTCTGCTGACTGGTTTTACCACCTGGCATTCCTGGGAGCCGAGGATTTGAGCCCCCAGGCCCCGGCTCTCCTTTTGCCTCCTAAAAAAGCTGAAAACAGATGAAGGAGGGGATTTTTCCCTGGGGATTGGGGGAGGAGGGATGGAAATGGCCCCCGGGGTTTCGCTTTGCTCCTTTTGCTTCTAGAAAAGCCCCAAATGGCTCAATCCCCGGCTTCTGGCCCGGGGCAGCCGCAGGGGTGAAGTGGTAGCCGGAGGGTCCATCTCCAGAGCGATGATTTCCCTGAGAAGAGGGAAATTTTGTGGGGGATGGAGTGGTGTGTGACGAGGAGGAGGGCAAGGAAGATTAAAGGACGGTCTGTAGAATGAGTTTTATGCCCAGTGTGGTGGTGTTAGATTTTTTGGGCAGAACATCCAGGATTTTTGTTTTTTTTGATGGAGGATGAGGCAAAAATCCACGTTCAGCCATTGGAATGAGGACTAATGTTGGGAAAACGGGAGGAGGGAACCGGGGTTGGGGATGAGTGTCACTTGGCCCCTTCTCCACAGCGTGTTTTTGGGTGGAGGGTACCCCATTTTGGCCAGAAATGCCCAAAAATGCCAAGTGCTGTCCCAGTAAAGCACTGGTTTTGCTGACATCACAGCCCGTTGCCGGCCTCCCGCGTTCCACACAACATTCCGACGCGGTGGTCGCTCGCTGGCCGTGGCTGTGGCAGCTTCCTACTGCTGTGGAGAGTGATACTCACCAGTTGGACTGTTTTTTTGGGGAAAAACCCAAATTTTCCTGCCCAATGGGGCCGAAAAAGCCTCCAGTGGCCGAAGGGTAACGCTGGGGGTGGGAAGGGGCGTTGGAAGTTGGTGGCGGAAGACTGAGTGATGTTTTGCTGGGAAACAGGGACCGGTTTTGCCCCAACTCATCACGTTTTCCCTCTTTTGAAGCGTTTGTTGCGCCGTATCCGTTCCCGTCGTGCCTTCCTCCCCCTCCTCTTCCTCCTTTCAGCCGCATCAATGTCGGGGACCAGTTTCAGGCGGAGCTCCCTGCCCTGCGGGACAGATCCTGCTTGGGACAGGAGGAAGAAGAGCGAGCCTCCCTTGTCTGGAAGCCGTGGGGTGACATTGAATCCAACCCCGAGACGCAGGAGAAAGGTTTGTCTTAAACCTTTTCTTTGGGGAATCGGGAAAATTCCACCTTTTCAGAGTTACTTGATAGGGCGTTTGGGTTCTCTCCCGTCTTGTCTTGGCCCCGTAGCGTTGGAGGGAAGGAGATGGCTAATTTTTGGGAGGAAAGTGGCTAAATAAGAACCGATGGTGCTCTCGGGAGCATCTTCCATGAGAAAGGGGGGGGGTTTTGCGGTCCCAGCTCATCTGCAGCCAGGGAGGAGTTTCTCTCTGGAGATCCCGCTCCAAAAGCTGCTCTTCCTGTGGCAATAGTTGGAATATGGGATATTTTTCTGGGCGTTTTGTGGTTTCCGTTCTGTTTTCTGCCCTTCCTCCATTTCCCATCCATCTCCTGTGGCATCTTTTCTCCTTTTTGGAGGAAAACCTGACTCGTTGGTGTTTTTTCTTGCCTTTGTAGTTTCAAAGCTGCTGAAGATGGCCTCTTCCAGCGGCAGAACCGGGGCAGGGATGAACGCGGAGCTGGCTCTGCATTGCCTGCACGAGGCTCGGGGCAACGTTGCGGTAGGGAGCAGCGCTTCCCCCTGAAGAACCCGCTTTGTGACTGGTTTGAGCTGGGAGTTGCTCTGAGTTGGCTCTTCCAGGGGCCGGAATCTCTTTGCTCAAGGCGCCGGGTGCTGCCTGTGGCGGCGTTAAGGTCTGGTGGGGTGACAGAGCCCGTCCCGGTGCATCCATTGGAGCTTGTTTGGATTCTGGGACAGTCGGGAGAATGGAATTTCTCTTTTTCCTTTTTTTGCCCTTTTTCCTCCTCTGCCAGAGGAATTGAAGTCCTTTTCTCCCATTAAATCTGGCAGGAAGCTCTGGAAATGCTGCGCTCTGGGCCCCCCCGGAGACCCGAATCCCACCCCTTGGCTGATTACCATTACGCAGGTAAATGGGAGGAGAACAGATCCCTTTGCTATTGGAATTATTCTTTAAAAGGTGGGGTTTGGGTGGGGAAAACAGTAGTTTTAATCCATTTGTGGGGCTTTTTGAGGCAGGGAAATGCGTCTTCTAATAATTTGCCTGTGGCTGTTTATCCCAAGGCTCAGACACCTGGACCCGGCGGGAACAGCAGTTATTTAAAGAGGCGTTTTATGTTCACAAGAAGAATTTTCGCCTCATCCAGAAGGAGGTAAAGCCGTTGGAGCGGGGCGGAGCTGGTTAGCGGGGACACTTTTAACCCAGAAAGCCCTATTTTCAATCCCCCGTTGGAATCCTGTCCTTAGGACCCTTCTTCCTTCTAAAAACCCAGCGGGACAAGACATCGTTTGCCCTCCTTTGTAATGACAAGGGAGTCTTTAATATCCCTGGATTTCTCCCCATAGATCCAGACGAAAACCGTGGCCCAGTGTGTCGAATATTACTACAGCCAGAAGAAGAAGATGCGCTTCGGCTGCACCCGACCTCGCCTCGTGCAGAAAAGGTCCAAGAGAGTCCGGGATGAGGAGGAAAAAGCCGAAGGCGAGGTAAAAAAAACTGCTGGGGGGGGTTGTTCCCTTGACAAATCCATCTGCTCAAACGTTACTTGCCAGGAAACAGGGATTTGGTTTGTGTAAATACATCTTTTTTTAACTTATGGGTTGGAAATGGGGTGGCCGTGTGGCTTCAGTGCGTGGGAATTGCACCTTTTCAGCCCCTTTGATAGATTTTGTGGAGGAAAGTGCTTTTCCGCTTGGGACAGTAGAAATAATACAGTTTTTCTTGCAAGTTGTGGCTTTGCACCCTGTTTTCCCATTGGTTTTTTGGCTGTTTAGTGCTCAGACTTTACCTGGGCTGATAAGCCGCGTTAAATCATCACAAAAAATCTTATTTTTTTGCCTTTTTGAGACATTTCAAGGTATTTTGTCCCTGGTTTGCAGGCCATTTGCCACCAGAAGAAGAGGCCACGTGTGACACCCAAAGAAAAGCCCACGCCGGGGCGTCACCACCTTCAGCCCCACAGCGCCTGTGGCTCCTCCGGGGATCCCGGGACCTCCCTGCTCTGGAACTTGCCCTGAGGTGAGTGCGGAAGGTCAGCCCTCCCTTTTTCTTCCCAAAAAGCCTACTTTGGGCTCAAAAAAACACCCGGAGGGGAGGAGGGGGGCAGAGGGGAGGGCAGCTGGAGGATTGCCCTTGCCCAGGTACCTCTTGGAGGTTTTCTTTTACTTGCAACCCAAAAAATCTGTCTTTTTGGAGTTGGGGAGACCTTCCCTGGAGCCGTGAGGTTCAGAGCGGCCCCTCCTTGTGCAAAAGCCTCAGGTTTCCCCTTTTTGCCCAGGACAAACTCAAGTTCCATTGAGTTTTGTGGCCCGAGGCTTGCCCACTCCAGTCCCTCACAGCCAGCAAAATGCCTCCAGTTTTAATTTCACCTCATTTGCAGTGATCAACCAATTATTGTCACATTTTAACCGGCAACAATTCATCTTCTTTAACCACTGACATCCAGAACGGTGTCGTTTTGCGGCCAAACAAACCAGGAATTCACACAAGTAGGAAATGACGAAGCTCGGTCTAATGAATTTCTAGAGAAAGGATGTAAAAACCCCTTTTTTTCTCTCATTTCCAGAGTATTTGAGAAGATCCCGACGAGAAACACCCCAATGAGGCTCCATCCCCCCCGGGCTGTTTGAAAGGCCCCGGGCACCGACACCGACCCACCGGCGGGGCCATTTTTCCCTGCATGGTGGGCCTGTGCTGGTGACTGGGAGCGCTCCCTGCCCTCCCTGCCAACAACAGCCCATCCCAGCAGGGAGAGCTCCATGTGCCCCTTGTCCCCCCCAGACCTCCAAGGCCCCTGGCCCTCCCTCCCATCGTTGCCACCCCTCAGCACTGGCAGCTCCCTGTCGTCCCTGCACCCCCCAGAAAGCCAGCCCCCCCAGCCCCAGAGCCACCAACTGTCCCGTGATGACAGCCTGTCTCTCCTGTCCCTTCGGGAGCCCCTGGACTCCTGGCCCCCCCTGCCACCCCTGAGCCATGGCCAGGGCCAGGCGTGCTCTCCCAAGGAAGACAGAGCAGAGGTGCCAGGCTGGATGGGAGGGAGAGGAGCCGGCAGGGACAGGGACAAGGCTGCGGAGGGACATGGCCTGCTTTGGGCCGGGGACACGGATGCTTCTCCTGGAGGGAGGGCAAGAAGAGAGACAAAGGAGAGCGACTGGGAGATGGAGACGAGCTCCTGCACCCTCCTCGGACACGCTCCAAAAAGAAAGGCTTTTCCCTCTCTTAATGAGGAATAGTCAACCCGCCAGCCCTGACGAGGGCACCGTGTTCCACCAAGTCAAGCTCAGTGTGTGCCAGGAGGTGCCGTGGTCTCTGCTGGCCACGTGAGGGTCACGGCCACCGTGTCCAGTGCTGCCAAGTCGGTCATCCAAGTCCTCATGGAGAATCAAGGCAGTTCCTCCTCGCAATCCGGAGGTGGCAGCACCACCAAGGGGTGGAGGAGGTACCTTGTCTGTGTTGCTGTAAACACCAGGCAGAACCTGCTGCCCTCAATAAATGGTTGAGCAAAGCAATTGTGCATCCAAACTTGTGCATCCAAACTTGTGCTGTGTTGCCCTAAGACAGGAGGGGAAGAAGCCCCAAGTAGGATGGAAGATGGTTCTTTTGTCTCCTGATCCCCTTTTTTGTCAGCTCGGAGGACTCCCTGTTGAGTGGTGAGGAAGGGGAGTGTGGTTTGAAGGTCCCGTGGGTGGTTTGAGCTGTGTCTGGGGCTTGGGAGCTCACTTGGATGCCAGGTCGGGTGGAAAGCTGCTCCCCTGAAGTGCTTTTTGGTGTGAATTCCAGCTTGGGTTTAGTTTTGATGTTTGTCCAGCTGGGGGTCCTGGTGTAGGGGGCAGAGACCTTCCTGTTCTCCATCCTCTTCTCCAGCCCCTTGAACCCCATTTTCTAGGTGGAGGTTGGGTTCAGAACATGGAACCTGGCCCTACATCTGTCAGACCATCCCTGCGTTTCCCTTCCTGATGTTCCTGCAGAGATTGTGCCTGTCTGTGGGTCATCTCTCTCCTGACCCAACCCACCTCTGCGCTCTCCATCCATCTGCCCGCCCATCCCTCCATCCAGAGGGGACGCATTTTTCAGATAAAACCTGGTGTAGCTGGAGCACCTCCAGCCGAGCACTGGGAGCACTGGGACAGATCTCTTCCTTTTGCACTGCTTTCCTTCCCATGTGGCGAAAGAGAAAACAGCTCTGGTGGCCTTCACGTGCCACGTTATCTGGTGAGAGGTTGGTGGTCACCATGAGCTGTGTCACGCCGGTGTCTGGGCCTGATGTTTCCTGCCAGTGAACAGATTTTTTGGGGGAACTTTATTTTTTTTTAATATTTTTATTTTTGGTTTGCGTTTGGACGTGTCAGCAGCAGCCAAAGCAGGAGACAAGAAGGAATGTGGTGGGGCAGCAGAGGTGGATGGGGCCTCCCTGGGGCTGTGGTTTGGTGGTGAGGGCAGGATGAGGTCTGCTGGGCTTTGTGGGGAAGAAGGGTGTGAGGGAGCTCTGAAATGCAAATCAAAGCCTTTTTGGTGACTGGCTGAGGAGTTAGAGGCAGCTGAGAGGTGGGAAGGGGCAAAGCCATGCAGAGATGTCTCCATCAGCCCTCTCCAACACCTCCCATCCCCTCGGCCTCCCTCCCTGCAGACAGGGAGTGGGTGACACCAGCCCCAAACCCACCTTTCCCTTTTCCCTTCACCCCTTAGTCCTTCTCAAAGGTCTGGTGGATCAGATGGGGCCTTTGGTGGACCTTCCTGATGAGAAGGCCCTCCAGATGTATCCTCTCCCATGCTTGGGTGCTGCTGGCAGCAGGTCCCGGTGCTGGACGTGCCTTTGGGAAAGGTCTTGTTGGGCTCCAACCAAATGAGGCGAGGTCCCCAGCCAAGACTTGGGAGGGACTCCGGCTCCTACCTCCATGTGGTGGAGGATTAAGCACCTACGAGGCCCTCAGATACCCACGCAAAGGGCCGACAATCAGAGGCAAAACAGATTTTGATTAATGGACCTTTTTAATTAATTTATGATCAATAAACACCACGATGATGTTGACAGCTGGAGCCAACTCTTCTCCTGCAAGTGGCTCGGGCAGCGGGTTTTGGCCAAGGGCTGTGTCTCTGAGGCTGCAGATGAAGCAATTGGGTGCCCAGGGCTCTGGAGAGGTGCTTGTGGAGGTTGGAGATGCAGTGCAGGTGGCTTTGAGCCAAGGGATGCCATCTTGGGCCAAGTTCCCCCAGCCAGGGCCTGCGGGAACTGGCAGTTCAGCGTGGTCCTTGCCAGGGATTGCCCAGAGCATTTCTCTGGTCTCACCACAGGGAGGGAGCAACAAGCTTGTGGGGGAAGCCCAGGGGATCTCCAGAGTTCTAAGGAGCCTTTGCCTGCTCCAAACCAGCCTGGGAGCTCCACTGCGTTTGCTTGATTAAACCAAGCGTGGAGCTCCACTGGCAGGAGCTCAGAGAGGTGGCGAGCGTGGAGCTGAGGCTTGTAGAACCCCCGTCTGCCCCAGGAGCAGTGGGAGACGGCTCTTCAGTCCAGTCTCCTCTGAGCTTCCATGGGTGGAGAGGGGTCTCCGTGGTCCCGTGCGCATCCTCCCCTGCTCCAGACCCTCCCAGACCCGTGTATCCTCCCCGGTTGCTGCACAATCACTGGGCTCAGTCCCTGCGCTCCGTCCCCAGGGGGGCTGGATTCACCTGGTTGGGATCCCTCATTCCCTGGTGGGTCTTTAAACCCCCTCTGTGGGGCAGGCGTGGAGATGATGTCCTCCAGGGAGAAGCACCTTTGCCTCTGAAGCCAAAGGAGTGCGCCCGCCAGAAGATCCTCAGAGAGAGACCTCTGTCTGCCCTTTCTCTCCTCTCCTGCACGTTTCTATTGTGGGCCGCTCGCTTTTGGTTTCCTTTTCAAATCTCCAGTTGTATTTCCTGCTCTGGGACGTTTCTCTTCTCTGGTACCCCAAGGGTAGAACGTGACTTGGGGGGGGGCTGAGGCTTGATGTTGGGGAGAACGTGGAGGGACCAGAGCTTCTCCAGCGCTCTGGATCTTCTCTAGCCGTGAGGAAGCTTTGGAAAATCGGGGAGAACATGAAGCTGACAAGCTTTGAAGAGCAGAAAACAGCTCCAGTTAATCCCAGAGCCCAGACAGCCTGGGAAATTCCCAGTGTTGAAGGGAAAATGCAACCACCAATGAGGCAGAGGCCTTTTGCAGATGCTTTTCCCCAGCTGCACCCAAGCTGGTTCAAGAGAGGGTGTTTGAGGGGAGCAGAGCCGCCCCCTCAAACGCTGCATTATGAAGGGAGGGCTTGTTTCCTACCACAAGGCTTTTTTTTTCTAAGCCCGTCAAAGCCCTGAAGAAAGGCCAGGGCTTGTCTGTCTTCTCGAAATAGCCTCGGGGTGGGGTTTGCTGGTGAGTCCCGCACCTCCAGCATCTCAGGGCTTGGGGGGGTTTAGCAATGCGACTTGCAAGCCCCTGTGCTCTGGTGGTGCTTGGAGGGGGGTGTCCCTCCTTCAGGGTTTGGGGGATGGCTGCAGCCTGGGGCTGAGCTGGGAAGGTGGGACCTGGTGGGGTGCAGGCACCCGAACTGCGCTTTGTTCTCCTCTGGCTCCATCCCTCTCTCCAGAGGATGCTGTTGACGCCATCAACCCTTGCCCTGCCTGGCAGGGGGGTGCGTGGTTTGGCTGGAGTGCCCTCCCCGTCAGGGATGCGGCATTTGTGAATGGGGATGAAGCTCCTTTGGGACAATTTGGGAGGAGGTCGGATCTCCCATCCCGACCTAATGGGGGTGCTGGCACTGCAGAGCCTCCCAGGCTGTGCTGAAAAGGCCTTCCTAAGGAGGGGGGAAAGCTGCAGCCTGTCTCCTTCCTCAGGCAGTGGGGAACACAGCCAGCTGGGCTCATGGCCATGGGAAGAGCTGGTCCAGTTGCCAGCCCTCCAGCCCCCTGCCCTCCCCCACCAATTTTTGGCCCCGCGCTTGGAGATTTGCAGCCGCTGCTGCTGCTGGTTTCAGTTCTGCTCCAAGGCCAGCTCAAGCCCAGCAAAGCCTGGGGGGGACACGGGTCTTTGTGAAGGAGGGGTTGGGTTGATGTTGGGGAGCGGGAGGGAAATGTCCTTTCTCAAGAGAAGAGCCCCTGCTGCGCGCACAGAGGAGTGCTCTGGCCAAGCGGTCGCGGGGTCGACTTGTGAGGCTGCAGAGCGAGCAGGAGGCGAATACCTCGCTGCTGAGAGAGCTGAGGGGGGAAAGGGAGGGCTTTTTTTAGAGCCAGGTCAGCCGAGGCCCAGCAGCTGCAGCGAGGGGCAGTGGCTGGGCTGAGCTGAGATGGTGCAGAGCTCGGCTGAGACCATGCTGCGTGGTGGAGGCCACTGTTGTCTAGCAGTAAGTCCCGAGAGTCTGGGATGCTGAAGATCCCTGGAGAAGTCATGAGCATCCTCCTGCCCTCATCTTTCTGCCTGGCATTTCCTACTTGACTACTCTATATTGGAAGAATCCTTCCATATTTCCCCCTGTCTTCTCCAGGGCAGACACACACGACCGTGTCCAAGGCACAGCTGAGACCCTGGTTCCTCACAATCCCTTGTGACTTCTCAGATGCTGCTGTTCTTCTCCCTGGGCCAAGAGAGTCACTCCTGGTGGAAAAATCCCCCCCTCCTCCATGCAGAGACACGGGCTGCCACCAGAGTCCTGCTCCACCACCTTGACCCGGTCATTACAGCTGCTCTCCAATGGCTCCACCTGCAAAAACCCTCTTGGAGATGCTGTTGCTCTGCTGCCCTCCCAATTCCCAGGCTCTCAGCACTGAAACGTGGGTCTTCCCAGACCCAGGAGTCTGCTCTGTTTGCAGGGTCAGATGTACGGGGCTGGGAGGGAGAGGACCCATGAGGAAACTGTGACTTGGTAAGACCCACATCTGGGACCAAAGGGCAGGAGAGGCTTCTTGTTGAGAGCCCCTGACATCCCATGGCCAAAGACGAGCTCAGGAGACTCAGCCAGCCCACAGGCACGAGAAGGAGGCAGGAGAGGCAGGAAGAAAAGCCCCAGAGGATGCGCAGGGGTCAGCAGAGGACCGCCAAGAGACTTTGCGGCTCCTCTTTGTGGGGAAGCGCCTGCGGCCACACGTGGGTTGTTCCCAGGCGCAGCAACGCCCAGAGCGGACACCTCTTGTGCCGCTGCCTCAGCTGCTCAGAAAGCAGAGCCTGCCAGCTCCGGCCAGCCAGGGATGGGGAAGGGGCCGTCGGGCAGGGCCAGTTGGGCGCCCATGGCCCATCTCCCCACCGTCGCCTTGCTGCTGTTGGGTGAGTGGGAGCTGGGCACGTGTTGGGGACAGGGCTGGGGCTGCCAGGCTTTGGGAGCGGGGCCTGGGGACTTGGCAGAGAAAGGGTCTTGTGGGGCTTGTGCATGGGGAGGGGGAAGAGGCAGAGCTTTGTCATTTTTCTTGTGCTGAATGGAAATGAAAGTTCTTTTCCTGGTGGTGATGGCAACTGTCTTCTAACTAACGCCCTCTCTGCCCCACGGTTCAGGTGCCAGCGTGACCACCCAGGACATCTGCAGCTCCCCAGGTGATGGTGAGCACAGGGATGGGGGCAGAAAAGAGGGCTGAAGGAGTGGAGATGGGAAGGGAGAGGGGCTTCACATCCCATTTGTGAAACAGGAGACTCTTCCACTCTGTTTGCACAAAAGTAACTCCACCCCGGGGCATCCCTGTGCCATCTCTCCAGGTGACCTCCCGGCTCCTGAACTCTTCCTGAACACCTCCAAGGCTCAGGAGGGAGAACGGGTTTTGCTTCGCTGCTCCATTGGAGGACACTCTCCTCCTACACGAATTGTCTTCTGCAAGGATGGGGTGGAGGAGCACAGCCTGAATGCCACATGGGGACAGTTGACCTACTCCAAGCATTTGATCATGACGAATGGGAATGTGGGGACGTACAGGTGTGGGTACCAGCACAGGAACGAGAGCAACTGGGTGAGGAACTCTGCCCTCAGCAAAGCACAGAACCTGGTGGTCACAGGTGAGACGTGGCACTGGTGCATGAGCAGGCACCCCGGTGAATGCCTGCCTGTGCCCAGACTCCAGATTGCAGTGAGGACCCTGCTGTGCCCCATGGCGTGTCCCTGGGCAGTTGAGATTGTTGGGGTCAGGATGCAGTTCAGCCCAGCCTTTGCCACCGGGGCAACTCCTCCCAGTCCCGGGGGAGCATCCTGCTCCTCTCCTGCCCCAGCATCACGCAAAGGGCACAGTGGTGGTGCCAGATCGAACCCAGAGCCACAGCTGTGCAATGCAGGGATGGATTGATCCCCAGGGTTGAGAGATGGTGGGTGAGGGGGTCCCCACAGGTGCTTGGTCTGTGCAGTACCTGGGAGAGCTGGAGACTCTCACCCTGGCCCTTTCTTCTACTAGTCAGCATGGACGAGTGTGTCCTTGCCTGTCTGTCTTTTCTCCACTAATGGATGCTCTGGAGACAGACCCCATTCCAGGGGTTTGCCATCTCCCTCCATCCCACACCTCTGCTGCAGACAACGCCCAGGATAAGAAATCCAGGGCTGGGGTTCCCAACAGAGCCCAGGCTGTGCCAGGGATGCTCCAAGGTGTCCCCTCTACCTCTATGAGCTGGTGTCAGGGAAACTGGGGACATTTGCATGTGCTGGGTGGTTCCCCAGGAGTCTGGTGAAACCAGAACGTGAGCTGGGGGTCAGCTTGGTGTCTGGGATGGTCCCAGTGCAGGAGAATGAGACTCAAAAGGACTTCATTTCTCTGACAGTCTTCTCTCACCAAAACCAGTGATCCCACCCACAGGTGAGCCATTGTTTTTAACCTTTCCCACC